>NC_138186.1:102403620-102496120 GCF_964194105.1 Spermophilus citellus | reverse complement strand
GCATTCTATTTCATAGTTTTCATTCTTGGATGATATCACTGTAAGTATTAATTATTTCTTTGGTAAGAGAATATGAACTGAGAAACGAAGACCAAAAGTAGGAGAAATATTAATAGTAAACAAAATATTGAAAGGCATATGGAAATGTAAAAACAAGGAGATCATGTGGTTCACAGACATTAACTTTAAATTAATGTGTTCTAATCAACATACACTATTCTAGAATTAAAAGATATATTAGAATATGCATTTCATTTATGGTGAATTTAAAAAATCAAACTGAAAACAGAAGTAATGATGACTTTTTTAAAGTACATATATGGTATTTAAGTAAAAAATTACATAACTGTATCTCATTTTTCATATTGCCAACACTTAAATATGACTATGTACAGACATATTATTAAGTAAGAATTTAAACAAAAGTCTGATAATAATTTTAACACAGTCAAATAACTCAAAATAAAAATATCTGAAACATCATAATTTTGTGAGCCAATGTTCCTGTCAAGTAGGAATGCTTTACAAGGTAATAAACCACCAAAAATAAAAAAGAAGTATGCCTAAAAATATATGATTTAGAAAATGAAATTATAAAATTGCTTCTTGGTCACATTTAAAATAAAGTTCCTTCTCAATGAGCTATTTGTGGGTAGAGGACAATTAATTTTAGTCCTTGATTAAAAAAACAAGAGCAATTAAGAAAAGAAATGGTGAAAAAGTAATTGATTTTTCACAACCAGTATACTCAATGTCTTTTATGGAAGACTATATAATTGAGAGCACAAAAAACAAAGGTTCTCTGAGAAGGAATCAAGAGATGAACCTGGAAACCAAAAGTACAATCTAATACTATATATAAATACTATGAGATTACACACACACACACACACACACACACACACACATATATATATATATATATATATATATATATATATATACACATACACATATATATAATATTAGATTTTATATATAAATAATTCTTTTTTGTTAAATATGCACACATACATAATACATACTTAACAAAAAAAAGAATTATATTAAGGTAATGGATTATACTCTTTTTACTTCTTTCACATGGTAAGAGTGAGACCCTGGACAAGTTACTTGGCTTCAAGGGCTCCAGTTTTCTCATTCGTATGGTGCATAGAGAAATGGCATTTCACATAAGTCTTCCATGGGGAACAGAAAACAGAATGTTCTAGCAGAACTGATGCAATGCTTGAGATAGAATAGATATTACATAAATACTAGCAATGTTATATTTATTTTTTCAGGTACATGAAAACATTAATTCTGTTAGTAAACCTAATATTTCTAAACACAATAACAATTTCATTCATTGAGTTTTTAACTATAGTCATAATTCTAAGGATTTGTAACCCTCTCCAAATCTCTATGAGTTATCTCTTCCGCACATCCAGGCCACACTGATTCCTATTCTTGTACGACAATGTATTCCCACTGCAGGGTCTCTGCACTGTGTTAGGGAGATCCACATAGTCATCTTTGGTACATTCTTTAAATCTGTCATCCTTCTCAATCATACTTACCATTATATGTTAAATTGAAGTGTTACTCAATACTCAAAATTCTCAATCCTTTATTCAACTCTTTTTTTCAAATTGCCTTCTAACAAAAGAATATCTTATTTATTATTAAGTATGTCATTTATTCATTTTCTCTCTCTCCTCTTTTAAATATAGATATATAACAACAGTGAGATGATTGCCTATCTTTTTATGGTATAGCCTAATAACCTATAACAGCATTTGACCTATTAGAGGGCCAAAATATGCTTTTAGGTTTGAAATAAATATTTTCATTATTTCCAAATCAAAAAATAAATGTTAGCACCAATTCAGACATGGATGAGTACACAAGAATTATTTCTCAAACATTGATACCTAGTAAATGTCTGATAAAATTTAATATAGGTGTCCACCTGTAGTGTTTCTTTGTCTATTATACCATACTTCTATCTGGTAAGGAAATTGAAGAGAGGTTACTATTATTTATTGCTTAACGGAAAGTTGTATAAGCAATAAGAACTTTTTTAATTTTTAAAAATTCTTTATTTTTTAAATAAAGTTTAAAAAGTAATGTGGCAGTGTAAAATATTCAAATACGGAAATGTGTAAAGTTAACTCTCATGTAATCTATACTGTTCAAAGAAAGCCATTAATAGACTTCTATGCATCTACAAATATAAGCATATACAAATGAGTGCACACTATATATTTTTCTATCAATAACTTGTTTCACTTAATATATCATGGACATTTTTCTATGTCCATTCCAAACAAATGTGCCTTGATCATTTTAGCAGTAGATTTTCTTATGTGGTTTAACTGTATTTTATGTAACCAATCCTTTACTGATGGACATTTAGGTGTTCTATTTTCTACCATGTAATTTTTATCCTTCTGTAGTAACTTAAATATTCTCTCAGTCCTTGTCTCATTTCTTTAACTTCAGAAAATGTCAGTGAGGCTATAAACCTTAGTTTAATAAAGCCTAGAACCTTTCAAGTTTCAATGTTTGTATAAGTACTGTATTAGTCTGGACTCATTTTCAAGTAGTAGAAACCCAACTCAAAGTAACATAAGCAAAGAGGGTATTTATTGGTTCGCATAACTGCAAAGTCCAGGGGATATACTAGCTTCAGGCACAGTTGGATCCAGGGGCACAAATGCTGTCTTCAGGACTCAAGTCTCTCCATCTCTGGCTGTTTTCCTTTGCACTGGCTTCATTCTCAGAGTGGCTCATGCAATGTCGTGATAGGCCTTATTGGTTTGAGATTTTCATTCTACAAAGCTAAAGCACCTCCATAAAGAAAACTTCTTCACAATTCAGTAAAACTCCTAGGGTTAACAATAGACCAACTTGAGCAAAACAACCATTCCTGAACCAATAGCTATCATCAAGGACATGGATTTTGTTGATTGATGAGGTCTGAATTACATGTATACCCCTGAAGCCTAAGGCTCACACTATCCAAATCACATGGACTGCAAATAGGAAGATAGGGTTCCAAGAAATATCATGAAATTGCTACAATGAGATGGAATGGATGCTGGGCAATCAAAAACAAATGATGTTCAGGATACGACCAGATATTGAAAAAACTTGATCTCTGCTTATGAATTTGAATGCTGGCATTGTTTCTTCACTGGTAATAAAATTGTTTTAAAAATAACCATGAGGGGTGTTTTTCCTGTCCTCAGGAAGTCTATAATCCATTTGAATGGAATAATAATGTATGTCCAATAGGGTACTTTGGATGATACCAATAATAATAAGCAATAAGAACTTTATTTTTAACCCCAAGTTGTATGTACTCTAATACTTCTACCTTTGTTTTAACTTTTTAAGCTGCAATAAGACTAGTAATCAATAAGTTAAAGAAGGTGTTTTAGGAGTGGAACAAGGAAAGGGATACATTAATTTGAAAATAATGGAAGATGGTGCAGCATAAAAAATCCAATCAAAAAGGACTGGGGTAGCAGTGCAGCAGTAGAGTGCTCACCTATCATGTTCAAGGCCCTGAGTTCAATCCTCAGGACCACATAAAAATAAATAAATAAATAAATAAAGGTATTGTGCCCAACTGCAACTAAAAAATATAATATTAAAAATTGCAATCAAAAAATGAAAATAGGGCCACAATGTGTACTCATGGGAATATTCCCCCAAATCACAGATATTCTATCCTTCCATACAATCCAGGGTAATTTATCACTCATGGTAGTCAGTTTATTATTTTTTTCTTTTATTTCTAAGATATTATTCACTCTTTTTTGTCATTTACTGGTAAATACAAAGATAAAATTAAATAGAAGGTTATTGCTCTTCTTCCTATAAAAATTAGAAGGAAGAATATTGAACCAACAAAAATTGAACTCCTGTGTGTGTTTCCCATATTAATTAGTTTTGTACATGAATGACTTAATAACTAAAATCCATCTAATATCATTCCATACTACACTAATATCTATATTTATGTTACATTATCACATTCACAAAAATAATTTTAAAAATTATTATTAGGGCATGGGCTTGATAGAAATAAGGCAGGTCTGTGTATTGGTTGTCAGCATAAAAGCTCAGCATAGCTTTTCTCTATATCTGTTGTTTTCATTGTAATACAGAATTAATTCATGCATCTTCTTCAAAAAGATACTGTAAAAATCAAAGAAATTTCTATTTCAGAAATAATTGATAAGTACTTACTATATGTTAGGTTTCAGTTTTCTTCTACTGTTATGCTTGATGTATCTCCATATAGTCATATCACCCCCAAATACTAAAACATAAATTTAGATCTTTATAAATTTTAACATTGTTGATGATGGTAGTCTTGTTTATGTTAGGTATTTTTTTAAGCTACTCATACCTTACAGAATTAATGAATCTTAAAGTGTACCTTAGTTGGGCGCAGTGGCACATGCCTGTAATCCCAGAGGCCTGGGAGGCAGAGGCAGGAGGATTGCAAATTTAAAGCCAGCCTCAGCAAAAGCGAGGCACTAAGCAACTCTGTGAGACCCTGTCTCTAAATAAAATATTAAAAAAGGGCTGTGGATGTGGCTCAGTGGTTGACTGCCCTGAGTTCAATCTCCAATACCCTTCCCGGCCAAAAAAGTGTACCTTAAAAAAGAATCAGAAAAATAACTAAAAATGGTTGGAAGGTAAAGAAGAGAGGCAGAGGTCATTTTTATGATTCTCATAGGTTTTCGTAAATGGATCAAATCCAGAACAACACTGATTGGTATGATTCCTCTGCTGAAAAGGGAATATAGCAGATGGACTCTTGTTATGCATATCATTTATGAAGAATACCTGATAAATGCTATTAGTGTTACAAGTTATTGGGGATACATAAGTTTATACATGAAAAACTAAAGTAAACCACTAACATTTCTCAGTGTCTAAAGGGTTATTGAAGTTTAGCCCATATTCCTCATAGTTATGTTTTGACATTGACATTCCCACTTTAACTTTGAGTAAAAGAAAACACATTGTTTAAAGATTTCATTATTTTTTTACAACTTTATTTTTCAGTGTTCAGAGTAGCAAAATGAGAGTGACATTAGGTTAGCACTGCATTCATGCAGAAAAGATACAGGAAGGTACCAAATAGTTATAAAAGGTTAGGGTTTTTTTTTAATTGATTTTATTTTTTTAGTTATGGAAGAATAGTAATAACGGATTTTTTATGAAGAGTTAGTTATGGAAAGACAAGGTAAACTTTAAAAAGCTTCACTGGAAGGATATCATTTAGTTAGGAGGAGTTAGCTTTTCAGATAACATTACCTTGAAGAAAATAAAATAATTTTCATTTTAATTCTCTCTTTCAAATGTAAAATTTCACCATAAATTTGTTGTACAAAAAGGGAAGTGTGTCTTTCTCATCTGAGTATTTAAAGAAGGTGATATTATGCACAAGATAATCAACAGGGTGGTTTTTTTCCCCCAAGTCTTTTTCTCTGGGAAAATCAATGAGATTGCCATGTACTCATTCCTAGAAGTGGCATTTTAAGAAATTTAAGTGTAAGGAAATTATTTAGTTATGAAGAAATTAACTTTTATTAATGTAAAGAGTTAGTTTTGGATTTGAGGTGTGTCCAGAAGGCTCATATGTGAGATAGTGCTGAACTGATCAGACATGAAGTGATTAGATCATGAGAGCTATAATCTAATCAGTGAACTAAACCACTTGATGGGTAATAACTTGAGCAGATTAATGGGTGTTAGCTATAGGCAGGTAGAATCCAGGAAGCAGGTTATTGGGACCATGGCGTTGGAAATCATATTGTCCTTGCCTCCTTGCCCTCTTTTTTACTTCCTGGCTGCCATTAACAGAACAGCTTTCCTCTGGCACACCCTTTTGCCATGGTGTTCTGTCTCACCTTGTGACCAGAGCAATGGAATTGATGGTCTTGGCTTGAAACTCTAAAACCATGAGTCAAAACAAATTTTTTCTTCTCTAAGTTGTTCTTCTCTGGTATTCTGGTCACAGCAATGCACAATTAACTAAAAGAGTATACTTCTATCTAGAGATTAATACCAAGTTTCATATAATGAAAAATATCATTGTAATGATGCTGTGTATAAAACCTTATCTATCTAATTTTTTGATTAATTAAATTTTAAAGTAGAATTTTTAACAACAGAAACTATACCTTTTAGCACTGGAATTAAGGAGCTCATAATTTAGTCTAAGCAGTATTATTTTTATATATTCTTGTATAATACTCTATATTAGAATAAAATAGCAAAATCCATAAAGATAATATTCATCATGTTTTCCTTGATTTTTCAAAGAGCTGGTTGTCAATAAATGTATTTTTTAAATAAAAGAAATGACATTTAAGTGTATAAGGAGTCCAAATTAATACAGATAAGCATCTTAAACCAATTTTGGATGTATTCTCAAATTACCTGTGATTATACAAAAAATAGAAACTAGAGCCTTAGATTTGTAGCTCTGTAATCAGAAGACCCATTTTGAATTGTCTTACATGTCACACTTACATGTAAATGGCTATTCAGGAAAGAGAAAAAGACTACCAGGATTGGCTAGCTTCACTTAGCATAATCTGCTCTAATGCCATCCATTTCCCTCCAAATTCTATGATTTTGTCATTTTTTAATGCAGAGTAATACTCCATTGTGTATAAATGCCACATTTTTTTTTTATCCATTCGTCTATTGAAGGGCATCTAGGTTGGTTCCACAATCTTGCTATCATGAATTGTGCTGCTATGAACATCGATGTAGCAGTGTCCCTGTAGCATGCTCTTGTTAGGTCTTTAGGGAATAGACGGAGAAGGGGAATAGCTGGGTCAAATGGTGGTTCCATTCCCAGCTTTCCAAGAAATCTCCATACTGCTTTCCAAATTGGCTGCACCAATTTGCAGTCCCACCAACAATGAACAAGTGTACCCTTTTCCCCACATCCTCTCCAGCACTTGTTGTTGTTGGACTTCATAATGGCTGCCTTTCTTACTGGAGTGAGATGGTATCTTAGGGTGGTTTTGATTTGCATTTCTCTGACTGCTAGCGATGGTGAGCATTTTTTCATGTACTTATTGGTTGATTGTATGTCCTCCTCTGAGAAGTGTCTGTTCAGGTCCTTGGCCCATTTGTTGATTGGGTTATTTGTTATCTTATTGTCTAATTTTTTGAGTTCTTTGTATACTCTGGATATTAGGGCTCTATCTGAAGTGTGTGGAGTAAAGATTTGTTCCCAGGATGTAGGCTCCCTGTTTACCTCTCTTATTGTTTTTTTGCTGAGAAAAAACTTTTTAGTTTGAGTAAGTCCCAATTGTTGATTCTAGTTGTTAACTCTTGCGCTATGGGTGTCCTATTGAGGAATTTGGAGCCTGACCCCACAGTATGTAGATCATAGCCAACTTTTTCTTCTATCAGACGCCGTGTCTCTGATTTAATATCAAGCTCCTTGATCCATTTTGAGTTAACTTTTGTGCATGGCGAGAGAAAGGGATTCAGTTTCATTTTGAAATGACTTCTTTGATATAAGGGGAGTAACCAAGGACAGGGTAGGGACGAAGAGCTTGAGAAGAAGATCAACATTAAACAGGGATGAGAGGTGGGAGGGAAAGGGAGAGAGAAGGGAAATTGTATGGAAATGGAAGGTGATCCTCAGGGTTATACAAAATTACATATAAGAGGAAATGAGGGGTAAGAGAAGAATAATACAAGTGGAAGAAATGATTTACAGTAGAGGGGTAGAGAGAGACGAGGGTAGGGGAGGGGAGGGGAGGGGGGATAGTAGAGAATAGGATAGACAGCAGAATACATCAGACACTAGAATGGCAATATGTAAATCAATGGAAGTGTAAATGATGTGATACAGCAATCTGTATATGGGGTAAAAATGGGAGTTCATAACCCACTTGAATCAAACTGTGAAATATGATATATTAAGAACTATGTAATGTTTTGAACGACCAACAACAACAACAACAACAAAAAGACTACCAGAATTCTAATTTATCTATATTGGATCAGCTATTTCCTCAGTAGTTTCTTTATTTGTTATGTGTATGCATTTTAAGTCACTTTTACCCTTTGTGTGCATTTTCTGATCAGAGGCCATGGATGAGGCAATGTTAACAATTGCTATAGAAATTGCATTTAATTTGTATGGTAAAAATCAGTAATTATCTTATAAAACTGTAAGTGTGTTAGAAAATGAATGAACAGAATAAATCTCCACTTTATTAAGGAGCAGTTTTTGCACTATCTGTTTTTGAAAGAAGAGTGAAGGTATTCTAACTGTTAGAACAAGGCTGCTAACCACTAAGGTTTCTAAGTAGGAGCTATTGAGCCAGTTGGTTCACCAGGATTAGTCCATCTCCTGCCATGATTGTTTAACAAGGTAGTTTATGTTCCAACAGCATCATGGTGAAGACAATTTGCAGAATGCAACCTTAAAATAGGTCTGTGGGCTGAGGAGTGGGAGGAAGGTTCACACTGTGATTATAATGCGGTCTGAGTCTTTGCTCCAAGGACATGAGGTTGCTCTAAACCTGTGGAAGAAAACCTGTGTATTCCACAACAGATGGGGAGTGGGAGGGGAAAATGGTTTCTTTCCTTGTGTGCTCCATGTAACTAATATTGGTTGGATATGCATAACAAATAAATGTGTTTGGGAGTCGAGTGGCATTAAACTGCCCACATGAGTAATTGAGGGTGTGGGTCCCTGCCAGCCCTGTTCTCTATGCTGCTATTTTAGTTGAGTGAGAAAGTGTAATTTCAGCAACTATAGGGCAATGGCTTCAGGTAAGTTTCTCTGCTTCAACTGAAATAAAACTTGGTTTGAATAGAGAATTAAAAACCAGAATAAGGAATTTCTTATTCCAAGCTTGCCTCTCAAAAGTAAGACAATAATCTGTATCCACACTAAAAAGCAGGCAATGCATATTTTAAAAGTTACTAGCACTCTTCACATGCCTTGATTTTCATGGTAATATTTGCGATGCAAGTTTTCTACTGCCTATTTCACTGCACTCTATAATTAGAGCTTCTCATTATTAGAGCAATAACTCAGGATTCAAATAAACAACTCAGGATTTTGACATTTGCAAAAAATAGTACTGAAAATCATTACAAGAAAATGAATATTAAATACCTATAAGTGAAATATGATCAACTTACTCACCTACTGAAGAAAATGAATAATTACATTTGTAAAAGCAAATTACAAAGGGGAAAAATACCAGCAGGCTAAAATACAGATAAATCACTTTTTTATCCCATTGTTGTGGCACTCAGCTTTGGGACTTTTATCATTTCAGAAATTAGAGTCTCGAGAGAAGAATTTCTTGCCAAGAGGGGGTTAGCCTGTTACAGCAGACAGTGTTTTGGATTATTCTACATATTTCTACTATAAATAGGATACTTTAAAAATGCTGTTTTGAGCTCTTCAAGTGAGCTAGTGATCAGATGTGGCAAACTTCACCGTAATGATGGACTGACATATGAACAGGGGGAAAGCTTATCACTTTAGATGGACAAATCATGAGGAATTCAAATGTAACCTATAATCTTTAATTTAAACTAGCCACTTAGCTAGTAAAGGTAATGATTTTTCATGCAGCTTATTCATTTACTGCTAATCACTAGGATTCACGTATTTGAAATCCCTAGCATTCAGAAACCTGTAAGAGGATTCATGCACGTGTTCTACTTTATACTAGTGATTTGCAAAACAATGAGACTGGTAATGATGTGAAAGATTTAACTGGCTCTCCTTGTGTCTCCTCTGTCTGAACTGATTGTTATTTGTAAAGAAGAATCTTCGGAAGCCTGTGGTTCCCACAGGATGCTGAGCAGCCAGTCACTGGGTTGAGGATGACATCCTGTGTCAAGGATCAGAAATCACTCAGTTAATAGCTTTGCACTTAGAATTGTCTAACATTTTTTTCCTCATTAGAGGCCAATTTTCTAACATATAAAGTCATTTTCACATCCTTGATATATTGTAGGCTGGATGATTCTTTGAAAATGCACTAGTTTAAGTGGTTTCTTTTTATAGCAAGATAATTCACTAAATATTTTATGCATCAAATCATTTTAAAATTTACGTAACTCAGACCCAAGAAACACAAACTAATTCTTGCTAGCTTTTACAATGTAGATTATTTTATAAGTGGTGTGTTATAACATTTTTTGTAACATAAGGTTGAATCAATTTTATCTCCCTATATAAACAAAACAAAATTAAACAGAAGGTTAAAACTATACTGTTTCCACAAGTTATTATAACTATCTCAAGGAAGAGTTGGTATAACTATCCTTTATGTATTTCTTACCCTTAGATATAGAGACGTTTTAAAAAATCTAAAGTCTTAAGACATGGAAAACTAGATATATTACTATAAATTTTAAAAATGTAATAATTTTCACTTATTTTACTTAGGGAAAAATTTAAAAAAAAATTTAAATTACAACCTCAAGAAAATCTAGGTAATATTGGGGAAAAATACAGTTTAGAAAATTTTATTTTAATTGTGTCCCTACATAGGCACATGCATGCCTCCTGACACACACATACACACACACAAATAAGAAAACATTTTCTTACTTGTAAAAAAATTACCCATAAATTGTTTCAGGGACTATATACTTTCAAGAAGGAAGAAAAGAAGGAAAGGAGGAGAGGGAGGAAGGGAAAAATAAAGTAAAAAAAAGATAAAAATAATGATATGTTCTTTATTTCAGTCTTCAAAACATAATTTCTTCCTTTTCAAGCCTGATTTGGGCTGTTAAACATGGCTAAACTCTTCTGATCTTTAGTGATTTATCAAAACCTTCAATTCATAAACCAAAAAAAAAAAAAAAAGAAAGAAAGAAAGAAAAGAAAGAAAGAAATTTACATCTGCCACTTTCCTCCTCCTTCTACTTCTCAATTCTTTCTTCCTCCTACACAGCTTCTGTCCTTAGGATCGAGTTTCAGTTTCATAATCTGCCCGTTGTGAGTTAAGAACATTCTTTGGCAGTTTCTCCTTACCTACGGGGTACATGATATATTGGCCTCTGTGACACTGAGTCAGATCCTGCTCAGATTCCTACAATTGCTAGTAAATACCATCACTCCTGAGGCAAGTGAGAGTGCAAAACCAGAAACAACAGCAGGTGCTGCATCTGTTAGAAGGGAACGGAGTTAAGAAGTGTCGATGACTCAGTGACAGTTCTATTGATTTTTTTCTCTCTATTTTTTTGGGGTGGGGTGAGGATATGATGCAAAATGAATACCTCAGCAGTGAGGGCTTCCTGGCAATGGAATTTGCACTTCAATATTATTTTTAGCTTGCTTTGTGAAGTGTGATGCTACAATTATGAATAATGTTACATTGTTCATTTATAGTCCACCATCTGAAGGTCCAATAGCTGCCACCTGATTAGATGTGAAAGCCAGGGCTTGCAGTTTTTTTCCACTTGAGTGTGTAGTTAGTTTCTAAAATGATTTGAAAAAGGTTTTATTTTTCTTCCTTCCTTTCTTTTATTATCATTATTATTTTTAAGATACACCAGCAATACTTGTTTTATTCTCTAAGGCTGTTAGCTCTCTTTTAGTCAGGTAAATGCCTAAAAATAGTAACAGTTTTGCTTATTTATTTTGTTCATTTTATTCTTTGGAGGCATTAGAGTATTTTATATCATGTTGGAGGTGGCTGTCAATTATTTAAAAAATTAATATACAAGGTCACAGTCGTCTGCTTTGGCATGAAATGTCCCAGCTATTACATAATTAATATAAAATTCAATAGAAAAATCCCACTTCTCACAAGGCTTTTTAAAATTTGTTCTGGTGCTTGCCTGCTTGCTAAACTGAACATGCAAAAATATCCCCCACAGTTTTCTTGGTGGCCGCAACTAATCTTGCCAAAGAAGGCAAATATTAGCCAATTAGCGACCAACACCATCATTTCATCAATAAATAGAACTCCTTTTTAAGGAATTACATTTTTTTAAAAGTAAGCTATTTTCATACTCTTGATGAGCCAATAGTCTCTTTCACATGATTCTGTCTATTTCACAAGTTTTGTTCCTATCTCTTCTGTGAATCTCACCATTAGCCTTGCAGGATAAGGTGGTGACCAGGAAAATTACTAATGTGCACTTTGCCAAAATTACTGCTCATCATTGCCTATAGCATTGAAAAACATTGTGTTATTTTAGAGAGATGAAGATGTTTGGGAAAAGAAAACTCTGTATTCTGGGAAATACCCCATTTTAAGAATGCCCCTCAAAATATATAAAAGCTGTTTTAAAATTTTGTTGCTGTGGTGAATTTGTATTCACAGAGTCAACAACTATTTCTCGAACGACTGCTAGTACATGGAATATTATCACACAACAAGGGATAAAAAGATTCCATTATTTACCCTTAGGAATTATTCAGAGCAGCTAGAGAACCACCATATAAGTATTCAGTTTAGGAAGACCTAATGCCTAATCCAAAGGAGACAAAAAGAGTATACCTACCCATACCCATAACTGGGCAGTCTTCCGGGTACTCCACATACCCTGTGAATTATGTGTACATTGCCCTGTGAATTAGTACCTAATGGCCAGATTTTAAAGATGAGAAGACTAAGGTTCAAAACGTATTCAGTTATTAAAAAATTTTTTAAAAAGCTAATAAGGGATGAGAATGAGATTCTAACCCATGTGTTACTGACAAATACATTAGGATTCTTTCATAGTCAAAGGACCATGACAATTTTGAGAAGTTAGCATGCTCAGTTTGAAGATAGAGGATAGCTTCAACAGGACTTTGACAGACAAATATAGTTTTAGTATGTGAGATAGTGAAGCAAATTAGCAGCATTTCTGAAACAAGAAAGAAAAATTTTTGCTTAAAGAGAAGAGGATGCTTCTTTACTGGAGCCAATAGACAGGTAGGTAGCTAAGTAGAGACAGAGAGTGAGTTAGATGATAGAAATTTAGAAATGCAGATTTTATCAAACTAGGAAATTATTGAATGCCATAAAAAGTCATATTGGCCTATCATTAAAAATATGCAACAAACTAAAAATGTGTACATTTCTAAAGTATAGATGAAACTCAATTTCTCTCCCCCCCGCCTCGTGTGTGTATACACACACACACACACACACACACACACACACACCAGGGATTGAACTCAGGGTTACTAAAGCACTGAGTCACATTTCCTGCCCTTTTTTTTTAAATTTTGAGACAGGGTCTCACTAAGTTATTTACGGCCTTGCTAAGTTGCTGAGGCTCATTTCAACTTTCAATTCTCTCGAGTCACTATACTTACAGGCATGCACCATTATGCCTAATACATTCTATAATTTTTTTTTTTCTGCACTAACTCTAGTATAAGAATTTTTCTACATTAGTAAATTAATTACACATTCTATGGAATTATAATTTATTTAACCTGTTTATAACTATTTGATTTTTTTTGCCATTTTCTATTTACTTTTTCATTCAAAAGTACTAGAATGAGTACCTTTAAACATATATTTGTGTATATGTTTAATTATCTCCACAAGATGAATTTGTAAATAAATTTCTATATAAATTTGCCAGCTTAAGAATTTTTATGTCTTATAAAGTTATTTCAAAGAAGTTTCTACCAGTTTATATTTTTACTCTATCATGTTAGTCTTCCCTAAATACCATTTCAAATACATCAGTTACCTACTGAGAAAAATGTTCCCATATTTTCCTAACTTCTGTTATTCAAGTTACCTTCCTTATTCTCCTTTAGTCTTGCATGTTGAATATTAATATATCACTTTTCCTTTTGATATATTAGGTTTATTTCATTCAAGTCCTAGATCCACTTTTTCATTAAGCCCATTCAATGAAAGCATTTTATGAACTATTCTTCCAGTTATGAAATTATTTATTCATGCACTCTTTCATTTATACATTATAATTTATTCAAAATAATTTCTAAGCACTTACTATGTGTTGTTATTGCAAGTACACAGTAGATGAAAATATTTAAACCATTCTAGTGATTCAGTTTGCTCAAAATATTACATTATAACTATTTAAAGAAATTTGGTTTTTGGTGCCAGGGATTGAACTGAGGGGCACTGGAAAACTGAGCCAAATCTCCAGCCCTATTTTGGATGTTATTTAGAGACAGGGTCTCACTGAGTTGCTTAGTGCCTCACTGTTGCTGTTGCTGAGGCTGACTTTGAACTCACGATCTTCCTGTCTCAGCCTCCCTAGCTCCTGGGATTACAGGCTTGCATCACCAGGCCCAGCCAAAGAAATTTTTAAAGACTCTAAATTCACACTTCTCTTAATCTATTTCTTTCCATTCTATTTCTCAGATTTTATCCACTTGCATAATTACAATTTTGAGTTCACATTCAAAAAACTTTCCTTTGATCTGGAAATTTTATTGAACATCTTAGTTTGACTCAATCACTGCCTAATATTGCACTATGTCTTTTATGGTACTTTTATTTCTTACTTTAAAGTTTTAAAATCTTGATGCTGAGCAGAAGATATGATGAATGAAACATAAGTAGAATGAAACAAATAGATGTTTTTAAGTGCTTTTTGGCTCTTTCCTTTATAAATTAAAAAACATCAGATATGTGTATAGGAGTTCGACTATAAAAATCTAGTACTCTGTGGGTAACATGAGTCAAAATTCAAATAATGGAGAGTTTTAACTTTTCAGAAACATAATGATCTATGATTAATTAAGAAATTACATATATAATTTGCTTGGGCATTTTTTCCAGGCTTGTTTGTTAAGAAAGAGTGACACGATTTATATGTGTTTTAAAAAATTAATAGTTGCCTCCTAAATAGCTGAATTTGATTGTTTTTCCAAGAGCAATGTGAAGTCCGTCCTTTAATCAACCATCCTACCTGTTACAGAGAAGAAATAAAAGGCTACACCTTGGCTGACTGAAAATCTGAGAGAAAAATTGCTGTCTCAAAGGAATAGCAATGTGAAGACATTCAGTTGGTGAAAAATATTCCAAAATTCTACTTAAAGACATTCTGGATAAAATACGTTCACAAATACTTTTTGGTTGCACATAATATTAAGATTCATTCTGACATAATAATAAAAATTAGGACTCTGCTCTACTTTAGTTCTTAGAACTTTCCCTTTCCCTCCCCTTCTCCATCCTGTTTCCTTCCCTCTATTCTACTGATCTTTCTACTATGTATTTAATATTTTTTTTTCAGTTAGTGCATTGTGGATATTCAAAAAGATGAAATTTGCTGTGGTATATTCATATATGTACACAGGATAACCTGTTCAAATTCATTCCACTGTTCTTCCCTTTTCCCATCCCTTCTCAATCCCCCTCAATCCCCTTCCTCAACTCCACTGATCTCTCTTCTATTTGGATGAAATCCTCCCTCCTTTTCTTTTATTTTCTTTTCTTAAGAGGTGTTTTATATTGTTAAGGGAGAAAACAACTAAATCCTTCCCCAGATTCCTATACCAGTATTTGTCCAATTTAGAACCATGATCTTCTTGGCTTTCTCAACCATTGGGCCTATGTCTAATCTGAGGAAGTATTTTGTAGGTGGCACTGCAACTGACCCGAAGGATTTTGGAAAGCTGCATTGTTCTTTAGATTTGCCTCATCATTTAGGTTTACTTCAGAAATTAAGCAGTCCTTATAATATGACAACAAAGAACCTTTATATGGCAGCCATGTAGGCACAAGTCTATCTTAGGCTTAAGACAAATATCATCTGCTAGAGAAGGTGCTGTCCACAGCTCACACTACACTGCCAATTTCCCACTTGTGAGGAGGTAGATAATTCCTGACAAGTGCCCAATTGTCGTCTTGAAATGGGGGACATTTGGAGCAGTGCATGCTCCTATAGTAAATGATTAATGTGCATTTTTCTGATCCTGACAGATTCCAAAAGAAGAGCAGATTGCTACCCATAAAACTAAGCAGAGTCAACGTGGAATTACTGGAAGAATCCGAAAGTCTTTGCAGAAATCCTGTGCTTACTCCAATGTTTCTCAAAACCCAGCTATTTTAAAGGGACCAGGGTCAATATAAATGAAATAAATGGAGGCTTAGATAAAAATATGTCAGAAAATTTGCTGAAAGGTTATTTTAAGGTGGCCTGTTAAAAACAATAATGGGCCATTAGGCTGTCTTGTTAAAGGCATTTAAGTCACAGGCACAATGTCTGAGTCACATGGGCAAGACTTTCCACTTTACATATAAAAACTTCAATATTGAATTTCTGGTAAAAGTAAAATGTTAGTGTTTCTGTGTGTATTATTATAAATATTGAAATTAAATTATAGGCAGAGGAATGAGCAAAGTGTTTAATGCCTCTAGAAATGTGCTATCAAAATGATACACATTATGATTTATTTTACAATACAGTTTAATGTCTTTTATTTGCAATTAGGATACATTTTTAAAACTTTGGCTGATTATTTTCCATGCAGTCATGTTTCTTCTTTTTGTCAAAGGCATTAGTAATGATTTTTGGAACAAAATGTACTTCCAGTGTACTTCTGGTGAATAGAATGTTATACTAGGTGAGTTAGGACACAAACTATGGTCATCTCACTGTTCAATTTGGAATTAGATATAAGTGCCTGATGTGTTGGGGAGTATGCACCATGAGCAACACTTCATATGTTTTCCTTGCTGCTAAATCTCTAGGACTCCTACCAAAATCTACCAGATGAAAGAAGTTGAAGTAGTATTTAGAAGACATATCTGTTAACTCTATTGTTTTGAAATTTTATTTATTTATTATTTATACATTATTTTTAGCTTTAGACAATTGATAGCATAACATCAATGAAAACAATGGGATATAGGCACATATTTTTCTCATTTGGGTATAATAATCCATGAGAGTGAGCTAAAATTACTTGCTTCTTCCTTATGAGACTCCAGACATCTTTCAATAGGACACAAACTATGGTCAATTAAACTAAATATATCAGACATATCATTTAAAATTCTTTTGTTTATTTATATTCCCACATATTTCCTATTTAATTTCTTTTTGAATGTCTTGCATTGTCATATTTTTAATTATTAAAATTTATTTTAAAAATATTTATTTATTTATTTCATCCAGCAGTGCTCAGGAATTTAGAAAGGAGCTGACTCATAAGCTGTGTGCTGGAACACTGCTGAGGCTCAGCGGGCAACCTGTACTGTGTATACTGTGGAACTCTGTAACACAAATTCATGTCTGGAATAGGGGAGGGGGCACTTGGAGAGAAAAAAGAAAGAAACAGAGTATAAAGAAGACTCCAGATGCTTGAGTTTGCAGATGCTTTGATTACAGGAAACTCATAAATGATAACAGTACATAGAACTGGATGTGGAGGGCAAAAACATATGGGATCACAAGATATGCATCTGTATTCTGAAAATCACGGGTGAGAGTACTGAAAACAACTGTTGGGAGTTTTATGGTTTAATCCCATTAACTGGATCACTGAACAGGACATTTTTCACTTCCAGTTTTCATGTTTTGGCTGACCTAGGAAATCTTATGGTTTTGCTTTGTGGCACATGCTTCCAGGAAAACCTGTTATTTCTGCTGCTCTGCACTGCCCTGTCTCCGCTGGGTGGCTGGAGCTACAGTGAAATTTAGAGTTTCCGTGCAGCAAGCAAATACAGGGAAATGGTATGATGTTATAGAGCTGGAGCTCTCGTGGTGACAGTCCATTTAGGTATCGGTGGCTGGGAGGGAGAGGGACTGCCACCCAGTGTTTTTACAGTGCAGCTTCTAAACTGACAATGAAAAGCAGAGTTGGCAAGAAAAAAGAAAGATTTCCTTTTCTCGAGGGGAAAAAGATAATTCTGAAGTCTCTGAAAAACTTGGGTATGGTAATTCTCTATTCCAAATAGACAAAAGTCACAGGCAATCTGATTTTTTGGTTTTTAGACACATTTCTGAGTTTAGCACAACAGGGAGAAGAAAATTGGAGGTTAGTGAATCCAGTGGGGCAAGAGGTGAAGAAGACTAAATTTCAGTCAAGACAACAAGGGAAGTACAAAGAACACAGTTTCTCTTTCATGTGCTTTGATCGCCTTTCCTGTTTTACCCTTAATGAATACTTTCTCACAACTAAAAATAAAACACTGCATTCTATTAAAGTATGCTTTCCTCCAAGGGAATTCTAAGTGGGTAAGTGTATGTTTCTCATCTATGAACATGACAATATATTTTCATACATACAGTTCATACATATGTAGATGCATATGTATATTTTTCTTTTTCAGGGAGTCAGACAGTGGACAAGAGAAAGAAAAAAAAAAGTCCAATAGAGACCCCTAAAAGCAAATATTAGTTTCTCTAATCTGCTTTTAAATTTCTAGTGATGGGCACTGACCAAACACAGTGAGGAGTATCAGATTTGTAGTGGTGGAATAAAATGACATGCCAGCAGGAGAAACAGAGGAGGCTAGAGGTTTGCAATCCATCACCTGGTGCTCTAGAGAGAGCCTGTTCCCCAGCCTCATGTAGTAGCCCCTGCTGGGCAGTAGATTGAGAACCTCACTTATCAAGGAGACAATGAACATTTCATGACATCAGGTAAGGTGCACCACGTGTGCATACTCAGAGTGTAGCTTCATTTTTCATGTTAGGTAATACGGCCACAGTCTCTCAGGTTATTCTAATTGAGGAATAAAGATATAAGAAATGCGCTCCCAGATGTTTCGATGCCACTATCTTCTTTTTCCTTAAATAGAGGCCACACATGTATGGAGACTACTCAGAGCTGTTTCATCATTTCTTGTAGCTAGCTATAGCTTTTTTTGTTGTACCTAAGATCTTTGCCATGGTAGAGAGATGTAAATAAATTATATGCGGTCAGTGGCTGTACATATTAAAAATAAGCTCTTACCAATGGAATGATTTAAATAATCATATTAATAAATACATGATACTCGTAGGTACAAGTCACCTTTTCTCCCCCACTGATGGCTTTGATTACTTTGACAGACTAAGATACGCTAATGATACAAATTAGGAGCAAAAAGAATTAAAAGGGTGTTTAACTCTGATGCCAGGCTGTCAATTTCCTATAGTGCTACCAACTTACAGATAGATGATTAAAATTGTTTCATTTAGGAATTTTGAATATTTTAAAAATTGAATGGCTTTCTGGAGGAGGTAAAAAGAAAGAAAAATCTGTGCTTAACTAATTAGACATCTTATTTGATTTAACAATAGAACAGAATTATTCTGTGAGTGTGGAGATATTCCTTCACTACTATAAGAACCTACATTTTGCTCATGTATCCCCACTCTCTGTTCTAGTGTGTATCTAATTTCTTATTTTCAATATTATCTGTGCATTTTCTTTACCCAAAAGTTTATAGAGATGAGTTTATAAAATTTATTCATAAATTTCCTTTTGGTTTTTGTACCAGGGATTAAATCCAGGGGTGCTCTACCACTGAGCAACATTCTTAGCCCATTTTATTTTATTTTATTTGATACAGGATCTCTCTAAATTGCTAAGGGCCTCTCTAAGTTGCTGAGGCTGTCCTTGAACTCATGATAGTCCTCTGAGCTGCTGGTATTATAGTCCTATACCACCACACCTAGCCATAAATGTATTCTAAAGTATTTCCAAATCAAGATTCTAGATACTGTGGTTAAGCCCTAAATATGTGAAATATGATTTCTGTCTCTGAGTAAAGAATTAAGAAAAAAATGGAACCTGCAAATAAATAACTGTGCATATTTAAGAACCTTCTGAATGACACAATGGCAAACTCAAAGTACTTTGGTTGCATGGAGGTTAAAAAAAAATGTTGTTGTTGTTGTTGTTGTTGTTGTTGTTTTGCCAGAGAGCATAGAAGTTTCAAGCCTTGATTATTTCACTATAAAACTGTATCCACATTTGGGATATTATTTAATTTTGGGGGGTATTCATTGTGTCATCTGTAGGATATGGAAAATAATCATCTCTTTCGGATGTGATTGTACATTAATTTAGATCATAAATAACAATACTATAGGACCCAGAATGATACATGCTAAGTGATTCCATGATACCTAATTCTTATGGTAAGAGTTAAATATAGCTCTGTGATTTTATCAATTTCCTTCTCAATTTTCTACTGTAAATTAGAAATTAAGGTTAGATACTGTACTTTGTGTTATATATCCCCACTGATTCAATAATACTTGAATAAATATTTATTAGATAAAGAGACAAATAAAGGGGTTGATGAATGTTTGATAACCCAATGGTTAATAAAATTCCATTGTTTAAAGGTCTAGCAAGATATTCATGTTCATCTCTATGAGGCAGGTACCTTGGTCTGAACGGGTAGTACTAGAAAGCATTGGTGGAATCACATAGGAGAATATAGTCTCCTATCCCAACTGTCAAATAAACAACTACTTTGGGGGAATAGGAGAATGACACACCACTTACATGTTCTAATTTAATATAATAACTATTTAGGAAATAAAAACATTGCGGAAAAGCAATCAGGATTCATAATTGCCAATTTATAAAAACAAGCAGAATTTGTCTAAATCAATGAGGGCTCTTCAGTTGGGTTCAGCTGAATGAGGATCAAGTAGTGAAAAAGGCCCCACATAGTAAAGTCAGAGCCTGACACTCAGTTCCATCTAGTGGGTACTTCATATTTCTGAACTTCATTTCCATCATGTGTGGATAGGGAATGGAAAGACTGATGGTCATCAATTTCTTTTAAGCATAAAATTTATAATAACATCATTTTGTTTTCTTATTTACCTGAGTTTTGAAGAAATGTGTTTGCTTCTGTTTTCTTGGCAAAGGTGAAGGATTGTTAAAGTCACTGTATCAGGGGTGGACTTGAAAACTGAAATAACTTATGACATTAGCAGGTGAAATGTAATTTTGGATGTTTTTTTTCTGTGATATTTTATTTAATTATAAGGCTAGTTCTGTCAACAATTAAAAATAGTTTAGACAGAACTTCCTAACATTCCTGGAAAAATATAATGGAACTATAATTAAAATTTCCTTCGTTGGTTAGATAAGGTTCTTATCTGTATTTTTATTAAATGGATTATACTCTCAATCAATGTATTAATAGTTATTTATTAAACGTTCAAAAGGCATGTAATAATGAATACTTTTAATCATTTTAGTACATAGCCAATCAAGTACAAATGCACATAATATCTTGGTGTTTCTCAAACATGTGAAAAGATTGTTGTGTTGACTATCTTTTTTTGGAACTCCAAATCCACTCTCCAACCTTCTACATCTATCTTTTTGCCCCAACAGACTGACCTCTACGGGCTATATAAATTCTTCTCTTGATGGAAGATTGTCAGAAGAATAAGTGAGTGAAGTCAGATTCTTTATTTTCATGATTCCCTCTTTGTAAAGTTGCCTCAATTTGATAAGGGTTGTGTCTACAAAATTTCTCTCCTTCCAGGTTCTGCAAGCCAAGGGATGGAGAGATCACCCAGGTTCCTGCTCTATTTATTGAAGTTCCACAACACTCCATCCATTCTTTTAAGATTGTTGCTATTTTAAATGAACTCTGGTTAAGACATGCACATTCAATTGTGCCATTTTCTATTGGATACTTAGAAAACTAAGAAGCCAAATTTAGCCTTGACTAAGGCTATTTCTTCAACTTGTCCAAAGAAGACAGATCTGTGTTCATGTTTCTGTATTTCTTTTTTTGTCATTTAGGCATATTTTAAAATACTATGTCTATTATGAGAAATACATTCTGCCTTATGACAAATACAAAGAAGTTAAGAAAAAGAATCTGATTTCATACATCTCTTGATTTAGTACAAAAGTCTAAATATATGCAGTAGCAATATTTGTTAGAAAAGAACCCAAGGGTGCCATACTTGAAATGTAAAGACCCACCTGAGTTAAAAGCTAGGGTCTTTTATTTATAAGATAAGTGACCTTAAATAAATAATATTCTGAAATTAGGATTTCTCTTCCATTGTAAAATAAACTACTTACCCTATGTCATATAAGGTAAGAAATTAGGAAAACATTTTTAAGTACTGTTTTGATATACAGGCATTACTCATCTCTATTGAAAATTTTGAAGGTTGAAAGATGCAATTACCATAAAAATATATAATCATAAAAAGCTTGTAGAAAACTTTGGGGAAAATAAGGCTAATCCACATTGACAACTAATACTATCAGACCTCTGTGTCAAACAGCCTCAGTGTAAAATATGAGGAATAATAGGTTAGTAGGTGAAGAGTGTTTAAAGACAGGGTTCTAAAATAGAAGTAAATTTAGTATCAGTCTTACAAAGAGGAAATACATTTTCTTTAAAACTTTAAAATCAAAATATATTTTGAAGAATTCCTAAATTATACCTTTCCAGAATTTTTAAAAAATGTTATTTATTTCAGCTACTTTGGTTAAATCAGATTAAGAATATTCTGCTAGGATGGGCTGGGGTTGTAGCTCCGTGGTTGAGTGCTGTCCTTGCATGCAAGAGGCACTGGGTTTGATCTCAGCACCACATAAACAAACAAAAAATAAATAAATAAAGATATTATATCCATCTACAAATAAAAAAAATTAAACAAAACAAAACAAAGCAAAAAAGAATATTCTGCTAGGATACCAAATTTATCCTTTAAGGTTTTTGTGTTGCTACTGCCTAAGCTTTCATTAGATAGAATTTTAAATGGCCTCTGGTGAGAATAGCACCTAGGATGTAAATGATTTAAGACAAATAAATCCAAATACTCGTCTCCTTATCCAATTTATGCAAATTATTGGTGTTATTAAATATCATCTGTTACTTAAAAATATCACAAAATAGCATTTTAAGAATACATATAAGTGGGCTATTTTGTCCTAATGATGATAAGGATAAAGGTCTATTGAAAGAGGACATTAATAACAATAAATATATTTTATATTCAATGAGTGCTTCAGCAGATGGCATGAAAACTGACTTCAATGCGAACATCATTTAATCTTCAGAGAACTCATTGTAAGATATAGAAAGTTATGCTACAAACTATCTTAATTTTACAAATGAGGAAATAGAGGCATAAATAGTCATATATACATCAGATAGCTAACAGAAGTTACAGCTAGATTCCAAATTCAGGATTTCCCCCAACAATTTAACTAGATATTTTAGTTATTTTGTTTTTCTCATGACTAATTATATCTCTTCCCTGTTGTATACCAACTGGATCCAGGATTGATCAGTTTGACCCAGCATACACCAGGCTGAATGTTGATCCTATGAGTAGTTAAAGCAAGTCACCCCTGCTTTCCAACCTATCTCTGGGTCTTCCAGTTATACAAGCCAAAAATAATGAATCAAACAAAACCCAATCCTATATTATATACCACTGAAACAGATTTGAGTTACTTTTCTTTAAGCTGAAACATAAGAAGCCATTAGGGAATCAGAAATGGGCTCCATTGTTATGGAGTAGAGAAATCAAGGAGTGAAAATATTTTTTCATGCATTTTACTTAGGAAGTACAAAGACCTAGTTTAAGCCAAAGTGTATGCTCCGATCTGCATCAGGAGCCATCCTCAGTCTTATGGCTGAAACTATAGTAGTTCATAAAATGAAAATGCTCATTGTTTTGTTTTCTTTTGTTTTGTTTTCATTATGGGGCCAATGTAATCTCTAAATTTTGCTTACTAATGTTTGGACAATTAAATGATATAATTTAAAGTCTCAATCTTAAAGTCTTTTGCCCATTACAAGTGAAAATTGCAGTATAAAAATAGCAAGAAATCCACAATTCTACTAAAGAAATTGTTTCATGTTTTAAACAATTTCAGAAAAGTGCTTAAACAAGCCTGATTTATTTATGCCCTTATTTTAGGTATTTTTTAATATTGAAATATTTTTTGACCCCTTCTTAAACATGAATATGTTAATAATATTGCAGAACAGACACTATCTTCCTTATCTCTAAAGAACCTGGTATATTTGTGCATGCTTGTATTTGCTGTAGTTTCCTAAATAAATTGAAGTGGAATTCTGGTGCAGGTTGATTCTTACAATTGTAAAGCTTCTTGTATGAATTTTTTCAGTTAAATATGTCAGGGTAGAAATATACAACAAATAATAAAATGGATGCAAACACTCATCAATCAAGAGCTGCCTGCCACTTCAGTGCTACAAGAAGGGTCTTCAGAGTGACAGCACAAATGTATGTTGGCAGGCCAATCAAAGTTTTAGAAATAAAACAAAATGTTTCATACAGGTCCCTCAACTCTCTAAGGCTATGACAGCCCAGTTGCAATTTCTTTTTTTACATTAGTTTTGAATTTCTTTATTAAATCATTTCATTTGGACCCTTTGGCTGTCACACACATGCCGATACTGTTGATGGCTACAAAAAGCCGTGTGTCCATAATCTTTGCAGAATGGTGTTCTTTAGACATATTTGTGACTTATTTTTAAACCTTAGTGAAAATATTACTATTATTTTTTTTTCTTTCAGACAATAAGTTATGTAATCACTATGTGAAAAAGTACTTTAGACTCAAAGCGACGAAAAAAGCAATTCTTTGCCTCATTTCATCAGAATTCTTGTGCCTATGAGATTTAGTTCTTTTAAAAAATACATAAATAGTTATAATGTAACAGAAATGCTAAGATTAACAATTACACTGTCCTTAATTTGCCTTAGTCTGAGAAGCCCAAATGTTCATGTCAATTTTTTTTTTTCCATAGGGTTACTTTTCTTTATAGTTCCAATCATAGATTGCCATTTTAACAACAAGGGTCTCAATATGATTTGCAACGTTTTAGATCTACCATTGGTCTAGTCTGGGACATATGAAGCATGGCACTGAAAGGAAGGGCTCTTGTTAATGCATAAGGATGAATAGAAATTTCCATTTCAATTTTCATTTCAAGCTGGGAAAACGGATGTATTCTAAGAGACAGCACCACTGAACTAAATTCTTTGCACCCAGCATTTCTCTCTTGAGGCAAATATCCTTTTCTTTTTTTCCTAAATAATTCACAAATTGCTTCTGCACAGAGGCCAAAGAGGGTCAGAACAAAATTCAATTACCTCCTATCACCATATTCTCCTCTTACAAGGGAATGCTGTGGGTGTGAGATTTGCTATCTTAATCATACATGAAGGTTAAATGCCAAACAGATGATTATAAAATTTGGGGGTCAAAAGGATAAGATCCAATAACCTGTATGTGTTATTTCATTAAAAAGGAATGCTCATTCTTACCTTTTATTTGTCTATCATAATAATTCTTCATTAAATCCTTCGAACGTTGCCTTTTTCTAGGGTTTCCTAATTAATTGTGTCTATACTCAGACTAAAAACCATGCCCCCTGTCTCACTGGGTTGCATCAGCATGTCACACAGTGTCCTGTCACTTTATAGAGCAGAGTGTGACAGATGAGATTCCAGAACAAGGCATTACATTATCTCTTGGCATAATAAAATATGAAAAGAAATAGATCCCTCATCTGAATTTTTTCTATTTGCACTCACACACACCATATGGGTTTTTCCATAAGATTTTCAAAGTTCATTAGAGTTAAATAATGCTAAATATACATTTTTCTCAACATTGACTTTTTTCTTTCCATTTTTTTTTAACCAAGAGGTATGATTCTAACCGTGATCTACATTCAGTAATGAACTAAATTTCTGAAATACTATGTTTACCTTTATTTGTTTATTTTGTGGTGATAACATAAGTTCAAGCTAGGCATGGTAAAATATAAAATTCTTGTTTTAAGGTGAAATGACAGAAGTGCTGAGAGATTAAATGATGCATCTCAAGTCAAATACTCTTCAGGCAAGAGCTATAAGAGGTGTTTCTACTTTTCTAACTAGCCAGATGTGCATGTTCAGAGCAAGCTTGTTTGTGTGAATGTTGGAAATTTTGTAATATTACTATGTTACATGTAAAAATGTGCTTCTTTTAAATTTTGCATAAATGCAAGTGGTAGGCAGAAGTGTACTCACCCTGGTCTCCATCCTGTGTTACACTTATGAACATGTTACAGTATGTGCAAAAATGGCCTTGCAGGTGTCATTAAATTGATAGATCTATTGGCATTAATATAGTAAGATTATTTTGTATTATTCAGTGAACCCAATGTAAACATGAGTTTTAAAAGATAAAGTTCAGCATACAGAAGGATTTTGAACACTGTGTCATGAACCAAAACTGAATAAGATATTAAATGACAAAAAATGCAGTTTGAATAATATGTAGGTTTGGAGGTGGTGTTAAAAATCTAAAAAGTTGAAGATTCTTTTCCCCCTACATCCCCACATCCTGTTCCTTCCTTTCAGTCTTGGGAGTGACACAGAATGTCTTCACACAGCATGGAGTGGGAGTATTGGAGAACAAATGAGTGCATGCATTTTCTAGGCAAACAAATAGCCTTGCAGTTTATCCCCCACCCAGCCTTTAAGAATTGTCCTGGCATCAATCTCTCTACAGAATATATATTCAAAGAAAATTTAATCAGTATATTATTTGGAGCCCTATATTTATTATAGCTCAAGGGCCACATATGTAATCAAACTAAGTGTCTATTAGTGGAAGAATGGATATAGAAACATGGTATGTGTACAGAATAGAATGCTATTCAACCTTAAAGAAATAATGAAATATTATCATTTGTCGCAACATGGATGAACCTGGAGGACAACATATTAAATGAAATAACCGGGAACAGACAAATTGTGCATGATCTCACTCATGTATCAAATATAAAGAAGCTGATCTATTAGAAATAGAGAATAGAAAAGCAGTCACTGGAGGCTGGGAAGGGGAGGGTAGTATGATTATAGAGAGAGATGCAATATTAAGTAGGAGGAACAAGTTCTGGTATTCAATTGTGTAGTCAAGTGTCCATGTTTAACCACATCATATTAAACATTTCAAAAGAGCTAGAAGAGAGGATTTTGAATGTTCTCACCTCAAAGAAATATATAAGCTGATGGATATGCTAAATACCCTGCTTTGATTTTTACATAATATATATATAAATTCCAAAACATTGCTCTGTACTCCATAAATGTTTCATTATTATATATCAATCAAACAAAACAGGGACAATAAAAAGTATTGGCCTAGGACTGAAATAAACATCAGGTAGAATTATGTTATGGAAGCAACATAATACCTTTTATTTCTTGCACTTATAAACAGTCCTAAAATAGCACTGACAACCAAAGAATGGATCATGAGAGATGGAAGTCATGGTGGGGTCTTGCTGAGCCATTATTGGGTGAAAACAAGATTAGGGTACTGAGCCTTAGATACCCATATAAACCAGGTCATTTGTGAAATTCTCCCTGTAGCTGAAGTTGCTTGGATTGCAGCAACTTCAAACACCAATCATTCTGGAATTCTCAAAAATCAGAGACCATTGTTAGTTCAATTTTCACCTGGCAGAGATGGAGAAATAATTACCCAGAGAACAGAGTCACCACACTTACCTCTTCTACCCACAGCAGACATTGTAAATTCATCACTATACTTCTTCCTGTTAAGCTAAAACAAGACCTTGCTGTCCATCTCAGCACAGTGCTCTAGGAAATTGCTGCCAATTTATGCAAATTTCCACATATCAATAACACATGAAATTTCTCAGATATACTTGGTGTAAGTACTAGTTTTACCATTGACCATGTGTCCTGAGGTAAGATAGCAAATCTTTGTGGGCCTAAGTTTTATGTATATATATATTACAGTATTTTAACTATTTTACTAAATTCTTTCACAGACAAAATGAGTTAATTTATGTTTCTAGAACAAGGGTCGGCAAACTACAGTTTATGAGCCAGATCTAGCCTGCCATCTGTTATTGTACATTTAGAGCTTAAAAAGGGTTTTACATTTTTATGGTTGAAAAAAATCAAAATAAGTATAATATTTCATGGCACCTAAGAATTATATAATGTATACATTTCAATGCTTGTAATGTTTTATTGGAACACAGCCACACCCTTTCATTTAGATATTGACTATGCCTGCCTTTATGCTATAACAGCAATGTTGAGCAAATATAAGAAAAGCCATGTGTCCTACACAGTCCAAGTATTTACTACCTGGACCTTTATAGAAAAAGTTCTCTGAATCCTATACTAGAACAATTTCAGGCACTTAGGAAAAAATGTCAGCTGCTGTGTGTGTGTGTACATTTTTTCCCTTTCTCCTTTGAGAATACATTTCAAAACCAGAAATAACACAAGATCAAGAATGGCAAATGAGAATGGTAAGTAAGACTCCAAAATCAAGAATGGTAAATATGTAGGACTTGCTGTAGATCCACGGGTGTGTGTGTGTGTGTAAAGCTAAATCACTGCAGTTATTTTAGCCTGCTTCTATTAGACTATGATGTTGGCCCACACAAGCTTAGACCTAAATAGTGTATTGGATCTGCAAAAGCCTCTTGCCCCAGTTGATAAGTCCTTACTAATGAAAAAGGACCTATAAGAATTTCTGGAGAGCCTGATACCTGCTCACAATGATTATGATTTATTTCCTAGTCAGCAGCTCTGTATGCTGAAGGTCACCATGATCATCTACCAATGTTGTCTCTGCTAAGCCTCACATTTCCTAATGTTGAATTCTGCTTTTGGCCAGTTTCACTTGTGTTGGGTACAGTCAAGTTTTCTTGGCCTTCCTTTCATAGTGGGCACCATTACCTAGACTGATGAAGTATCTCTTGCCAACAACTGCTGCTTTCCTTGAGCATCTCTGTGTCCACCAATAACTGCTAATAACTGCTCAATTTGACACTCTGTTATCTTCTTACAAATTGTGATACTGGCCAGGGAAGAATGCCTGTCCTGTATTTTATGTTATTCAACTAAAAGTAGCTAGTAGGATTCGAATGACAAATTAACTTAGTGGGTATGACTGTATACAATTTATCATTTCTAATGAATGATTTGAATCATTTCTCACTTATAAATCATGCCCTGCCCTCTCTGCCCCAAGAATCAGACAGGAATGAGTTCCATGGTGGAAAGGGGTGTGATTAAATTGAGAATGAAGTCAGTGTTTCAGAATAGTTCTGACTCTGATTTACCTCATTTTCCAATGTAGAAGCTTGGTTTAAGGCCAACCTGCTTATCTGAATCTTCCTACCCTATGGATGATATTCATTTTTCAGGGGACTTTAGAGCTCTTAATGCAAACTGACTTCTGGCAGCTATTTCGTTTTTCTAGGCATATTTGCCCATGTAAGAAACATAGTGGTTGCCTCCCTGTCAATTCTCATTTTGCTCTAAGGAAGATTATCTTTGAAGTAGTAGTATCTACTATGTGTGCCAACCATAAAACAGTTTTATAAATTTCTCTTTCCTCCTGTCATACACAAAGTTCAAGAAGATAAGCCTGTGGTTATTAATATCTAAAAATTTGCTGATTATGCCTAAAATCATGCTTACCAAGTTTAAAGTTTTCATACTTAGTCATGATGTAGAGATATAGAAGTTATTCTGCTTTTACATACAATTGAATTTTTTGAGAAATTATATTGCAGAAATGCTTGTTAATTGTCTTTCCAATATCTCCTCCTCCTTTCCCCTTCATCAGCAGAGCCACAATTTAGTTCAGAACAGCACGGTGCCTAGCTATTTCCAATGTAGCCTCCATTGCACACAAACATGAACACATTGTCGATGATCAACACGTCTTGAGAGGTCTACTGAAGATGTCTAGAAAAATATGTTTATTTTCTGATAAAAAGGGATAGTTGGAGATGGTATTATGTTTCTGCTTCCTACCCTTTTTTACTTTCTGCACACATGATGTCTGGAGTTATAGAAGCAATTTTGTGACTGTAAGGTGAATTAAAGTAAAGAAGAGAAACAATGGTGAAGTCAACAAGAGCATGTATATGTGCTGGGCCAACATCTATAGCCACTTCTGGAATTGTTGTCATATGAGAAAAAGTTAACTTCTGTACACTGTAAGTTAGCAGTGGGCAGTTACTTCCTTATTTTTTAGTTCTTAGCTGATATATTAGCTTAAACCACATAAAATTGCTCATTTTTACTATTTAACCTAAAAATATAACTTAAAAAATTACATATATAGGGCTGGGGATGTGGCCCAAGCGGTAGCGTGCTTGCCTGGCATGCGGGCGGCGCTGGGTTTGATCCTCAGCACCACATACAAATAAAGATGTTGTGTCCACCAAAAACTAAAATAAATAAATAAATAAATATTAAAAAAATTCTCTCTCTCTCAATTAAAAAAAATTAAAAATTACATTTATAATTTCATATGGTCAAGTTAATGAATCTTAGTATGTTCATTAAAGATTATATTGATAAATGCTTAAATTAGCTATGAAAATTATTTATATGCTTTATAATGCATAATTGCTATACCCTTTCTAGTCCTTTCCTTTTCTTCTAGGAAGGATACCCACCTAACTTCTGGAAAATTATGTCTGAGACTACTTAAATGTGTTATTTTCTAAATGTGGGACCAAAGAGATCATACACAGCCCTTTTTACCATTGGCAGGTACAAAATGCAATGTTTGGGATATTTGGAGTCTGTGTTTTACACCATCTGGAAGAATGTAACAGCAGGCAGAGCTAGAGTAAAGCTGAGACATAGGGAAGAGTCAGAAAAATGGCAGAGATATTTCTGGAATGGTTGGCATGGATGGTGTTTCTTGATGCTGAGAAGAGTACTTTTCTTTACAAAACTGAAGTTTACTAATGTGAAATTAAAAAAAAAGAATGTTATGAAAAATTTCAATATGTACCAATTTAGAACGAATTAGGATAATGATTCTCCACATAGTTATCAACCAGCTATATGGAGATAAAAGATTTCTTTTTTTTTCCTTTTTCTTTCTTTCTTTCTTTTCTTTTTTTTTTTAACACAATGTCAGGCGAAATCACCAGTCCGTAAGCTGAATTAGGTCCCTGCGATGACTCTGCCATTGTACAAAGAGAAATTTAGGTTGAAGATACTCTAAACTCATCCTCTAGAAGTTAATTGCAAGAGTTTTTGTATTTCAGAAAACCCTTTGTTCTCTCTGTGTGGGGGGAGGGTGTCCCTTCCTCTTAAAACTATAATGTCAAAATAAATTTTAATCAACACTTAAAAAAAAACCTGAAGTTTAACATTTTCTTCAGTCCTAAATTGTACAAAAATTTACAATTCGTTCACTTAAAAATTTTCAACACACTTTTTTCCATCAGACATATACTTTAGGCATAACAAGAAATTTGGGGATTTTGGTGTTGGGATGAATGTTATTCTGACATATATTTATTTATACATTTTATCTTTTTTGCTTCTTTTTCTTTTCCAAATTTAAAATAAGCAAACAGTTACAAAGGAAATTTTCCAAGCATACACTGGGAAATATAACTTTTATCACACCATAAGAAAATAATAACAAGTGTATAGTTTCAATAAATGTACTAAATAATCACATTGTGAATTGTAGCTAAGTGGAGACTGGTATGGTCAGGTGTCCCAACTGGTTACCACTGGCTAAAAAGAAAGCACTTTACATCCTACCTCAGTAAGCTGTACATTCACCAATACTTTGTAAGCAGGCCATAGTAGAAATTTTGGAATAACTTTGTTTCATCTAATTATCTAGGCTCCCCCTATAGTTGTAATGTATATGAATTTTGAATATAACATTGATTTCTATCAAGATGAGATATGGACAAATAAGAAATACTTCTGCCAAAATGGCAGGAAAGCATTGAAAGAAAATTATTAATCAAAATAATTTTAAATTTCTATGTAAATTACTAAATTAAATGGAAGTATTGGAAGTTAAAAATTAAATAGAAAAGATTAAAAATAATTTGTAAATTTTCTATACTTTTAGTGGAAACAGCATTTTAAATGTTCACATAGAAACCAAATTCTATGTGCACCATGAGCTCTTGAATTAAGTCACAACTCAGAAAACAAACCACAAAACAAAGTAAAACAAAAATCAAAACTTGTAGGAAAGTGTAGAAAAGAAAATATACCCAACAATTGACTCAAATAAAAGATAAGACATATTGTTTTGTTTGTTCATTGGCCCTGAGTGGGAAAAAAACTTTCTCTCTTGAGAAAGCAAAACCTAATAACTTACTCTTGAATGAATTTGGAGTTGAGAATTATCCATGAGGTCTGGAGAAATCCAACAAAAAATTAAAATTAAAAAAATTCTGCCCTCTGGTTATAAATCTGGGATATCTGGCAGAAGCATAGGAAAGGTACTCAGGAACTTCTTCCCACAGCCTGTGCCACAGGGACACCAGCATATACATGCACAAAGCAATAAAGCCAAGATAAAAAGCTTCAAAGTGTTCAAGGAAACACTTTGTTCCCTGTATTGACAGACCCAACATTGTGAGAACTAAGCATCAGGAATTTAATGTAATACAAAAGCAAAAATGTTTAAAGACTATAAAACAAGTAGACTTTAAATGATTAATGAAAGTTTAAAAATAAAATCTCTATAAAAATAAAATAAATAGGAAACCCATTTGAAGAAATGCCAAATTGACATGTTTCTAAAAGTGCGATATTGTATAATAAAGACATCAGATGGAATAAACACCAGTTAAGGCACTTTTGAATTTGAAATAGGTAAACTTAATCTCAAAAAGTATAATATTGTGAAACAGAAAATGAGAAAGGAAAAATATCAGTGAGATACTAATATATAAAATTTTATTCACTTTTCTATGTACCAACAATGAACAGGTAGAATTTGAAATTTAAAATGTTTTACCATTTACAATAACATCCCCCCTAAAAAATGTAAGTCTATAAAGCTTACAAAATAAATTCAAGATACACATGAGAAAGATAAAATTCTATTAGAAAATATCAAAGATGATGCAAATAAATGGAGATATATTCCACATTCATGTATAGGAATATTCAAAATCATCAAGATGCTGAGTCTTCCCAAATTTAATTATAGATTCAATAAAATTCTACTGAAAACTCAGGATAATATTATGGTGGGCCCCTCATTCTAAAGTTAATAGGGAGAGATTAAAGGCCCGCAATAGCCAACGCAATACTGAGGTAGAATAACAAAGTAAAAAACTAACAATACATTGTTTCACAAGATTTTCTAGAAATTGCAGTAGTGAAGAACAAGATATTGCTGAAAGAATTGAAAAATAGATTAACTGAAGCAAAACAGTGAGTTCATAAATAGGCCTACCTAAATGGAGTCAACTGGTCTTTGACAAAGGCAATACCTTGAGATACACAGTTTTTAAAATATGATGTTGGAAGAAGTGAGTATCTATATACAAAAATATGAATCTAGACACAGACTGCACACCACACTCAAGCATTAACTCAAAATGTGTCATGACATAAATGCAACAGTGAAATTATACAACAGTTAGAAAACAAACAGGAGAAAATTAAGGTGATCTTAGGTTATGTGATGATTTTTTATATATAACATCAAAGGTATAACTCGTGACAGGAACCACTGATAAATGGACTTCATTAAAACTCAGAATTTCTGCTCTCCAAAAGACAATCTAAGAAAACAAGCTACAGAGAGGAAGAAAATATTTGCAAAAGAATGATCTGATAAATGATTGTTCTCCCAAATATATAAAAAACCCTTAAAATTCAACAATAAGAAAATGAATAACCAAACAGAAATGAGCAGAAGACCCTAACAAATACATCACCAGGGGAGATAAACAGATGGCAAGTAGGCATATGTAAAGAGGTTCAATAACATATGTCATTACAGAATTGTGAATTTAAGTAATAACAAACTACTACTATACACCTTTAGATATAAAATACAAAACACTACCAACACCAAATACTGATAAGAATGTGAAGCTACTGAAACTATCATTCAGTAGTGGTCTGATTTCTTGCTGCAGCAACTTTGGAAGAACGTTTGATGTTTGTTACATAACTAACATACGCGTACAATACAATCCTGAAATCACTTTATATTTAAAGGTGTTGAAAAACATATTGTCTACTGAAAAAAATTATGGAAAGATGTTCATAACACATTTATTCATAATTGCCAAAACTTGGAAACAACCAAGATTTACAACAGTAGATAAATAAATTGTGGTACATTAAGAACACAGAGTGTTATTCAGTGTCAAAAATAAATGACATAACAAGTCATGAAACACCATGTAGTTTGGTTAAAGGTGTATTGCGAAGTGAAAGAAGATCCTCAGGAAACATTACATTCTTTGAGCTTCCAATGATCAGAAATCCTGGAAAAGGTACAAAGCTAAGCAGACAACAAAATTATCGGTGGCTCTAGGGGTCAGGGTAAAGGAGAGATGAATAGAAGAGTGTCAAGGCAGTGAAAATACTTGGTATGTGACTACAATATTGTATATGTCATTGAATATTTGTACAGTCCCATACAACCTACAACCCTGAGGGTAAAACTTAATAAAGACTTTGAACTTCCAATGATAATGATGTGTCACTGTAGATTCATAATAATCTAATTTTCCTACTGTGGTGGGGGTTATCAATAGGGTAAGACTGTTTTATATGTGTGGAGACAGATGTATATGGGATTTCTCTGATAAGTGGATTAATTTTGGTGTGAACTCAAATTTTCAGGGAAAAAAAAGTTTATTAAATTTTGAGAAAAAGGAAATAACATCATGGAAAATAAGAATTATAAAATATGACAATGGAAATAAATCCAAACACAGCAATAGTCACGATAAATTGCAACAGAACAATTTCACAAATTGACAGAAACATTCAAAACTAATTCTTAAAAAGAAATCTCTTACATGATATGCTACATAAAATGACAATGATTTCATAGGAAATGGAAGAAAATCATATAGGCAAATACTGAAGAGAGGAAAATTGATATAATGATATTAATAAGAGTTTTGAATTTAAAACAATCATTATTAGAAAGTCACTATTGTATACAATAGTCAATAGGACAATTTAATAATTTTCTATAATTCAAAACAGATATGAACTTAAAATCATTCAAAATTTGCCTATGTTTTGACAAAGCTGTACATATCTTAAGTTAATATAGGAGATTACAATACCACTGGTTCAGAAAACAAGATATCAAACAAAACAAAAATAAGAATGTGATTTAAACAAGCTTATTCCCCATTTATTGGCATGTACATTATCTCATCCTTAAAGCAAAGGGGAATTAACAGTAAAACACAATGTCCCTGAATGTTCTCTTTCTGTTCCTCAAAAACTAGCCAAGGTAAGGGGAAAATGAGAGCAAGCATGGGATGGAAAGTCTAGATATCTATTATTGTGGAGGACACTGGCTTTCTCTTATGCACACTGGGAACTAGGGGAAGTTGGTGGGATTGGTAGAAAGCTACTTTCATGTACACTGGACCAGTGCTCCTCAGGATCCTGCTCAGACAAGCAAACTAACCAAGCTAATACTGATGATGTCACTGCGTTTGCAGGCTAATGTAGAAGCCCTCCCTGAGCAGGAGTGGGGGCGAAACTTTGGGTACAGTAGAAAGGATATGTGTCACTGGTCCAGCAGATCACATCTTGACAACATGCCCTGCAGCAGAGGAAGCACTGCTTGTCAAAGCATCATGAGGAATGGAGGTGCTATCTGTCAGCCTGTCACCTGTTAATCACTCTTCTTGGAACAGACTTTCATCTTTTGTAAGCTTTCACCAATAAACCGTATATGTCTCCAAGCACGTTCTTTGACCTGTTTGTAACCTACCTCACAGCCCTGGCACAACTGGCTTGTAGACAAGACATATACAGAACTGTTCAGTCTTACAATTTATGAATATTTATTATGTCCAAGCAAATGTTTGCTAAATTTAACCCAATACTAAACTACAAAATAACAAATACCAAAAACAGCTAAGGGCTGCAGTTACTGCAGCCAATATTTTAGAATGTAAATTAAAGACATTCATATCAGACAACAGTAATAATTATACAATAATAGCAGCAGTAAATATTGTATAATAATTATATGAGTATGTATTACTGTAACAGAAAACCTTCATGACATCTTTCTTCTATGTGCAGGTAAAAGTTAATATAATCAACCATAAGATTCATTTTGATTTCTTGCTCTGCTTTTTATGAATTCCCCATTGCACTGATTCTTGTGTCACTCCAATTGATAACTTCAAGCTATTTAGACTCTCTACTAAAGTATTTATGTATTTGAATATGGGATATTTAGTATTTCTCTCAAATGCAGTGGCACATATTTAACTTGTAAGAATTACCTTTTGTCTCTCAAAAAGTTCCCATACAGTTTATATCTCCAGGTTTCTTTTGGTAAACAATGTTTTGCAAATAGATTCTTTACATCTATAAATTTATCATATGAGATATTTTTCCATAAAATAGTCATAGTTTTTAAATTTACTTACACTGATTATCATCAGAATTTATACAATTTTACTAGGAAAAAAATTGGCTTAAAACAAAGGAGTAATAAGAACATGTCAAATTAAAATTAGATGCCAGTTAAGTAAGAGTATTAAAAAGGAAATTGAGAAAGTCCCGTTTATCTTCACAGTCCTTTTCTAGTCCAACAATCTTATTGCTATTCAAAAAAATAGATAATTTTCTTACACTATGAATTTTTGTCACAACCTACACATAACAGAAAACACTTCAAATGTAGTTAGTTTATCATTTCCTAGACTGTTGATGACCACTTCAAAAGATCATGGAAGAGTTTTAGAAAAATAGCATATGAATTTCTGTTTTCCAAAAATTGTTTTTCTCATTCTCATCATCAGTGATTTTCTCACAGGTTGAAAACAGGCTTCCACAGCATATTTAAATATCTTTTTTATGGTAGGCAATGATGATATACATACTTCCTGTAGGTAAAAGGTGTAGGAGTTTATCTACTCTATTTCCAAAGTTGTCACTATGACCTTCTTCCCATTTTAGAAAAATAAAAAGTGACAAAAATTTTCATTATGATAGAATTGATTTCACAGATAGGCAAAGCACAAATCTTTTTAGTAATTATGTATATGAACAATGTATGACACTTAACAGGTATGATGTGTTCAATTTCTTTGTTTAGAAATTTATGAAAGAATGGATTTTCCCAAAATTGTTTGAACCTTTAGTTGAATATGCAATGAATAAACACAGCCCAGTTTGTATTAAAATGAGGTATCAGCCATCTATTATTGGATAGTTTCTGTAATTTTATTAAAATTTTCATAGAAATCAAGGGAATTAGATTTTTCAAGTTGAAGTAACTAAGAGCTAAGAGAAACATTTCTTATTAAATGTTGAATTTGTTGTTAAATTGTATTTTTTGGTGCTGCGATCTGAAATATCATTTGATGTACTGTGAAAAGCTATGATCACCATTTAACATCTGACAAAGTCAGTTCTACACCATTAGAGAGTAACACCAGACCTTTTAGTTGAAACCTCTTTTTCTGGAAATGTAACTGCATTCATATTCTTCAATCAATCAAGGGATAGATATAACAACATGTGTTTGTGCATGTGGTGTGGCCAAGTTAATTCAACAGCTGCTATTTTCAATTTACCGCCAGTATCATTTTGTAATATGAAATATTTTGATTGATTCACCAGCACTTCCTGGTCTTGTGAATTCTGGTCTTCACATGTGCATTCACCACCTGCCCAAACCCCAACATTTTTCATATTGTTACAGTAAACTTTGTCTTTGTTATTCATCTCTTTAGTTCACTTTTACAAATACTTAAATCTGGCTTTAAATTTTGTGGTGGTTTACCCTTTTGTTTTTTCTTTTAATGTTGGGTCATATTGATGCTGGTGTTATATTTGCTATTATTTTCATCATCTGAATTCTTAGAAAAACTGGTCATAATATTCAAAATCTTAAAAACTGAACCAGTAGTATCTGGATAAACCACAATATTTAACCCGTAATCAAAATCAAAGACAAAGTTTTAATGCTCACAAACATGACACATTAAGCTACACAATTAGTTTGCAATGAAGGAATAACATTGGGTGATCCTTCATTAGGTATTTTAAATCATGATTGCCAACCTCAATGGTTGGGGGAAAAACCAGAACAGTGACTAAAGAAAGCAGAATGTACATGCTGTATCCATTTAATACTAACAATGTTGATTTCTGCCCCTATTATTTGGCCACTGTATCACTTTGTACTTTTCATCCAAAATGCCACATTCATCACTGAAAAATTAAAGTTTTTGAGTTCCACAAAGGGGTGTCTCAGGAGTTAGAACTCTCAGTGACAAAAAAAAAAAAAATGCAAGGAAACTGGGATAGTTGGCCAGCCTAGCTTCAACTGATGCAATAAAATCCAAAATTATTAGAAAAAGGAAGAAAATTTGCTTATGATCCCAAGGCATTTTAAAATTTTAGTACACACTTATAGGTTTCTGGATTTGCCTTCTAATTCAGGTATTGAATCTTAAATTGTAGATTGGTATTATTCAACAAATTAACAGATTAAAGGAAAAAACAATAGGAAAATGTTACTCAGTGAAGGGAAAAATCTACATTGAAACTTCCATTTATGTTTAAAATTCATAGAAGACTACTAGAATAAACATCTCTAACTTGGCAATGTTTAATAAGAAAACATACACAATAAATATACTGTTTTATTTCCAAAAGCATTATCTTTAAAATCAGAAGCAAGACAAAAAGGTTCATGAAATTTTAATCTAAACAGATTATACTGAGTTACTAGACATAAAAATAAAACCTGCAAGTGATGTGGGAACAAATACTAAAATTTATAGAATATAATCTGTTAGAAATAATAACTCAATTTTTTGAGGCTATTGTAAATGGAGTAGTTTTCCATTCTGAGGATTTGTCACTGATATACAGAAATGAATTTGATTTATGGGTGTTGATTTTAAATCCTGCTACTTTGATGAATTCATTTACTAGATATAGAAGTTTTCTGGTGGAACTTTAGGGTCTTCTAGGTTTAGAATCATACCATCAGCAAATAGTGACAATTTGAGTTCTTTCTTTTCTATGTGTATCCCTTTAATTTCTGTCTAATTGCTCTGGCCATGTTTCAAGAATTATGTTAAATAGAAGTGGTGAAATAAGGCATCTCTGTCTTGTTCCAGTTTTCAGAGTGAATGCCTTCAATTTTTCTCCATTTAGAATGATGTTGGTCTGGGGTGAGCATAGATAGTCTTTATGATGTTGAGATGTGTTTCTATTATCCCTGATTTTTCTAGTGTTTTGAACAGGAAGGGATACTGTATTTTCAAATGCTTTTTCTGTGTCTATTGAGATGATCATATGATTCTTACCTTTAAGTTAATTGATGTGATGTGTTACATTTATTGATTTCCATATGTTGAACCAACCTTGCATCCCTGGGATGAATCCCACTTGATCATTGTGTACAATCTTTTTGATATGTTTTTGTATTCCATGTGCCATATTATATTGAGAATTTTTGCATTTATGTTCATTAAAGATATTGGTCTGAAGTTTTCTTTTTTGATGTGTCTTTGCCAGGTTTTGGAATCCAGGGTGATATTGGCCTCATAGAATAGTTTGGAAGTGCTCCTTCTTTTTCTATTTCCTGAAATATATTGAAGGTATTTCATCTCATTTCAGTCAGAATGGCAGCTATTATGAATACAAACACCAAAAAGTGTTAGCAAGGATGTGGGGAAAAAGATACATTCATACACTGTTGGTGGGACTGCAAATTGGTGTAGCCAATATGAAAAGCAGTATAGAGATTCCTTGGAAAATTGGGAATGGAACCACCATTTGACCCAGTTATCCCACTTCTTGGTCTAAAACCCAAAGGACTTAAAAACAGCATACTACAGGTACACTGCCACATCAATGTTTATAGCAGCACAGTTCACCAACCTAGATGCCCTTCAAGAGATGAATGGATTTTAAAAAATATTCCACAATGGAATATTACTCAGTAATAAAAGAGAATAAAATCATGGCATTTGCAGGTAAATGGATAAAGTTAGAGAAGACAATGCTAAGTGAAATTAGCCAATCCCTCTCCCCACAAAAAAAAAAAATAAATGCCAAAAGTTTTCTCTGTTATAAGAAGGCTGATTCATAATGGGGTAGAGAGGGGGAGCATGGAAGGAATAGACAAACTCTAGATAGGGCAAAGGGGTAGGAAGGGAAGGGAGAAGGCATGGGGTTAGAAATGATGGTGGAATGTGATAGACATTATTATCCAAGGTACAGTATGAAGACACGAATTGGTATGAATATACTTTGTATACAACCAGAGACATGAAAAATTGTGCTCTATATGTGTAATAAGAATTGTAATGCATTCTGCTGTCATATATATTTTTTTAAATAATTTAAAAAATAAATAATGACAATAAATTTTGAGGGATTTAAGAATGATTTCTGTAGTCAGTAGCATATTTTACACTATAAATAACTAGCAAATCAATTGATAAAAATAGCATTCACAATATCAACACAAATCAAAAAACATGGAAGTAAAGACAACAAGTAAGTAAAAGTTTTCTATGGAAAAATTTATAAAACTATATTGGAGTACATAAAAGTAGGCAAGTAAATGGAGAGATTATAATCTTTATGGATCAGAAGATTCAGAATCATAAGGGTGTCATTTCACCAAATTGCATAAGAAATTAAATGGAATTCAAATCAAAATATTATATAATCTTGTAAAGTAATTGAAATATATATGTGAGTATTGAGTACCTAAGAATACTCCAGTCAAATTTCAAGACTCATGTAACAGCCTATTAAAACAATGTAAAATTAAACTAATTTTAATAATCCTATAGAAAGTGAAGGATTATAAAGTGACAGAACTGATAAATATACACATGTATATATATGGGAGAAAGAATTTCAAAGCCTTTAAAGTAATGGAAAAATTGATGATACAAATGAAAAAAAATGACTTTTAATATGCCAGTGCATTAAATTTCACATGGAATAAGACTATAAAAATTTTAAAAATTATTAAAATAAAACATGACAGATATTTTATGACATAAGTTGAAGAAGTTAGATTCAATGACATTGATATTTATACTTTTATATTAGTAAACAAAACAATATCAACTAAATGAAAACAAGGATAATAAAGAAAACTCTAAAAAATATAAATAACAAAACTTCAAAATTCAGAAAGACAAATCCTCCAAATTTATTAAGCAAAAATGAAACATCTCCCCCAATTAAAAAATCCAATAAAACAAATTAGCAAAATTATGAAAGGTTAACTTATAGAACAGGAAAATCAAATTGAGAAAATATTCAACTTCACTAGTAATCAATAAGAGCAAATTAAAATTACAAGATAATCAGTAAAACTGCATATTTAGACATAGTTTAGTTTGAAAACACTAGATGTTGATGAAGATGTGGGGAAATAGTCTTTATTGCTCTGCTCATGGTAGAGCAATGAGATTGGATGGATTTGGAAAGCAATCTGACAGTATGCAAGAAATTTGTAAACTCTTATTATCTAGTAGTTTACATACACGAATTCACAGGAGAACATACTTAAGAATAATAATTGCATGGCTGTGTAATAAGGAAAATATGGAAGCAACTTAATTATTCATCTGTAGGGCAATTGATAACTGAATGGTTCAAACATAAGCATTCAAACAGAGTTGAATAGCATAATTAATAGAAATTTAACTAGTTCTAACTTAGTAAGCATGGATAAATCTTAAAAACATGTTTGAGTTACAAAAGAGAAAATAAAAAAGTAATATATATGTTATAACACTTTTATTTTTAAATTATAGAAAATAATAACACTTATATTATCTACCAAGTGGCCAAAATATGGTTCAGATTGAAATGTACCAATTGCAGATGAGAATTTCCTTTCCTTAATCCCACAGCATAAGGGCTAGTAGGTAGGAATGATGAAAATGAACTTTAATACACCTGTCACATTTTATATCTTTGCATGAAACTAAAATGACAAAATAAATGTCTGCTTGCTTGTGATTTGGAGTATATCGGTATCTAATATGCTGCTTTTTGTTTGTTTGCTTTGTTTTGTTTTTGTGGTACTGTGATTGAACTGGAGCCCTTTCTTGTTTGTGCTAGGCAAGCATTCTACTATTGAGCTATATCCCTAGCCCCAATGCACTTTTTTATGATTACTTGAAATACTTCATAATAAGAAAATTGTGAATATTACATATACAGGGAAGTAAGAATTGTATTGGATTGTATCCTAATTAGTCCAAATATATCTTATTGTATCTAGCTATTGTACACAGATTTGAGAGCAATATTTTAAGAAAGATGCTGACCATTGACAAAAGAGAATACATCTACATGTATATAGAGAGGAAGACTGATAGCCCATTGAGAATGGCAACAAAAAAAGTATTTTAATATCTACTGTATTTCAAGTTTCCTTTATGAGCGTGTATTGATATAAGTCTATGTGTCAATCAAATAATTCAATCAACATGTACAAAATGAAACATATAGAAAGGTTGAAGCCAGCATTGAACATATTTATCTTGAATAAAATGCACATGGTCTTTCCTTTTATTCCTGTTTCCTTCCTGAATGTATGTGAGGCAATACATGTAGTAGAAAGAAGCAGAGGGACGAGAGATTTTGCAAAACTGAATATTTGTAATCTTAAAAACAGCATGTTGATTGAAAAAGAACTTCTACAAAAGCAAGTAGACAGGAAAACAGATGTACACCATTTCATCATTGAGACATCCAAATAAGGTTTGTCATTTAGTAATACCTACAATGAGGCATGGACTAATCCACTAGGAATTGCTTTATTTTCCTGTATCTGCTATAACAAACCACCACACATTTGGTGGCATAAGAGGAAATATATATATATATATATATATATATATATATATATATATATATATATTTTTATTGTTAGGTGAACTGTAGGGCACCCTCCCCATGGTACTAGGGACTGAATCCAGAGGACCTCTGCAATGGAGTCTCATTCCCAGTCTTAATGTATGTTACGTATGTATGTATTTTTGAGACAGGGCCTTACATATTTGCCCAGGCTGACCTCCAACTTCCCATCCTCCAATCTCAGCCTCTCAAGTTGGGATCACAGGCACATGCCACAGTGCCAGATAACAATACTTTTTTTTTTCTTTTTTTAATTTGCTCATAAAATTAAGTAAGACTAGAACTGACCTGAGGCAGAAGTGGTCATCAAGAGGGCTTGGCATTCTGGTTCTCTGAGTGTTTGCCTCATTCTTTTTTTCTGTAAACATGCTTCTTCCCTGTGATGTTGTACTTCTTATACATTTTAAGGTTTAATTTGATTAAATTCAAACTCCAGAAGAGAGATTCTTTATTTCTTTATCCACATATAAAATATGAGATTCGGTCGTTCAATTAATCAGACATGGGTCATGGGTCCACACACTAACCGTAAACCCTAACCTATGAACTTAACCTATGAACTTTAAAAAGTTAAGGACAAACCCCTGGATCCAAGGGAAAGGGGAGAGTTGTGATTGGACTATCCACATCAAAACTGTTTGGAGTGGGGAAAAGTATTTCATGAAATGTGGAGGCCTGGGAAGAGAGCTCGTCCTGAGTGCAGGCACCTCAGCAGGGTTGTCTGCTCTGCTACAGAAGAGAGCCATCCCATGGAGTGCATGGTTTTACAGGAATACCTACCTCATTGTTCCCTTCATATATGACAAATTCTTGTTTGCAAACATGTTAAAAACAAAATTTAAAAACCCAGTAAAAACTGTATTAAAATATTGGCAACAACAATTACAACACTGTCTTTTGTACCACTTTCCTGATACTTTATGTATGACACAATTTTGTTATATAGTCACTATTGTAGAAAATGATATAAGGTAAAATATTGAGTAATCAAAGCTTACCTTTGCTAAATAGAATACTGCAATTATCAAGAAAACTTGTAAGACAATCATCCATGAACCAGCTTCCCAATAAATAAGTAAAAAACTAAAAAAAAAAAAAAAAAAAAAAAAAAGTTTAAATGAAGTCCAGTAGCCATCCTTGGGATTCTTAAAACTACATTAAGGGGAAGGGAGGAGGAAAGGGAAAGGGGAAATACTAGCCAAATTATATTATTATATTGTGTGCATTATGAATATGTAACAACATATCCCATCATAATGCACCAATAAAAAAAAAGTGGGGATAAAAGTGTCTTAAGATTTCCTGTAAAATTTGCTCCAAAGGATCTATTTAAATTATATGTTCCCAACTGATATTTTCTTTAAACCTCTAATTTCATAAAAAGTTAAAAAAAGAATGAATTCCAGAATTTATGAAATTTCATGTACTTGGATATCATGTTGCCCATTTCAATAAACACACACACAAAAGTAACATTCTGTTCGTATTATATTTTTGTATCAGATTAGAATTTGATAAAATAGTTTATTGTCATTGTTAAAACAAAGCAAAACAAACAAAAAAAAATTACATTAGGCCTTTGGTCTGGATCATAATTTCATACTACAATATTGTTTTTATAGAAACATCATATCTGATATCCATTACTTCAATCTATAATGTTTTTCCAGGAATAAAAATGTCAAAATATTTGAAGGGTAGTTATAATATATTAGTTTTAAAACATAGTTTTGGCAAATGTGAGATACCACATTCTGGTGGAAATGATTAGAAACACCACCACTGCAAATAAATTGGACAAATAATCAATTGCTCTTAATAAACTAAATATTGTCTTTAATCATCTGATGGATCATTCTGGAGACAATAAATCCAGGAGTTTAAGTAGGATCATTTTCTTTAACTAAATATGTTCTTTTAAGATTTGTAAACAACCTCCCAATAAAAAAAATCTCCATATAAACACAAAGCAATTCTTACTTTTACACAATGTGGAATGGCATTGCCGACAATCATGAAGAAAGAAAAAATGGATGAAAGATTATTTTTCAAAACAAAGTTTTTGGTTTTTTTGTGTTTGTTTTTTTTAATTGGGCAGGTTGATCACTTACATAGTCCTATAATGGTCAGACCATTGTTCTTATTCCTATGATAGTCAAAACTTTGCCTAAATTAATCAGTATATTTTTTTTCTCATAGCCAGCATCAAGGTGGATATTATGATCTAAACATTCTATCCATAAAAAATCCCAGTTTTCCCAGGAAGGTTAAAACAAAGCATTCTTTCTTACTCTGCATGCTGCTGTGTGCCAATTTGAAAAACAGAGCCATCTTGAGGAATGTGGCCTGTAGTTTACACCAATGTGCACAATTAAGATGTCACACACAAAATAATAAATGAAGCCGGAATACTAAAATAAACTGGCCCTGAAATATATCCTACCTTTGGACTTGCAATTATGAGACAATGAATTCTTGATTATTGGAGCTAGTTTCAGTCAGGTTTTCCATGACATGAAGCTGAAATAATTTTATCAGATGCAATCACTTAGGGTAAGTTAAGTATATTACTAGCAGTTTTAACTTTAATGTGTAAAGGAACTCTTAAATGAATTGTAAAATATTGATGTTGAAACAAAATTAAATATATATATAAATAATAAAATGTTACATCTCATTAAATAGAATGACAAGGACAGTGGAAAACAATGGGAATTTATTTCATGAAATATTAACTTTGTTAATTGTATTAAGAGAAGTTTAAACAACATGGGTTAATTCCTTATTAAAATCTCCATTCCAAACTCCCCAGAAGTATCCAACAAAGCAGATGAAAAAAAGAACAGAGACTTGGGATGATAAAGGGCCCAGGGGTCTAAAGAGACCAGGCTGATCAACAGATACAACATTTATTTGACAGGAGGAACTGGATCTGAAATTCTGTGGCTAAATTGGGTGAATATAATTAACAATAATACATGATATAAGTCAAAGTAATTAGAAGAAAGCAATAGGAATATACTGGCCATAAAGAAAGGACAAAAGTTTTATGTGATAGATATGTTGAATACTATGAGTTGACTACTACTCAATGTACACTTGAAAGATCATTTTGTACCTCATAAATATTTACAAATGTGTCATAAAAATTTATTTAAATAAAGATCTTTAAAAGAAATTAAAATGAAACAAGAAAATAAAAGAGCTTAGTAATGACTATGAATAAGATTCAAGGAAAATAAAAATGGTTCTTATTAAAGAAATTCCTTAGATTATTCTCAAAAAAGTGTTACCTGGTCTTCCAACAAAAAATGTGACAGTTATTCAAAAGAGCAGTCTTTTAGTGTTTAATGAGCAGAATTCTATTAAAAGAGTACATAAAGTGAAATTTGGCTCAAAATATTAATATCAGAATGAGGCAAATGGTCAAAATAGTACTATGAGAGTCATGTAAAAAGAATCATGCATTTTCAAACTTCAGAAGAATAGTAAGCATCATCTTTGATATATGTATATAATATATGAAAAACATATATAGTAAATATTTCTTACTGCATACATTTATATATATTATACATGTCTATATATACATACATACACATATACATACAGATGTATATATGTATGCAGTTTATATATATAAAGCTGTATAGCTGTATTATATATATATATAATACTATATATATATATATATATATATATATATATAGATATAGATATATATAGATAGATATAGATAGATGGATGCTGGTGATACCTTACAGGCTATAGGGCTATAGTGAGGACTAAATGAGATATTTGAATACATTTAAAAGTTTGTGAACTAGAATAAACAGTTCTAATTATATAATATATTTATTGCAGTTTGTGAACTAGAGTAAGCATCTCTAATTATATAATATACATATTGCTTTTGTGTGTGTGTATATATATATTATACAATAATTTATATATATTATACAATAATATATACATTATACTATAATATATATAATCTCCCAACTCTGAACAGGTAACATGGTATAAGATGACATGCCCTATTTTCTGCATTTTCCCCTCAGTTTATGAATAAAAAGTTCCTACCAATAACCTCAGGTATTCCAGTGGAGTATGGATAAAAGTTCAACCTGCTTCATTAGTTTTTACAGGCTTTAGCCCTTACTCCTGGTAAATTAGTGATGTCTTATTCTGCAATCCATAACAGGAGTGAACATCGTGGGACATTGTGGAAGCTATATTTATGTCTCAATTTGTTCAGCATCTTTAGAGATCAATTAATGTTTTCAAATTCTAACAGAGAACTTACAAATACTTTGACCAACTTAAAATTTAGCCTTTAAATGTTCACATTTTAAGAACTGAATAGATACTTTTTCATGAATAATGAGTTGACTAGAGAAAAAATTATTTTAAGAAAGAGCCTGTATATAGTTAAATGATTGTTTATAGGAGATGGAGAACAGAGGTGAAACAAAGTCTAAAGAGAAGAGTAGGACAGTGGCAGGATTGTAATGTAATGATACTACATTATGGCATCTTCCACATAAAATTAATAGGATTGAATTGCACTCTAGATAGGTACTTTGTGATTAGATTTATTAGAATTATTAGAGCAGTTCATACATATTAGCAGCTTACTCTGGTTCACACTTAAATGTAGTCAAATATCTCATTTAGTCTTCACTATAGCCTATAAGTAAGATATCACCACCCTGTTTGATTTATAAAATTATGGAGGATAGTGATAAAAGCATCTACGAATTCTATAGTACTAGTTGAATATAAATGCAAGAATTATTTTTCAGTGCATAAGTTTTAACTCTAAATCATACATTTAACTACTTAATATGAACATTTCATTTCTCTTGAAAAAGCATTTTCAAGGTTTTAGATTTGCCTGGGAAAAATATTTAAATTATTCTCACTGCTTTGAAATATATATATATATATATATATATATATATATATATATATATATATATATATATTACATATATACACACATATATAATGATATTTAGAAAACATATCACTTTAATAGAGTTTTATCAGACTTTAATTATAACAGTTGAAATAAATCATATAATTTACTATAGCCACTTACTCTATAGTCTTATTGCCAAGATACAATGACACAATCCATGATTTCTCTTTGTGTTTTCAGTGTTTGGATAATGTTTCTGAAAACAGCTAATATAGACTCACAAAATGACACATCTTGAATGAATCATTAAATATTCAGACAGATTAGCAAAGAAATGAAACATTTTTTTTAATTCATCAGAATTGTTTGGCATAATTTTCCAGTCCTGATTCTACTAAGTGGAACAGCATCCTCCCTAAATTTGTGGCAGAGAGGATGTGTTCTATTTATTCCTTTCCAAAAATTTATTGTAAATTTATCAACAGTTTCAGCCTATAGTTTCTTAGTACTCCTATATTTAATTCACTGGATGCTATTTATGGTATTCTTCTATTATTTTTGTGTTTACCTCTTCCTGTCCATTTATCCAGAACTTACCCATTTTTCAAGACCTTTATCCTCCACACCTAGAAAAGTTTCATATTATTTTGCTCCGATCTACTCCTTTAGAGTTACATCACCAATGCTAACATTTCTATCATAGATTAACAGAATTGTTCACACATTAATGTACATTTTATAATCATATATAAGCTGTATTTGCACAAGAATTTCACTTATATTAATATCACAAAATATAGCATTTTTATGTTTTAATACATATATATTTCCTAAATTGAAATAGTGCCTCAGTAAAACAGCACAGTCCAACCAGTGTGCTTTCCTTGGAATCCTTTTCAAAATACTTCAGGTTTCTTTGATTAGTATCACTGTAGAATGAAAAGGTGAGTTTAATCTGCTCTCCATTTTTCCCATAAATTCAAAATGCTTCTCAAGGAAGACTCATGGATCAGATAACAGAGTAGATTCTATTATTGCTGTAATTACAAATTGGCTCTTTTATCTAAACATTTTGTTACACCTTGATGAAGGTCTTAAGTATTTTCTTATAATACTGATTCAGTAATATATTCAAAGCAGCCTCTTCTTCCAGAAAACTGATCACGACACATACAGAATGAGATAAAAATGCTCCTATCATTTATTATAAAACCTCAGCTGAATTCTTGCAATGAAGACATACTATTTGGCTTTCTGAAATTAGAATCAGTGCTGAAAACTTGCTCAGTTTGCTAATGGCCTCGGCAATACTCGAGTTGACAAGATATTTTGGAGACATGATCAGTTTTCTAGCTCACACTCTCTTCTACAAGAACTTTCAGAACTCACAGGCATCATTTTAGATTTTGAATATGGGAAAAATGTCCTCCCTCTACCCTGAATGCATGTGATTGAATGGGGAAGACTACTGCTCTAAAGGAGACCAACCTATCAATTCATTCAATCAGATATTGTCTTCTGATAAACTGGAGACAAATATGCTGAAAAGATAAGAAGGCATGTTGATGACAGAAAAAAAAAGAAGATAAAATCATACTCCTATTATCAAGATGTGACAGCCTACTTTTATTTACATTAGATGCCCTGATAAGATTTTCTTTTTATTAATATCTGTATAATAAATCCCCCCCTTCCTTGAGATCACATGAGTAGACTTATGTTCCTCGCAATTAAACAGGCCCAATACTGATAGTTATTACTTGTTTGGTAGTACATGCAACAGGTCTTCAGAGATAATGTGGCAATTTCTATTGATCCAAGATGGAATTATCCCTAATGTCCTAAATTGGGAAGTAAGCACCCAATGGAACAGTGGTTTTCATCAGTAGTCACTTGACACTATGTATTCACTAACTGTGTGACACAGGGGAAATAAACATCTTCTACCACAGAATATTTAAAGAAATTGGTAATGCAGACATGTGGGTTAGATGATTGCTTTCACCTTATTAGGCAAGATGTACAGAATAGGATTAATTTAAGGGTTAGGGTGTGAATATAAACAAACAAAAAGGAACTCATACCTATCCTACAGTAAGAAATTGTATGCTGATATTTCTAAGCAACTTCTGAAAGAGATTAAGAACCTTCCTGAGTTTTCACCAACATTTATAATTTATGCAAATTTTAAGCATACAAAACTATTAAAAGAATTACAACAGTCATATACATAACAAACTGATTCCATGATTATTAGTTTTTGTTATATATATATTTTTTATTTTATTGTTGTTGTTCAAAACATTACATAGTTCTTAATATACCATATTTCACAGATTGATTCAAGTGGGTTATGAACTCCCATTTTTACCCCGTATACAGATTGCTGTGTCACATCAGTTACATTTCCATTGATTAGTTTTTGTTATATAATTATATATAAATGTACATTTAACTGTTTTATCTAAACACTTATAGTGTTATGAAAATTTTATTTTTTCAAGAAGAGGAAAGAACAGAAATATTATGAGTATAGAAAATAATTTATTTGAACATAATGATGAAGAAACATCATTTAATGCTATAATTGGAAAATTGCAATCAACAATGACTGACTCCATATAGTTTTCAAGTATTCAGAAATCACAAAAATTGACAAAATTCCAGGCAAAGAAAATAATAAAATAAATAAAGTTCAGCAAATTTCAAATGCTTGAAGATATACAGTTTGTCACTGGTAAAAAAGGAACTGCATACAAGTCAATTAAAAAATTATTATTAAAAATTCTCAAATATTTAAAAACAATCACATAAGCAGTGTATTTTTATTATTATTTTTATTAGTTGATAAAGACAATACAATGATCTTGACATATAATACATTTGATTCAAATAGGGTATGAATTCTTATTTTTCCAAGTGTACAGATTGCAGGATCACATTGGTTATACATCCATGTGTATACATACAGCAATCCTAGTGTCATTTGTATTCTGTTGTCCTCCCTTTCCCTCCTCCCCTCCCCTCCCATCCCTATTGTCTACCCATTCTACTGTGACACTTATCTCTCTCTTTTTTTTTCCCTTCCCTTCCCCCTCACACCATTGTATATGTATTTTGTGAACCCATGAGGGTCTCCTTCCATCTTCCGTGCATTTCCCATTCTCCCTCCCTTTCCCTCCTTCCTATTTTCCTTATTTCGTGGTAATCTTCTTCTCATGCTCTTTCTTCCTACTCTGTTTTGAGTCACCTCCCTTATATCAGTGAAGACATTCGGCATTTGTTTTTTAGGGATTGGCTAACTTCGCTTAGCATAATCTGCTCTAGTGCCATCTATTTCCCTGCAAATGCCATGATTTTGTTATTTTTTAATGCTGAGTAATAACCCATTGTGTATAAATGCCACATTTTTTAATCCATGCATCTGTTGAAGGACATCTGGGTTGGATCCACAGTCTAGCTATTGTGAATTGTGGGGCTATGAACATTGATGTAGCTGTGTCCCTTTAGTATGCTCTTTTTAGGTCTTTTGGGTATAGTCTGAGAAGGGGAATAGCTGGGTCAAATGGTGGTTCCATTCAGAGCTTTCCAAGGAATATCCATACTGCTCTCCAAATTGGCTGCACCAGTTTGCAGTCCCACCAGCAATGTACAAGTGTACCTTTTTCTCCACATCCTCACCAGCACTTGTTATTGTTTGACTTCATAATGGCTGCCTTTCTTACTGGAGTGAGATGGTATCTTAGAGTGGTTTTAATTTGCATTTCTCTGATAGCTAGAGATGGTGAGCATTTTTTTGTGTATTTGTTGATTGATTGTATATCTTCCTCTGTGAAGTGTCTGTTTAGATCTTTGGCCCATTTGTTGATTCGGTTATTTGTTTTTTTTTGTTGTTTAACTTTTTGAGTTCTTTGTATACTCTGGAGATTAGCACTCTAGTTGAAGTGTGAGGGGTAAAAATTTTTTTTTTCTATTCTTTTTTTATTATTAGTTGTTCAAAACATTACAAAGCTCTTGACATATCATATTTCATACATTTGATTCAAGCAGATTATGAACTCCCATTTTTACCCTGTATACATATTGCAGATTCACATCGGTTCCACATCCACTTTTTTACATACTGCCTTACTAGTGTCTGTTGTATTCCGCTTTTTTTTTTTTTCGGTTGCACCAATCACAATTTTATTTATTTTTTAGTTTCTTTTCAGTTTTTATTTATTTTATTTTATTTTTTTATTATTATTTGTTCAAAACATTACATAGCTCTTGACATATCAAATTTGTTCCCAGGATGTAGGCTCCCTATTTACCTCACTTATTATTTCTCTTGCTGAGAAAAACCTTTTTAGTTTGAATATGTCCCATTTGTTGATTCTTGATTATAACTCTTGTGCTATAGGTGTCCTATTAAGGAATTGGAGCCGGATCCCACTAGATGGAGATTAGGGCCAACTTTTTCTTCTATTAGATGCAGAGTCTCTGGTTTGATTCATAGTTCTTTGATCCATTTTGAGTTAACTTTTGTGCACGATGAGAGAAAGGGATTCAATTTCATTTTGTTGCATATGGATTTCCATTTTCCCAGCACCATTTGTTGAAGATGCTATCCTTCCTCCATTGCATGCTTTTAGCATCTTTGTCTAATATAAGGTAGTTGTAATTTTGTGGATTGGTCTCTGTGTCCTCTATTCTGTACCATTGGTCTACCCATCTGTTTTGGTACCAGTACCATGCTTTTTTTGTTACTATTGCTCTATAGTATAGTTTGTAATCTGGTATTTAAGATCACATTGGCAAGTAAGACACATTTTGAATACATATATCAGAGAACAAAATCCATTGAAGAGATATAATTTAAGAATTTCCATAAAAAATTAAAATAGCTGATTAGCAATACTACAAAGTTGAAAGAAGGAAGCAATAAGTAGCAGAAATTAATGAAATAGAATACAAACATAAAATAGAGAAATAATTAGTGAAATCAATTGTGTTTGTTAGATGATGGGAAAAGGTTAATATATTGATAACCCTATAAGAATCTACTAAGAAACCAGATAAAAGTTCACAAACTAACAATATTATGAATAAACCATGTTAAATACTGTATGGCAAAACCAGTGAAAAGAAAGGAATATCAATAGACTGATTGCAAAGATATATATTTTATGCTTATTCTTGTAGTCAGCTTTATTCTTACTGTGACAAAAAGATTGACAAGAATGATTTTCAGGAGAAAAAATTAATTTGGGGACTCAGTTTCTGAGGTCTCAGTACATACCTGGTTGACTGCATTCCTTGAGTTTGCAGATAAGGCTGAATATTGAGGCTGAAGAGTGGTGGAGAGAAGCTATTCACATGATGTTCAGGAAGAAGAAAGAGACTAAGTTCAGCTCACTAAGTATATACCATAAAGGCAAGCCTCCAAGGACCAGCACCTCCAGCCAGACTTCACCTGCCTTCAGTCATCATAGAGTTGATCACTGTTAGGGAATTGAATTGATTCACTAATTGGGTTAAGCCAGTCATTTCACCTCTAAACCTTCTTGCATTGTCTAACACATGAGCTTTTAGAGGACACCTAATATCTAAACCATAACACCCATTTTCTCTGCTTTTTAGAGTATGAATTTGTATTTCTTTCTATTTAAAAAAGAGAGCATTTGTACTCTCACTTGAAGTGGATCTTGTCTTGCAATTTTTGTGACTGATAAAATGTTGTGAAATATGCTGGTGAGTGACCTAAGTCTAAGTCTCAAAAACCTTTCACTGTTGGCCTATCCCTCTCTTCTTTCTTACACCTGCCTTCTCCATATTAACAAGCCTAAGTTATTCTGAAAGGATAAGAAACCATATAAAAGAAAGTTAAATGATTCCTTAAGACAGGGCTGAGGCTCTAGATATGTTGAGACTGCCTAGCCAAGACCAGTAGAGCTGCCCAGATTAACACAGTTGACTGCTAACCCGTGAGGCCTCTCCAAGCAAAACTCAAAATGTAAAAGCTGTAGGATGTTAGCAAACAGAAAGTGCAAATCCAAGACCAAATAAATAGATATGTAATGTCTGAAAGGCAGAAACAAAATTTTCATTCTCTGCAGATAACATAGTATTTTTACATAGAAAATTCTAACAAATCCATATAAACCACAAAAACTAATGAATTTCTAGAGTTTAAAGACATGAAGTCAATGCACAAAAAGCAACATTTGTTGTTTTTTTTTTTCCAGTTCTCCAGCATATAGATTAAAGTGAGTAAGTCTCATGGTAGTTTGTTTCACAGGATTATTGTGGGAAGATATAATAAAATAAATTTTAAAAAAACAGATTGAGGGCTGGAGATGTGGCTCAAGCGGTAGCGCGCTCGCCTGGCATGCGTGCGGCCCGGGTTCGATCCTTAGCACCACATACCAACAAAGATGTGTGTCCGCCGAGAACTAAAAAATAAATATTAAAAATTCTCTCTCTCTCTCTCTCTCTCTCTCTCTCTCTCTCTCTCTCTCTCTCTCTCTCCCCTCTCTCACTCTCTCTTTAAAAAAAAAAAAAAAAAAAAAAAAAAAAACAGATTGCTATACAAAAAGAATTTTATGCCTAAAATTTTAAATGAAATTCCTGAATAAAATACAGAATTCAAAAATGATAGAAATTTATTCATATCTAATTAGTCCTACTGCAATTTAACCTTATTAAAATAATGCTTTTGCTAAAATTCCAAGTAAAGATAAAACTCCAGATATGCACATTTTAATTAACATACAGACAATTAAATATACAAATCTTGTTTTCGATTTTTGTTTGTTTGGGTTTTTTTGCAGTACTGGGTATTAATCCAGGGACACACTACCATTAAGCCTTATCCCTAGCCTTTTCCATCTCTAATGAATACATGGAAAGATTCTAAACAAAATATTATCCAAGAAAAAATATTGATTATTAGAAAATAAAATGCATCATGAAAACATTAAATTTGTTCTAAGACTTAAGAAAATATTTCAAATGTCTATTTGTATGTATGTGTGTGCACACACACACATAATTTACACAGAAAAAAAAATATTTTTTTCCTTTATTTTACAATGTTCAGTACTGAAACCAGCCATTCACATAGTAAGCAAGAACTCTACCAGTGAGCTACACTTGCCCATACTATCAATTTTTTAAAATGATACAGAAAATTTTATAAATGAATGAAAGGGAGTTGATTACAATAACTATCTCAAGACACATTTGCAAATTTAAGGAACAGAAAAACTAGGAAAAAAAAAGTTTTATTTTTCTGAAACAAAATATGTACCTTAAAAACTTTTTAAAAAATCAAATTTAATAGTGAATTAGTGAGAGATTTATGAGTTCTGGAATGAGTTAGGGATATCTCTTATTATCCCCTTACAAAATATTCCCTGGAAAGCTGAGCCACTACACTAAGCATAATAATAATAATGGCATAAATAAAAAAAATTGTCCATGTTCAGACAACAAGATTTTTTTCTGTAGAATATTTAAAAGAATCTACATCTAAACTACTATGATTAATTAAATAAGGTAGATTGTCAAACTGTATATGAAATAAGCATTTAAAAAAAATCGTAATGGGGCTGGGGATGTGGCTCAAGCGGTAGCACATTCGCCTGGCATGCGTGCGGCCTGGGTTCGATCCTCAGCACCATATACCAACAAAGATGTTGTGTCGGCCGAGAACTAAAAAATAAATATTAAAAATTCTCTCTCTCTCTCTCTCTCTCTCTCTCTCCCTTTAAAAAAATCAATTTTATACACAAAGGAGTATTATTCAGCCATAAAAAAATTGAAATTACTCTCTTTGACAGAAAATGAATGGAACTTATCATGCTAAGTAAAATAACATAGACCCGTAAAGTCAAAGGTTAGATTTTTTTCTATGATAAATAAAGGGGGATGGGAGGGTATGGGTATTCCATCAAAATAGGAGAAAGATCAGAGGAGTTGATGAAGGAACTTAGTAGGGCAGGGATAAGGATAGAACAGTGGAGGGTATATGCTTAACTTTCCTTCCTACATACATATATGGTTATACAAAGTGAATATCACCATTAGGTACATCCACAGACATTAATTTTAAAAAACTAAAAGTAAATAACAGAAATATCAGTAAAGTAGAGGGAAGAGAAAAGGAGAAGGGAGGAGGGAAGGGAAACAAGAAGTACTGGGGACTGAACTAGAGCAAATGATATTCCATGCTTTAATAATTATGTATAAATGAATCTTTGAATACTAATGTTATGTGTAACTAAAAAGAACCAACAAAAACTAAAATTATATATGGAACTACAAAAAAATCAATTATGGTTATATATGAAGGCATCAAAATATGAGAAGTATGTTTTTATGATGCCCTTTATTATAGTAATAATGAAATGAAGATTAACTGGGAATATTATATAAGAAAAAAATTGAAAGATATTAGAAAAGATAGAACTAAATGGGAATATGCAATATTCATGTGTTATTGTTATGATAGGGATAGCCTCAAAAGCTCATGCGTGAGACAATGAAAGATGCTTCAGCGGGGAAAAGATTGGGTTGTGAGAATCTTAACTCAATTGGTGAATTAATCCCCTAATGGGATTAATTGAGTAGTAAGTGAAGGCAGGTAGGTGTGGCTGGAGGAGGTGGGAATTGGCGGTGTGGCTTTAGGGTACACATTTGTATCGGACAAGTGGACTCCCTTTCCCTCTGCTTCCTGATCACCATGTGAGCTGCTTCCCTATACCACACTCTTCTGCCATGTTCTTCTGTCTCACCTTGAGCCCTGAGGAATGAAGCAGGCTGTCTGTAGACTGAGATCTCTGAAACCATGAGCCCTCAAATAGACTTTTTCTCCTTTACAATTGTTCTGGTCAGACCTTTTAGTCACAGTGGCAAAAATAAGCTGACTAAAGCAGAAATTGGTACCAGAAGTAGAGGCATTGCTGTGACTAACGTGACCATGTGGTTCAAAAGCTTTGGGAGCTTTTCAAAAGTGGTTGGAGGAATTTTGAGATATGTAGCATTGCAAGCTGGAAACACTTTATTTTTTTTATTTTATTATTATTATTATTATTATTATTATTATTATTATTATTATTTTAGTTTTTGGTGGACACACATCTTTATTTTATTTGTATGTGGTGCTGAGTATCGAACCCAGCTCGCCATGCCAGGTGAGCGCCCTACCACTTGAGCCACATCCCCAGCCCTGGAAACACTTTAGATTGTTGTAAGCAGAGCTTAAAGGTGGATTCTCCTTCTCCTTTCTCTTTCCCATCATGCCTCTCGTCCATCCCCTCTCTTATTTCCCTTCCTACCATCTCCTGGCACCAGTACTTCTTACTATTATCTAACTGCAACTTAGTGCCCATTGATAACCTCTCTTCATCCCTTCCTACTCACTTCTCTCCCCAGCCACTGGTAACCACCATTTTACCCTCAAATTTTATAGCATCAATGATTTTAGTTTCTATATATGAGTGACATCATGCGAAACTTGTCTTTCTGTGCCTGATTTATTTTACTGATCAAAATGACATTCAGTTTAAAATGACATTCAGTTCCACCCATGTGGTCTCAAATGACAGGATTTCATTCTATTTATGGCTGAGTAGTATTTTATTGTGGATAAGTAACACATTTTCTTTATCCATTCACCACTTGATAGACCCTTAGGTTGTTTCCACTTCTTAGCTATTATGTTTAGTGCAGCAGCAAACATGGGAGTGCAGATGTCTCTTTGATATTATATTTTATGAATAACATGAGTTCATATTAAAATATCAATTTTACTGGTATAGATTGTTATCTAATATCTTTTAACTTATATTTATTTATTTTATATCTTGACTTTATTTTCTACTATGATTAATAGAATTACTTACATACTTATCAAATTTTAAATGGTTTCAAGTCACATTATAAATATCACTAATAGCAAACTACTAAGTGTAAAGTTCTTTTAAAGATTATTACAGTACTATTTTACTAACACAAGATGTAAAGAGTAATGTAAATCTACCTTATGCAAGTCAGGCAGAGAAAAACAGCCTTCAGAAAGAACAAATAACCAGCAGATTTTAAAAGAGAAGTGAAGATGACAGACCAGGTATCCTTAGACACCACAGAGCATACACTTGGTTTGTCCCTGATTAATGTCTAAGTCCTTGTTTTTGCATTCACCAAGACCGATTAATTGGCACATTCTTGGGTATTATTATATATTCCTTTTAGTATTACAACACAACCATACTTCCTTTGTTTATTTTTCATCACGTGTTGTTTTCATATCTCCTTGAAAGTAATTACTTAATTGCTGAATTAAAAGAAATGAATGTTGAGAAAATCTAAGAATTAGAGCTATTTAAAATTAACACAAGACTCACAACTAGCACCGCTTGGAACTTTATGGAGGTTGGTTTAACACTATTCTGGTACAATCATTTTAAAAAGTCAGGCATTTCCTGGAGCTGGGGTTATGGCTCAGCAATAGAGTGCTTGTCTAGCATGCTTAAGGCCCCGGGTTCCATCTCCAGTACTGAAAAAAATAATCAGACATTTCCTACTTGCACACATGATTTCAAGAAGTTAGTTCTAAGGCTTACCTTTAGTCTTTTTTCTTGAACTAAGGTCAGTACCAGAACTTTGTTTCTGCAAATGATTATTTGACCACCTGAAAATATGTCTTATGCATAGAGGTGACTATGTTGGAAACTGAAAAATTGTGAGAAATGAAATTTCCCTGTTATACTTAATTAATCCAAATAATTAAGAAATAAACATGCATAGGTTATTATAGGCATTGAGCATCAACATTGGTCTGTTTTTCATGAAATCAATCTAACAGCAAAATTCACTGGAAAATGACCCCCAAATTTCTTGTTCCCCATTCTGTTCAAAAGAGTGAGTCAGTCTTAACATCAAGTTTAATGTAACATTCAAAGTTAAAAAGAATTAAAGCTATCCTATATTTACTTCATTACATCTGCATCTCATGGAATTCTAGTAGGTTTTTCAGGCTGCATTGTAAAAACAGAAATTTCTTGTTATGGGTTAGAGATAATCTACATGAGAATATGTAGAACTATAACAAAATTTAATTAGTTTCTGATTTATGGATTTTTGTGCAGTCTAACATTTTTACAGTAATCCAGACAGTAATATTGTAGATATCAGATATTTCACATGAAACATCTATTTTTCAATAATTTTAACTGTCTTTAATGCCAAATTTTGATTGTTAAATTTTACTTCAGTACATTATTAGGTTATTTCCTCATTTTATTCAGTTTGATAATGTTATTGAAATATTTCAGAGCAGTATTTGGAAAATTTTTTTCTAGTATTTTAAAATATGTAGCTGATGAAAAGTAGTTTAAAAGTGTATTGTAATTGATATCTTTAAGTTTCAACTTCTAAGTTGAAAATACTACTTCTAGCTAAGTAACTAGCTAGCAGCAAAACAAATAAATAAATATCTTCCTTAGGTAACTGCAAAATCATATATAAAGCCCAAATATCAAGTAAAGCTATTGCTTGCACAAATGTCTCTTATTCTCCAAGTTCATCAGTCATCTTTTATGCATTAATTTCTAACTCAATTCAATAAATTTTTCTGTAAGTTTAAACTACCTAGCTTGTTTGTCCTCTGGCAAATGGCTAATATTGTTCAATCTTAAAATAAACAAACTTAGAATATACTCACACTGTAATGTTTTACTGTTAAAATAATAGCAGTAAATATAAAAATGCTGACTTTTTAAATAATTGGAAATGTGGATGTTTTACTATACTGTAGCTGTAAAGAATGTATAAAACACAATCATATTGTTGATACCAGATTGAATGCTTTGAAGTGACATGACCATTTCATTGATAATGAGAACCAAATTTTGTTTAGTGATTTTAGAATTAAACACCTGCAATATATTCTGATATCTAAGAACAGAACTAGGCTGAAGCTAAAATGGAGGCTTATGTGATCATTCTCAGCATTATAATTTCCTGCAAAATTTGAGTGATTTGCAAAGCTGTGATAGATTTCCCTGAATAGGATGATGGCAAGGCCTTTGTAGATTCAAAAATAGTTTTGCTGAGGCAACGAGAAGTAATATACTATCAGATTCGAAACTGTTCATGTTTTACCACACCAAAGGGAAGCTGAGAAAGAATTTGCAACCCAACAATACAATGTCTTTATTCTCTTATTTAATTCACTTATTATTTTGGATTTTGTTTTCCTCCTTTTAATTCTCTCTCTGTGTACCACCCCCCCCCCTCTCTCTCGCAGTGTTGGTGATTAAACCCAGAGCCTCACCTGGGCTAAGCAAGCCCTCTACCCACAGCCCTACATTTTACTCACAATTTAATGATTACTTGTTGTCAATAACTAACATTAATTGTATACATGGAAAAATTTGACTTTTGCTCTTCTTGGATGATTTGGGAAATAGTTTCATTCTAAAGTACAAAAGAATAAGGAAGAGTTACTCCAATGGCTCAATAGAGATCTTCAGTCCTAGCAGACTGAGAACTGAACTGAGTAAACAATGAAAATCATTTTGTGTAAATACTGTGGAAGAATTTTCCAGCATTTCTCACAAGTTTTTTTCTAACAGGGCCATTGACTGAAACTACATGCCAATTGATTTCACATTGCATTGTCTATATTTGTGGACCTTATTTATATCAATGCCATGTTAAAACACCATCTTTCTGGAATACCAAACTCAAAATAGTTTAGATCTAAACTATTTAAGCAGTGACAATATGCTGTTGTGTAAATAGTAATTGGTCCACAAATATTTACTTACTAAAATATTGAGCTGTGATAAAGATGTTTAAAGAAAAGATGAATAATATTAAATATTCTTAGGACAAGGACAAGTACAGAAATTTATATAATTTTTGCCCTATATGAGCAACTGTATTCCTTGTGATATCAACCAGATTTTCCATTGATAATAATATACCATGCTTACACAATACATTAAATATGGTAAATGAGCCCAAACATGGAAATAAAAACTACACTTGAAAATATGCTGCTTCTTTTTCAAAAAAATATGTAGTTTTTAGTTGTAATTGGACACAATATCTTTATTTTATTTATTTATTTTTATGTGGTGCTGAGTATCAAACCCAGGGCCTCACATGTTCTAGGCAAGAGCTCTATCATTGATCCACAACCCCAACCCAATATGCTGCTTCTTTAATTTTTAAAAATCATAACCATTAGGCCTTTGAATATTTAACAACACAATACCTTATTTTATGAACGTATTTTATACTTTCTCTCAAGAATTTTAACCATGTTTCTTCTGTCTAGTGCCTGAAAAAGTGGCCTTACATGTCATTCCAATATTGGTAGTATTTCTGTAATAATAAGATTTCTAAGTGAAAAATTAGCTGTTTCATCATAAAGAGAAGCAGAAGTCCCAAGTAGTTTTCCAAGTAAAGATAAAATCATAGCCTTCTTCAAAACTTCCCAGATTAATTAATTTCCAACTTTTCATAATTGTAATATATAATTGGCAAACTTTGAGGCATACTTTGTTTCTTCCTACAGGCCTTGTAAAGTATATACCAAAGCACAATCTTCCCAACTGAACTAAGACTCAGAATGTAGCATATTCTTTGACTCAATTCATTGTGGACCACACTGAGATTTTTAACCAATCATGGTTTTTAGTTTGAAATAGCGTTTTTACTAGAGATTAAATTAAGACAACTAAATTTTTATTGGTACTTAATACAAAATATTTGCAAGTATACTTAATAATAATTGGACATATTCATACATATATTAAAAACTAAATTAGATCAATTTCACTCCTCAATGATTCTCCCAACCTCTCCTTGTCCCTCCCCCGCTCCTTTCCTGTAATGGTTTTTCTTCTATTTTATCAGCATCTGTCTGATTCAGACTTATTTTGCTTAATATCATGATCTCCAGTTCTATAATTTTTTATACAAATGACATAATTACATTCTTTATTGTGGCTGAATTAAACTCCATTTGTATATATACCACACGTTCTTTATTCATTCATCTAGTGACAGACACCTAGGCAGGCTTCATAACTTGGCTATTTTGAATTGTGCTTCTGTAAATATAGGTATGGATGTATCTTTAAAGTATACTGACTTTATTTTTTATATAAATATCAAAAGAGTACTACAGCTGGATCATATTGTAGTTCTATTTCCAGCTTTTTGAGGAATCTTCATACTAATTTCCACGATGACTGTAGTAATTTACATTTCCTGTGACAGTGTATTATAGTTTCTTTTTTCCACATCCTTGTTAGCTTTTATTGATATTTGTATTCTAAAGATTTGCCATTCTAATAGGCAATTTGATCTCCTGTGAGATAGAATTTCAGTGTGGTTTTGATTCGCATTTCCCTGATGGCTAAATCTGTTGGACATTTTTTCATATAATTCTTTTTTTTATTGTTGGTCATTCAAAACATTACATAGTTCTTAATATATCATATTTCACAGTTTGATTCAAGTGGGTTATGAACTCCCATTTTTACCCCGTATACAGATTGCTGTATCACATCAGTTACACTTCCATTGATTTACATATTGCCATTCTAGTGACTTATGTATTCTGCTGTCTATCCTATTCTCTACTACCCCCCTCCCCACCCCACCCCTCCCCTCCCCTTTTCTCTCTCTACCCCCTCTACTATAAATCATTTCTTCCACTTGTATTATTTTTCTCTTACCCCTCCTTTCCTCTTATATGTAATTTTGTATAACCCTGAGGATCACCTTCCATTTCCATGCGATTTCCCTTCTCACTCCCTTTCCCTCCCACCTCTCATCCCTGTTTGGTGTTAATCTTCTTCTCAAGCTCTTCCTCCCTACCCTGTCCTTGGTTACTCCCCTTATATCAAAGCAGTCATTTGGCATTTGTTTTTTAAGGATTTGCTAGCTTCACTTAGCATAATCTGCTCTAATGCCATCCATTTCCCTCCAAATTCTATGATTTTGTCATTTTTTAAAGCAGAGTAATACTCCATTGCGTATAAATGCCACATTTTTTATCCATTCATCTATTGAAGGGCATCTAGGTTGGTTCCACAATCTTGCTATCGTGAATTGTGCTGCTATGAACATCGATGTAGCAGTGTCCCTGTAGCATGCTCTTATTAGGTCTTTAGGGAATAGACCGAGAAGGGGAATAGCTGGGTCAAATGGTGGTTCCATTCCCAGCTTTCCAAGAAATCTCCATACTGCTTTCCAAATTGGCTGCACCAATTTGCAGTCCCACCAACAATGAACAAGTGTACCCTTTTCCCCGCATCCTCTCCAGCACTTGTTGTTGTTGGACTTCATAATGGCTGCCTTTCTTACTGGAGTCAGATGGTATCTTAGGGTGGTTTTGATTTGCATTTCTCTGACTGCTAGCAATGTTGAGCATTTTTTCATGTACTTATTGATTGATTATATGTCCTCCTCTAAGAAGTGTCTCTTCAGGTCCTTGGCCCATTTGTTGATTGGGTTATTTGTTATCTTATTGTCTAATTTTTTGAGTTCTTGGTATACTCTGGATATTAGGGCTCTATCTGAAGTGTGTGGAGTAAAGATTTGTTCCCAGGATGTAGGCTCCCTGTTTATCTCTCTTATTGTTTCTTTTGCTGAGAAAAAACTTTTTAGTTTGAGTAAGTCCCATTTGTTGATTCTAGTTGTTAACTCTTGCGCTATGGGTGTCCTATTGAGGAAATAGAAAAAGAGGGAGAACTTCCAAATACATTCTACGAGGCCAACATCACCCTGATGCCTAAACCAGACAGAGACACTTCAAAGAAAGAAAACTACAGACCAATATCTCTAATGAACCTAGATGCAAAAATCCTCAATAAAATCCTGGCGAATCGGATTCAAAATCGTATCAAAAAAATTATACACCATGATCAAGTAGGATTCATCCCTGGGATGCAAGGCTGGTTCAATATACGGAAATCAATAAATGTTATTCACCACATCAATAGACTTAAAAATAAGAACCATATGATCTATTTCCTGAAATAGCTTGAAAAGTATTGGTGTTAGTTCCTCTTTAAAGGTTTTGTAAAACTCTGCTGTATACCCATCAGGTCCTGGGCTTTTCTTAGTTGGTAGTCTTTTGATGGTTTCTTCTATTTCCTCTATTGTTATTGGTCTGTTTAGGTTGTCTATATCTTCCTGACTCAATCTGGGCAGATCATATGACTTAAGAAATTTAACTATGCCTTCACTATCTTCTATTTTATTGGAGTATAAGGATTCAAAATAATTTCTGATTATCTTCTGTATTTCTGAAGTGTCTGTTGTGATATTGCCTTTTTCATTCCGTATGCTAGTAATTTGGGTTCTCTCTCTTCTTCTCTTCATTAGCATGGCTAAGGTCTGTCGATTTTATTTATTTTTTCAAAGAACCAACTTTTAGTTTTGTCAATTTTTTCAATTGTTTCTTTTGTTTCGATTTCATTAATTTCAGCTCTGATTTTAATTATTTCTTGCCTTCTACTTCTTTTGCTGTTGTTTTGCTCTTCTTTTTCTAGGATTTTGAGATGAAGTATGCAATCATTTATTTGTTGTTTTTTTTTTTCTTTTTTTAAGGAATGAGCTCCAAGCAATGAATTTTCCTCTTAGAACTGCTTTCAATGTGTCCCATAGATTCCGATATGTTGTGTCTGTGTTTTCATTTAACTCTAAGAAGTTTTTAATTTCCTCCTTAATGTCTTCTATAACCCATTGATCATTCAGTAACCTATTGTTCATTCTCCAATTGATGCATGATTTTTCCTTCCTTCTTTTATCGTTGATTTTCAGTTTCATTCCATTATGATCAGATAAGATGCATGGTATTATCTCTACTCCTTTATATTGTCTAAGAGTTGCCCTGTGACATAATATATGATCTATTTTTGAGAAGGATCCATGTGCTGCTGAGAAAAAAGTGTAACTACTTGATGTTGGGTGGTATATTCTATATATGTCAATTAAGTCTAGGTTGTTAATTGTGTTATTGAGTTCTATAGTTTCCTTATTTAACTTTTGTTTGGAAGATCTGTCCAGTGGTGAGAGAGGTGTGTTGAAGTCTCCCATGATTATTGTATGGTGGTCTATTAGACTCTTGAACTTGAGAAGAGTTTGCTTGATGAAAATAGCTGCACCATTGTTTGGGGCATATATATTTATGATTGTTATGTCTTGTTGGTGTATGGTTCCCTTGAGCAGTATGCAGTGTCCCTCTTTATCCCTTTTGATTAACTTTGGCTTGAAATCTATTTTATTTGATATGAGTATGGACACTCCTGCTTGTTTCTGCAGTCCATATGAGTGGAATGATTTTTCCCAACCTTTCACCTTCAGTCTATGTACATCTTTTCCTATCAAATGCGTCTCCTGTAGGCAGCATATTTTTGGGTCTTGTTTTGTGATCCATTCAACTAGCCTGTGTCTCTTAATTGGTGAGTTTAAGCCATTAACATTTAGGGTTATTATTGAGATATGGTTTGTTCCTCCAGCCATATTTGTTTATTAATGTTACTAAACCTGATTTGTTTTGCTCTTTGATTACTTTCCCCCCTTTACTGTCCTACCTCCCACTGTTGGTTTTCAATGTTATTTTCCATTTCCTCTTCCTGTAATGTTTTGCCAAGGATTTTTTGAAGAGATGGTTTTCTAGCTGCAAATTCTTTTAACTTTTGTTTATCGTGGAAGGTTTTAATTTCATCTTCCATCCTGAAGCTTAATTTCGCCGGATACACGATTCTTGGTTGGAACCCATTTTCTTTCAGTGTTTGAAATATGTTATTCTAGGATCTTCTAGCTTTCAGCGTCTGTGTTGAGAGATCAGCTGTTATCCTGATTGGTTTACCCCTAAATGTAATCTGCTTCCTTTCTCTTGTAGCTTTTAAAATTCTCTCCTTATTCTGTATGTTGGGCATCTTCATTATAATGTGTCTAGGTGTGGATCTCTTATGATTTTGCACATTCGGCGTCCCATAGGCTTCTAGGATTTGGGATTCTGTTTCATTCTTCAGGTCTGGGAAGTTTTCTCATATTATTTCATTGAATAGATTGTTTATTCCTTTGGTTTGGAGCTCTGTGCCTTCCTGTATCCCAATGACTCTTAAGTTTGGTCTTTTAATGTTATCCCATATTTCTTGGATGTTCTGCTCATAGTTTCTTAGCATACTTGTTGAACTGTCTATGTTCTTCTCAAGTTGAAATACTTTGTCTTCATTGTCTGATGTTCTATCTTCTAAGTGATCTACTCTGCTGGTAGTATTGTCAATTGAGGTTTTAAGTTCGTTTATTGCTTCCTGCATTTCTAGGATTTCTATTTGTTTGTTTTTTTATTACCTCTATCTCCCTGTGAAATTGATCTTTTACTTCCTGGATTTGTTTATGTAGTTCCTTGTCAAAGTGATCTTTCATTGTCTGATTTTGCTGTCTCATGTCTTCCTTGAGACTCCAGATCATCTGAAGCATGTATATCCTGAACTCTTTATCTGACATTCCATCTGTTGCAGCTCTTACCTCTTCTAAAGTTGAGTTGACCTGCATTGCTTGTGGTCCTTTCTTTCCTTGTCTTTTCATACTGCTCGTGTTTCTTTCTGCTTGGTGAAACTGTTGTGTTTTTGAAATTTTTCCCCTATTTTTTTATATTGCTCTTGTATAGTTGGGAGATCTCCCTTGCAGGATGGGTAGTGGCTGTGCTCCTCCTCTAATTAGGGTGATTTATCTACCACGCTGGTTGGTCGCAGGTCTGCCCACCCTGCGGGCGCAGGTGGCAGCTCTGATTTGCCCCCACTCCAATTGTGGTGACGTAACTACCACGCCCTCGGGTCATTGGTCCTGATCCGGATGTGGGTGGCAGCTCTGCTCCGCCCCTACTCCAATTGATGTGACGTGTCTACCACGCTGGTCGGCCTCTAAGCCTGTTCCGCCGGTGGGTCGCAGATCTGCCTACCTTGCGGGCTCAGGTGGCAGTTCTGCTCAGCCCCCACTCCCAGTGGGGGTACCTGACTGCCTCTCCAACGGGTCGCTGGCCTTTTCCGGACACGGGCGGCGGCTCTGCTCCACCCCCACTCCAACCAGTGTGACGTGACTGCCTCAGTGCTACTTGTCCACCACACTTGCAGGCTGCCGGGCCTGTCCTGCCATTGGGTTGCAGGTCTGCCTACCTTGCAGGCTCAGACGGCGGCTCTTCACAGCCCCCACTCCAAATGGGGTGATTTGGCTACCGCGCCATCGGGTCGCTTGTCCTGTTGTAGGCGTGGGTGGCTACTCTCCTCGGCCCCCAGCTGCAGTTGGGGTGTCGTGATACCACGCCAGCGGGTCACTTGGCCTGCTCTGGGTGCAGGCGACAGCTCCACTCTGCCCCCCAGGCCCCCACAGCACCCAGCAGGACGCGGACCGAGAAGCAGTCCCTGCAGGTTCCCCAGCCCTGGGCCAAAGCAGCTTCTGGAGCCAGAACCCGGCCTCTCCAATCCCGGCCACGCTCCGCTGGGAGCTGGCTCCACAGAGCGACCCCCGCAGGTTCCCCAGCCCCAGGCCAAAGCAGCCCCGGGAGCCCGAGCTTGGCCGCTCCAAACTCTCCCAGCTCGGTGCACGCTCCGCTAGGAGGAGGCCCAAAGACGCAGTCCCCGCGGGCTCCCCAGCCCCGGGCCAAAACTGTTCCGGGAGTCAGAGCCCATCCGCCCCTCAGCGCACGTTCCACTTGGAGCTGGCCTCAGCACGCAGTCCCCGCAGATTCCCCAGCCCTGGGCCAAGGCAGCCCAGGGAACCAGAATCTGGCCGCTCAAAGCCCGGCGCACGCCTTGCCAGGAGCGAGCCCCGAGGAGTATTCTCCTCAGGTTCTCCAGCCCCGAGCCTGAGCGATCTGTCTGCGAGACGCAGACAAATACCAGCCTGAAATCACATGTTCCGTAGTTGAATGAGCTGAGATCAGTAGAAAACAGGGATGATTACATCAGCTCTCCAAGATGGCGGCTACTGTCCTCCTCTGTGGTCCGACCGGTGTCGAGAATCGAACTGGACCGCTTCTCTCCTCTGTCTCAAAGCCGGAACTCAGCACTAAGCACGGCCATTGCACCGCTGGCAGGAGCCCCCAGAATCCGCATCGCTGTACTCCCGCTCTGGTACCTCGCTGCTACCCAGCGCGCGCCACAGACTCCATCCGTGGGGCGGTCCACCGACCAGGCTCTGCTACCCTCCATGCGGAGAAATCGCCCACGACCGAGCCCCCGCAGCCAAACCCCGTGCGATGTAAATCCGTCCTCTAGATTCTGGAGCACCTCAATTTCACTGGAAATTCCCAACAAGGTAGCCTTCAGCCGTTTCACCTCGTCTTTCTCCCGCACAGTTACACGGTGCACTGGGGTGATGTACTCCCATCGCCACCATCTTCCTCGTATAATTCTTTAGCCATTTGTACTCTTTTTTTTTTTTTGAAAATGTGTGTTCAGATCCTTTGAACATTTACTGAATCAGTGAGTTATTTATTTATGTATGTTTTTCTTTATTTATTTTCATGTTTTTATTATTATTGTTGTTGTTATTTTTAGTTCTTTATGTGTTATGGATATTAATTCTCTGTCAGAAGAGATGCTGACACAGATTTTCTTTCATTCTGAAGATTGTCTCTTCACTCTGTTCTTTCCTTTGCTCTGCAGGAATTTTTCAAAGTGATGCCATCCCATTCTTGCTTCTATTTCCTGAGCTATAGGAGTCCTATTCAGGAAGTCATTGCTCGTGCCTATATGGTGAATTTCTTCTCTATTTTTCTCTTTTAATGGTACCAAATTTTTTATCTAGTTCCTAGTTCGTTCATCCATTTAGGTTGACTTTCATACAGGGTGAGAAATAGGGATCTAGTTTCATTCTACTGAAGGATATCCAGTTTTCCCTGCATCATTTTTATAATGGCTTTTCTCCAGTCTATGTTTTTGGCCCTTTTGTCAAGAATCAGATGACTGAAGCTGTGTGGGCTTGCGTCTGCTGTTCTGTTTTATTGGACTACATGTCTGTTTTTATGCAGCACCATGCTATTCATTTTACTTTGACTGTGGAGTGTAATTTCAAGTTGGGTATTGTGAAGAGGCAACTCAATCATTATAGCTATTCTAGAGAGATCATGAGATGTAATAATTCTTGCCCATTGAAAATGGACAATAGTTTCACATTTAAAACTTAGAGACAAAAAGCTTTATATTCCATTATGTATTATCTCAGCCACAAAATTGAAATGTTTTAGGAATTGAAATATAGAGGTTTCACGCTTATTAAGAAAGTCCAATGAGGGGAAGCCCAATGAAATGGCAACAAATTTAGAGGGAAAAAACACCCTTTACAAATGTTGAAATGCTTAATAATGTTTTTTAAATTTACTAAGATAAGGAATACTTGTGAAGATCTTAAAATACCCATTTAGTAGTTTAAAATCCTGCTAATGGATGAGTTCCAGTAAAATCAATTCTTTTGATGTGTTCGGAAGTTATTGTAGTGGTAAACTATATGCCGGACAGAGGAAAGGTCACAAATGTACAATTATTTTTTCAGTTTATGAGAATATAGGGTTTTCTTGCTTGCATGAGCAATTCAAGGATTCAGTAATTTGGCTGTGGTTTACATTCTTAATTTTCTGCCAAACTTCATGTTGTTCAGAACAGGCAAAAATACATCTATTTTGACTGTAATTATGCCAAACATTTTTAACAGCCTATACATAAGATGTGAAGAAAAAGTGAAAGGGAGATGCTTACTTAATTCAGTTGAAGACTTAATTAGAGCTCAATTCTTTCAGGCATTTAACATCGCATTTTATCTCATTTTTTTCTTTTTTCTAATAGAAAATAATGGCACACCAATTGTATATGATTATGAATAGCTATTTATGGACTAGATCTTGCCTCTATACTTAATTACATTTTGTTTGGAGGTTAATATTATATTACAACTGTAGCTTTTATTTCAATCTATTCTTAAAATTTTCCTCTCTCATTATAACTGAGATTGCTGATTTATAGATTCTCTTGTTTGTTATTTTCGCTATTTCTATTTTTTATTTCTAGGCCTATTCTCTGGTGAATTATTCTTAATGAATTTAAAGGCATTTAGGGGTAAAGGGAAATAAATAATTTATTCTTGCATATGCTGAAGCCTTTGACAATGTATTTACATAAGAACATGCCATGTAGTTTGTGATTCCTAATAAACACATTTAAATTTTACTTAGTTTGTCTCTTTGCCCTTAACCCTGCTCCCTACTTATTCTGCTATAGGATAATCATGATTTCCAGAAGCCTGCTTGACTAAAGTGAAAGAAATAGGCCTTAAAAACAATAATGGATCTTTACCATGAACACAGCATTGTTCATTTCCTCACCTCATGTTTCTTCCTATTCTGAAAAGAAATGTAGAAACATTCCTTTATTTACAAATATCATAGAACTAATGCATTTTATATATCCAATAATAAAGTTCAAGAAAGCTAAGGCTAGATTCATATTTCCATTAACACCTTTAGTTGACAGCAGCCTGATTTCTGTAAACTTTAAGATAATTCTGGGCATAATCATTTTCATTATTTAGTAATCACTTGCTAAGATCTTCACAAAATTACTTTAAATTATACTAGAAAATACTATTCAAATAAAAAAAGCATAGTTGCTTTTATATTATTATTCAACATTATCTAGGAATAAAGTCAATATGATACTTCACAAATTGAAACCATGCCTTGCTAACATGTTCTGATATGCCAACCAACAAATAGATTCTTATTTTTATTCATGGGATTCTGTAACCAATAACTGGCTCGTAAAGAACATGTCGAAATCAATCAAGTTGTAGATACATGCTCAATGGATGGATAGGGAGAGTCACTAGGTCTTCTCATAAAATTGAACTTCCCATATAACAATAGAAGCTATTTTTTTTCATTAGAGTTCCAAATATCTCAGGTTTGGGGAAGCCTCCAGGTAATATATGCAGTGAAGACTATTACTAGACACTGGGAAACAATAGGCTTCTATCAATCAACATATATTTGAATATGAACAGCTTTTAGGAAAGCTTTGGATATTTTTTTTTCTTTCAGTGACATTGATGTTAATTAAGTATCATAATTTAATGAAACCCCCCAAAAAGATTGACATTTATACAATTAGTCTTCACATGGTATGTAAATCTGATCCTCTGAATCTGAATTTCAGAAAACTGTTACTGCCATTGTACACACAGAACTTTGACATCAGCTTGGCTTCCAAGTCCCCCATTATATCCCTAAGTATGGTGACATTAAATAAATGAAGTGAGACAAGACTTCAGCTGCAATTTTGCTTTACTCCACTGAGAAGAGTATATAGAAAGACTGGGGACACCATTAACTCCAGCATGGTTTGCTATAAGTACAGGACAGACATGGTAGAATAAGAAATAATAATTTGTAAGGTGTCTTCCCTTTATTTTCCAAAGCTTTTACATAAATTCTCATTTATTCTAGACTTGGCTGATTTTATTGTTTTAGTATGCCCTATGTACCCACTAATTATCCTACTAGAGAACTCACTCCCTCTGATTTGTTAGTTTTCTTTGGTTTTGGAAAAAAAAGATTCAGCTTTCTTAAAATAACTACTAGGCAGAAAATAAGATCACAGTTACTTGCTTGGTCCAATGTTTCTCAACTTCATAGGGTAATACGTTAATGAGTTTGAGTTGCAACCAGTTGAAATTTACCTAGCATTTACTTAATTGTGGAAGGCAGTAGAATAGACCAAGCTAGAATAGGAAGAACAGAACAACATAGTATGAATTGAATACAGTGATGCTGGACATTTTTTTAATTGTGTGTGCATGTGTATGTACATTCAATTACAATACAAGAAGCTTATGAATTTACAATTACATGACTATAGGTGGAAGTTAAAGATTTTTGAAGAGATTTCTTATTCTAATAAAGACTTGCTCCAAGATATAAGTTATTACCCCCAAAGTACTTAACTGCTAATAAGAGTAGAGCATAAAATGGTTAATAATAAGATAGCCATAATGCCAACTATTTTGGAACTGCAACAAGCCACCCATTTGGAATCCTTATTCTTGAATAGTGGGGTGAGACTTGTGAATACAAGATTATTCCTATGATAAGTTAAATTTAACGGCAAAGCAAAGAAATTTAGCAGATCTAAGTTTCTTTGTTAATAAAAAAAAACAGATAACATTACATGGTTCTAACTTAATCAGATAGATGAGTGCTTTAAAAGAAGCTCTTTAGGTAAAAGATAAGAAGCAATAGTAGACTTGCTCCTATCAGCCTCGAAAAATCAAAGTGCATGTTACATAGAAAGAAGAATGAATGACCTCTAGGGTTAAGGGCTTCCAGACTACGACTACAAGGAAATTAATGGTGCCAACAAGTAGAGAATTTCAAAGAGGACTTGGAGCTTAAGAAGAGATTGCAGCCCCAGCCAACACCTTCATCTTAGCTTTGTGAGACCCAGAACTGAGGACCCAGCTAAGCTTGGCCAAATTTCTCACCTAGAAAAAACTATAAGAAAATACATGAGTGGTGTTTTAAGTAAATTTTTTTCCATATCAATACAAACAAATGTAGATGTCTATGTAGATTCCAGGTGCATGGCACCCATTTTCTTTGTCATGGAGCCCATGTATATCACCATGGGAAGACAACATTTGCTGTACACTCTCCAGCTAAGTTTCTGCAGCCAAAACCCATCATTAGTACAGCTCCGTTCACACCTGCACAACATGTCAAATGAGTCTTTCCTCATCTGGCTTCTCATTATATGTCCCAATCCTTTTTAAAAACACAAAGAAAAATACACTTGGGTAAGAAAAAAAGCTTTTGGAATATAATCCTAACAGTTTCACAAGTAGATATTAACTTTTTTTGCAGAAGTGATTACTAGGTCTTAAAGAGAGGTTCAGGAATTTATATATATTTTGGACACATATATACCTATGTTAGCTAGATCTTCTACCTCAAAAGTAAAAATCTCTATATTTTCTCATTAAAATTCTCATTGAAGTTCTCAAAACAACAATAAATGAAATTTGTTTCACTGAGAAGCAATTTGAAGTGAGATCAGCTATGTGAGTTTCAGTAGTTGCTTATCCTGTCTAAGCCACTATCTGCACATGCCCTCATTTGGGAAGTGTGTGTGTGTGTGTGTGTGTGTGTGTGTGTGTGCGCGCGCGCGCGCATGGGTATGTGTGTGTGTGTGTGTGTGTGTGTGTGTGTGTGTGTGTAGAGAGAGAAAAAGAGGTTATTACCCCTCCACTTAAAAGTTGTGGAAATTAATGAGATGACTACAAAATACATACTTTAAAATTATGTAACCATGATCAAAATACTATAATCTCTCTTAATCACATTAAAAAAGAAAGTTTATAACTTAATTTCAAAATTAAAATGGACCAATATCCCAGCAATTCAGTAAAATGTATGCAAGGGAATTTTTCACTGAGAATTTAAGATAATTTAAATATAATGTGTTCTGAAATTAAAAAAGGATAAAGGAATAATCTAAGCAAATTAATAAAGAAGATAACTAGAAGCTGTTCAATATTTTAAAATTGATATTTTGTTGTAATAATGTATTATTTAATATATAATGTTATATTAAATGGTTTTAAAGATCTTTCTCTAGCAAATTTTCATTGAATAGTGTTACAGATATTTGTGCATATAACTATATTGAGAATAATTTTTAAATTTAACTGAAAAGCACTCCCTAAAATTTATTTATCACATTAATGAGAATCTTTATCCAAAGCTAAAAACTATGAATTAAAAGTATTTGAGTGGGATAAAACCCATCAAAATATCTGTTGGGTGCAGTGACATATGCCTGTAATCCCAGACACTTGAGAGGCTGAAGCAGGAGGATTGCAAGTTCAAGGCCAGTCTCAGCAATTTGGCAAGACTCTTTAGCAAAATAAAAAATAAAATCCTGAGGATATAGCTTAGTGGTAGACTGCTCCTCTGTTCAATCCCTAGTATCACACACACAAAAAAAACAGCAAAACCACACATACATATTCACAATGTCTCCAGCATTTTTATAAAAGCATAAACTATCTAATTTTTAAATAAATTTTCCTCTCCTTCAAAAAATTCAGTTTTCATGGATTAAAATTGTACACAAGAAACATCATTTGGCAGTCTGAATTTAATACTAGACAATTCATAATTACAGATCTAAACAGAAATTACTTGTACACTTACGGCACACATCTGTACTATATGGAATCTAATACTGCTATTAGTATAATAATAGCTAAACTATAGAACCAACTGAAGTGCCCTTTAACAGGTGAATGGATAAAGAAAATGTGGTATATATACACAGTGGAATATTACTCAGCCTAAAAAAGAATGAATTTATGGCATTGGCTGGTAATTGGATTGAGTTGGAGAATATCAAGCTAAGTGAAATAAGCCAGTCCCAAAGAACCAAAGGCTGTATATTTTATCTGATATGCAGACATTAACTCACAATATGGAGGTGCTGGGGAAGAACTGATTAGACAGAGGGGAGTGAAGGGAGAGGAGGAGGATGGGGGCAAAAAAGTTAGTAGAATGAATCGGACATTAATACCCTATGTGCATATATGACTACATGATCGGTGTAACTCTACATCATGTACAACCAGAAGAATGAGAAGTTAAACTCCATTTATGTATGATGTGTCAAAATGCATTCTCTGTCATGTATAACTAATTAGAACAAATAAAAATATATAATCCAGAGAAGGAAAAAGTAAGGATATAAAATTTTGTTCTCTATAACCTCAAGTTCAGAAGCAAAACAAAATATTTTTACTATCTCACTGTTTCTAAGGGTCAGAAATGCAGAAGTTTACCTGAATAGTTCTGCCTGAGATCACTCAAAAGTTTAAGCCAGGAGATTGGCTGGAGCTGTAATCATCTAAAGATTCATTGGGGGAGGATTCATTTCCAATATGATGTGGCACATCTCAGTTCCTCACTAAGTGGACCTATCCATAGGCTGTCTACATATTCATGATACTTATTTCCTCCCAGAGTGAATGATTTGGAAAAGAGAGAGAACTATAACACTCTAGAAGTGCATAACTTCATTATAATCTAATATTGCAAGTGACTTTCCATCACTGTGGCATATACACCATAAGAGCATCACCAACTCCAGTCTGTACTCAAAGGAAGCAGAATTAAGCGGCACCTTTTACAACAGGATTATCAAAGAATGTGTGGGCATGCCTTTCAAATTACTACACCTAGGTACTGTAGGGCACTATTATAGTCCCATCTACTTCAGATACTGTGGCAGGGGAATCACTTATCTTCATAAGTTTGAGACTAGCCTTGGCAACACTGAAGAATCCCATCACAAAACAAACAATCAAAGAAAGGGAAATGTTTATAAATAAGCTTACTACAGTAAGTTATGCTTGGCTATGTGTAAAAAATTCCTTAACAGTGGTATAGGCAAAGCATTCTAAGAATTTATGGATACCACAGAAGAATAAGTTAAATTGATGAATTAAATAAAGGTTTAAAGGAAGAAGTCATCATTTATGCTTATTGATAATTGAATATTTGAGGAAAATCACTTTAGTCAGAAGAAACAGAATAAGAAAATACAATGAAGTGCAGAATTTGATGAAGGAATGGTAAACAGTTTGACCAAGGTAACTATATGTGGGGAATAGTATTAGGATTGGTGACCTGATGCCAAAGAAAGAAATTCACCAATTTATGTACTTCCATGATTTACAGATGGACAGAAAAGAAAAAAAAATATCTTCAAATACTCAGGGCTTAATCAGCGTAGCTCTGCTCTGACAGAACATAAAGCAGCAGCTGTGTGAGATGTGATTCAGGGTTTAATCCAGCTGTCTAGTTCCCAGCATCCTTACAACTTGAATAATGCTACAGTAGAAGTATCTTTCCTTTCAGCAAGACAATGTGTGTTTTCCCATGGGGCATGCACCCTAGCTAAGATTGGATCAAGGAGATGTTACTCATTTTATTGGCTAAAACATATCAGAAGTTTGATAAATATTCTTATGGTTTCTTCTATTGAACAAGTGTTTTATTAAGTACATATATTTTGATGAAATTCTTCATTGGAAATTATGCTAATACATAAAACCAGGCTAATAGGCTATTAGATAGCTAAACCCAGGCATGGAGGAAAAGAAATGGAAGCAAAGTAATTCATTGACAATTTTGAAATTGATCAATCATGTCAAGAGTCAAACTAGTTTATTCACCAGATTGTACCTTTGTTTAAACCTCATTAATAGCAAACTTGGAGGGAAAAAAAATGGACACCAAAGTTTAGGATTCTCCAAATTAATTTAAAAGATTCCTCCATTTTGAAGTCTAAAAGGGATTACTGTAATCAAAGTTGGTATACAAGTAACTGTAATTGAGAAATTCAATTCCTGAGAACCTTCAATATTGGCATGTTATCTGATCTCTCAGCATAACATAGTAGAAGATGCAACTGTTACACAATTTTCTAACAGAAGAAGAAAAACTTCCAATTTTTGTGATGGTCAAACAAGGAACATATGGGTCACCTATGATTGCTTACCTGTTTATAGAATATACAGTCAGGAAATACATTCTGACAGCTTCAAAAACAATGTAATTATTTTTTAAAATTGAGGAAGACATAACTGTTTTATCATTTTACAAATGTAATAAAATATAGAATTTATCTAAAGAGAAATTCTACTTTGATATTCAATTAGTTTAACCAAAGAGGGTAAACATGATTAGTCACAATAATTTGAGCAACCTCAATCATTATTCATTGCACCACTTTGGGGATCATTTGTGCTTTTATATTTTGGATAAATAAACATGGCATAAAACACAGCAGGTCTTTTTATTCCTGTGGTAGTGAAATTTGTCTATTTGTTTTGCACAGGCTGTAATTTTTAAAGATGGAGGGTAAACGTTTATGAAAGTAAAAAAAAAATGGGGTAAAATAGAAAATGTATACCTATATTTAATAAAAGTGGCATTCTTTTAGCAAATATCTGCTGATTTTTAGTGCTAATGGAGAATACTGCACTAATGATAAATTGCTGATGCTGTCTGGTCACAGTTTGTCCCTAACAGTTATGTTTTAATCCATAATAATATGTACACGCATTCCAAGGAGACTCTATTTTCCCACACTTGTAAGATAAATTACTGTTGGATCTATTTGTGTTTCTTTTCCTCAGTCACTTATAAGTTTAAACTAAGAGTTCTCAGCATTAACTTTTGGGAAGCAATAATTAACCCAATACTCTGACACTGTCACTGGGATCTCAAAGCCATGTCTTCTCTTCTTACCCACAGGTATACTTTTTCCTACCCACATGGTATACTTTTTTTCCAGCTTGTTTTGCTTTTGTTCTTTAACAAATTACTCACCAGTTTTAACCACACTGTTCTGGAAATCAGTCAACTCTGTTTAAATTGTTCCACCAGTTGAATACAAATGTGTAGTTTAAAATTTCACAGGTTCTATTTTAAAAAGATGGAATCTAACTTCCTGGGATGGGAGAAACAATAATGGATCAGGTGTACAGCAAGACTGATAAAACAGTTGTTATTAAAAATCTTTAAATATACACCCTAAATTCCTTTAAAAACTTAGTTCATGTATCATGTCAATCTCTAAAATGAAGAAATTATTTTAATAATATCTTACATTTAATTTTCTATTATTGTTTTGACATAGCACATTCTACATCCCTTTTAGAAATATCACACAAATGTGTAGAAATATCTTTTGATAGACCCATCTTATTCCAAAGAAAGTTAAAGTCATGGATATTTTCAACCAGTCACAGGTTATACTGGCATTCAGCCCTGCAGTTGGAACTTACTCCCAGGCTCTAGTTTCAGCTCAGCACTATCCTAACAATAACTTCTAAAAGCTTCTCAACAATCTGAAAAACTCATTTATCTACTTGTCTTAAAATGTAAATTGTAAATAGTGCTGTGAACTAAATTGTGTCCCCCAAAATTTAAACCTTGAAGTCCTCACCCATTAGGATGATAGTATTTGGAGATGGGACCTTCACAAGGCAATTAGGGATAGATGGATTCATGAGAGTAGAGCTCTCATGAAAGATTAGTAGCCATGTAAGAAGACATAAGAGAATTGTTTTCTCTCTACCATGATAGAACATTGGTAGAAGGTGGCTGTCTGTAAACTCCAAGCAGGATCTTATCAGGAGTTGTGTCAGATAGCACCCTAATTGCGTTTTCTAGTTTTCCAAACTGTGATTAATAAATGTCCATTCCTTAGCCCCTGAGCATGGTATTTTGTTATAGTAGCCCAAACTGATAACTGAAAATAGTTATACAAATCGCACTTTCATAAATTAATTAATTTAGAAATACCACCCTCTTTTGCTCCCAATTTTCCTCATACTTGAATTCTAAAAAGATTATATTAGGTTAATTCATGCTAATTACATTAATCTGTCTCTCATTTTGTTTTAATCCATCTTATTTATTGAATATTCACTGTTTCTAGTTTTTCAGAAATAAATTATTTAATTAGTGTAATTTTTGCAGAAGTATGTAAATAACAATGAGTCAACAGTCAGTTAAATAGCCGGGTACAGTGGCACACGGTTGTAATCCCAGCGGCTCCAGAGGCTGAGTCAGGAGGATTGTGAGTTCAAAGCTAGTCTCAGCAATGGCTAGGTACTAAGAAACTCTGCAAGGCCCTGACTCTAAATAAAATACAAAATAGGGTTGGGGATGTGGCTCAGTGGTTGAGTACCTAAGAGTTCATCTCTTAGTACCAAAAAAAAAAAAAAAAAGCCAGTTAAATAAAATGCAGAGATACAAAAGAAGCATAAAAAATAAGCTTAGTTTTTATACTAATTTCATTAAGAATGCTAAATGCTATTCCAGTTCCAGAAAATTCAGAAGCTAATGTCCAGAAGATATACTATCCTTTGCAGAAAATCAAACAGATGGTGTCTTTAGTTAAAAAGCAAATGATGTTCTCAAATTTGAATAATTCCTAAAGGAAAACTAAACATAAAATGTTGTGTTATTTCTTATTATCTTTGTTAATATTCTCTTATTGCCTAATGTAATTGAATCATTGTCTTATTGTAAGAATTACTTGTTCATATTCATAAAACATCGGGCCCTTATTAAAGGTTTGGTTCTCTAAATCAAATTGTGAGGTGGGGTTTGGGATTCAAGATGGATTTATATCACTGATGGGGAAGGACACTGAAGCAGGACTGGGAAGAAAGAGAGATCAGTTTGTGTTACAAAACTGAAAAAGATGACCCAAATCTTCCTGTTAGAGTTGCCCTGCTTTGGGCCAAATGACCTAACCTTTTTCTCCTCACCTCACTCAGCAACAGAATGGGGCTGCTCTGGGAAGGGCAAAGCAGACTCCTGGAGCTAAGGCACATCCCAGAAGTGCCAACTGCTCAGGATGTCTGCGGGCTGTACTCCCCATGATGAGCGGGATCAAGTTGGCACATTTCAGGTTTTAGCAAAACACCTAGCTAATAGAGATTACTTACTACCATTGTACTGTGGGTAAATGCAAATACGTATATCTTGAATGATGTTCTCTGTCAGAATATTTGCACAAATACAACATACAGAGCCTGTTGAGGCTACTCAGACTCCTCTGGCCACTTTCTCTCTTTCTCTACCAAGTCTATATTGAAATCAACCAGCCTAGGAAGGTTACCACAGTCTGCTGTTCAAGAAACTGATTTTCACTGTGGAAGACCACTGCTTATTTTCTTTGCTCCACTGACTCCCTTTTCTCCCACACTTTACCTGCAGTGAATTGCACAGGCAGGAAATGTTAACACCCAAATGCTTTTCTCTTCCTTTGGAAATAGCACCCATGTTATGGATCTCAGGATTCCTACTAGACATACCAGGAGAACTGTTTGGAATATTTTAATCCTAAAATATTGCATAGTAACAGTTAAATTGAATAAAGACATTGGCAAATTCAAAGTATCAAAGTATTGTTTTCCTTTTTTTTCTTTTTAACAGAACCCCAAACTTTATCCCCAAGTATTCTTTGGAGAAAGATCAATCAGTTTAATTCTGGTCCTCTCTCTAACTCTTTGTTTATTCAATATGTTGAAGGTGGCATTATTTATGGAGCTTATAAGTTTGAAAAGGAACAGCTGGTTATACATCCACTCTGTCCTTTCACCTTCTTGAGGGAAGCTGCCTATGAGGATGTGAACTCTACCCTGCTCTTCCAAGACAGGCCTTCCACATGTTGCTGTCTCTAAACTCAGGGTAAGGAGTAGCCTAATTTTCACCCTTGCTGCAAATATAAACCACATTCTAAACCTGCCTTCTATTGATAATAAAAGTGATATTTGTTATTCGTCTTTGTTCTGTGTGCAGTTTCTTTTAATTTCAATATCCACCATGAAAGACATTATTCTGAGGGTCTTCCTCAGAAAATCCCAATAGCTATAATAAAACATGCACAAAAAAAAATCTTCATCCTTCTTTAAATGATGAGACAAAAATAAATTTTCATATAAATGGAAGAGGAAGGAAAATTAACAAGTGAATTTGAAGAGAAAATAATCTGCTTTGACTTCAAAATAATAAAAACTCTTATAGCAGCATGACTATCTTACAATAAAACAATATATAATGTAAAAAACTGAAGTTCTTATCTACTATGCTAAATATTATTCCTTTTTTTTACTTTTCTTTTTTGCTTATCTATTAAAGGAAATGTTTTTAAAAGTTGGATTAACCAAAGGGGCTTCTTGTCCTGATATTATGTAATCATAAACAGAGATGCTGAATAAATAAATCAATAAAATGGGACTGTATATTAAAGACAATAAGCAGAGTTTGTCTTAAATGTTTGCCCATAGCCAGGCTTACTTTGAGCCAGCATGTGAAAGATTTTGTGATTAGGCCCCAAAGCACAAAAATGCCAATTAATTATGATGATTAACTATGTCTTCATTAGTGGTCTATAAATAAATCATGCAAAGCATTATGCAGTCAGCTATCCTGGAAAAATATTCTTCTAGAGGGCTGTGAAACAGCTTAATTAATTATAAATGCTCTGCAACTTATCACATATTATATTTTGAAATGTTAAAGCATACATATATACACATGTTATATATGTGTGGAGGTATTTGTCAGACTGTTTCAGTATTTCTTTATGCTACTTAGCACTAAAATGCTTTCCAGAATTGAGATGGAGGTTTGTTAAGAATCTTTATTTATTGTTAAAAGTAGAAGTGTGACTTAGAATGCTTATATTTCCAATTCCTCTCATGTTTTCAGATGACAGCATGTTTCTCTTTGATATTTAGCTTCTGTGCTTCCAGAAATGCTTTGTGAATGTACTCTTCTCTCAAATTCCCTTCCATCCCTGCCTCAGTAACTTTTCCTCATTTATTCAAAAGGATTTTTTCTTGAAAGTGTTCCTGTTATTAAACACATTTTAGTTGTGCTTGTAATTAACCCTTTTATGCAAGTGTCCTCTATTCATTCTCTGAGATCTCCCCAATGCCTGCTAGACCCCCAAGAGACTGACCTGTATGAACTGCAACAAGTGGTCCCCTTTCCCTACAGTTTTAAGATGAACCTGGTCTATGGGGATCCCTGGCAGATCAGAAATAGGGAGGGAGATTTATTTCCCTACTTCCTTTCCTGCAGGTTGGATGTGTAGCTCTGCCAAAGGTCACAGCTCTTGACAAGAGATTCTTGTCACACAGGTCTCCCAATAGGTTTTTTCCTTTCCTAACTGGCCCAGGGGTACTGTAATATATCTTTTGATTTCTCCATACTCTACCCTAGCTTGGGTAGAAAGCCTTTTTTATTAAACTCATCTCAAATTTCTCAACTTGAGTACTTAATCTGCAGGCTTTGATATATGAATCTTCTTGTAAATTATTCAAAAAATACAAAAATATAGTAAAATACGAACATCCTTACCATATCTATTGACTATTAAAACTGAAAATACAGGTAAAATGGGCTTAAGCACTTGGAATTTTCTTGTTATTTGGGACAATACATCACATGCAGAAAAATAAGCAGTAGCATGGACTTTTCACAAGTAGTTATGTTAAAACGGCACACCCAGAACTTTACAATCTTATCTGACATGTTTTTGCATATACTACCACGGGAATGGACTTGTTTCATTTGTAGTCTGGTAAGAAGAAAATCAAATCAGTTATACTCACACATAGTATTATAAAAAATTGTTAATATGGTATTAAAAAATTAAAAGCACAAAAGAAATATCATGTTAATATGGAAGAAGTTAAAAAATAAAGCAACCCTCCTAGGGCTCAGAGTTCAAACATACATGCCTCTACATGGTGCCCTGCAGCTGAAGCTTAGACCTCAGAGAAGGGACAGTGCTTTCACGCATGCTGCTGTCTCTAACGTTATGATACTGAGACCCAATCCTTTTAGGAAGGATATTGAGCCAAAGCAGGAAAGGAATCCTGCAGGAGTAAGTATAGAAAACTGCAAACTTCTCCATCATTGTAGATTTCTGCAGTGTTTTCTACTGACCAAACACAACAAGAAGGTGGACTTTGCTGTTTTCCAGCCCAACATCACAGAACAGAGTTTAGGAGAAAGACTTTGAGTTGATAGCAAAAATACAATGACTGGCATCAGGTAACTGCTAAAAGATCAACTACAGTAATTGATTAGAAACAGTTACACTATTTCTACATCACACCAAATTCTTTGTGAAACTAGAATGTTTTAACATCAGAGGTGTTTTAGTCCAATTTCTAATAGGAAAGATAATATGAGAAAGAAGACTCCTGTAATGTGAGTACAAAAGAATCATGATAGAAGTGATACTATGAAACTTTTGGAGTGACATTTAATTATTAATGTAGTGTCAGAGAGACCATTACACTGAAAGTAATGTCAACAATGGAGTTGAATCATGAAGTCATTCAACAGGCAATTAATATGCTACTCAGTAGATACTAGAATCAGATCAAAAGGTTGAGAACCAGATTTTGAAAAAATCAGAAAGGTATAACATCATAAACTAGATATTCAGCCCCATCAGAGCATTTCCCTGGTTAGAACACATGGGCCTCTCATTCTGCTGACCCTGTATACCACTGCACTAGACCTGCAGTCCTGGGGCACAGCTGCCATGAACATGACTATAGCTAATTGACACTTATCAGTCCCTTCTAATTTGAACCAGTTTGTGTAAATTCAAATTGGAGCATCCAGTATGAAACTTAAGTCAATTGCATTACTCTAGGTATTGACAGGGAAAAGAAAGAGAACTTCACTCTATTAAGGCAGATTTTGAATTGTAGTTCCTGCCAATATCCATATAATAATTGATTTAATAAAAAATAATAAGCCTTTCCACAGTGAGCTCATGATAGGCCCACTAGAAATGATCCCTGAGGCAATCCAGAATCCCTATAAAATCATTTTCCCTTCCTAACCAAAGTAAAACAAACATAAAGAACCCAAACAACCCTCCAATATAGTACTATGTGATTTTTCTCTCCTAATAAAAATCAGCATCCCAAAAGAAGACAATCCACAATCTAGAGCCACTACTTCTAGACCAGAATCCTTGGATAATTTCAATACTGAAATTCTATTAGATGCAGTTTTGATAAGCAAAATATATATGAAATTATCAGTTTAGTCATCACCCATGCTTGTAACAATAGAGGCTGACAGAAGAAGATATATGTGTGTAAATGTTTATGTGTGTGTGTGCACGTGTGTGTACATACATATGTATATACATCTCTCTCTCTCTCTCTCTCTCTCTCTCTCTCTATATATATATATATATATATATCCCTATTTATCTATTTGTCCATCTAAATATATATTCCTATTTATCTATTTGTCCATCTAATTATCCATATATGCATATATTTTTTCAATCCATTTCATATCTTTTTTTACCATCTACTGTTACAAGGTTCTTAACCCAGTACGATGATTAACCCTTCATGACATACTAGTTCAATCTATGCAAGTATGAGTTTTTTACAACAAAACACTATCATGAGAAAATTTCCAAAAGGAGTAGTTGTGAAACCATCATCCCTGATGTATTTCACTTCATTCTTTCCTATTGACTTTAAGGACCCATTACCCTAAATACTACAAGCATTTCTTTTTATTGCCAAATTGACTCAGGTCATGAGACTCTAAGTTGGCCATGTGGTGATATTTATTTCTATAAAACCATTTCTGAATACCATATTATATCATTTTCCCTTTGGATACTAATAATATCTAAATGAGTAGTTCCCATGATCTCAAAGACAGATTTTTTTTAATGTGAACAATGGATTAGGTTAATTGGAAAATGTACTAATTCCAGTTCTGTGCTTTAGATTTTAGACACATGTATAGTAACTATAAAAGAAATGGTATCATATTTTGAGCAATATTCCAAAATCAGGTATTATCATTTGATGTGATCATAATTTTTCTTCAATGAGTTATAATAACACTAAAGTAAACAAAGGGTATTGTCTTTTCACTTTGATCCTTTGATAGGAAATTAAGTTCTCCTTTTGGAAGAAATTATAAAAAATACCATGATGTTGAATAATGTATGCAGTTATATGAGACAGTTATAACATTATTAGTTGAGGCATTTCAGGTTGCAGGAATTCCCCATGATAAAAACATTTTTAAAAATCATCAATGGATAACAAAATACATAACTTAAGAGTATATTACTGGTTCAGACTTTTCTTCTGGAAAAATATCATGGTACACTGCTAAGGGGAATCCTGTATGGTTGTCCTTTTGAATAGCCTCTTTTTCAATATTAGCATTCTTTATTAAATATGTCCTGAGGTTTCTATGGAAGAAAGATGATAGAGAAGGTTCTCTTGTCCACCTAAATGCTAAATGTTATCCTGTTTTGCTGGAAAAGTCTATGGAAGAAAGATGATAGAGAAGGTTCTCTTGTCCACCTAAGTGCTAAATGTTATCCTGTTTTGCTGGAAAAGTCCACTATGTAGCATTGATACTATTTATGTTCTTAGGCTATTTAAAGAAATTCTTCCAGTTTCTACCCCTACACACACGTAACCAAATCCCTGTCATTAAGCCCCCAATGCAGTTCCATTATTATCTATTCAGACCAACCACTACCTATTATTATCAATGCAGTTACATTACTATTTATTCAGACCAACCACTACTTCCACAAATCTCAGTAGATTATTTCAGGCAATATGAAACTATTAGCAAACTCCACATTATGTACTAGCACAGATGAAAACCAGACTTTTTTGTATGACATTATTTTACTATATGAGCTTCACAAGTGAACTGGTAGGTCATACAGAAATGATATCCTTCCAATGGTCAAAATCAGCTAATGCCTATTTAATGCCTGGCCTAAACTTATCCAGAAAATCTGTGCATTTTCATTTCCATAGGGAATATTAACCCTGGTAAATAGCTATGGGTGACTTTAGGGAGCAGTGGAAGAAAGTCTCTTGGTAAGTTATTCAGTGTCAATTAACTATCAATGGGAGTTAGTGTTGAGGTCCCCAATATACTGTTTCCTGACCAATTGTTTAATTTTTATGACACAAGGAAAGGCTCTGAATTCAGATAGTCTAATTTTTCTAACACCATATTTTGTTTTGTGCCAACTCAGTCCCTGCAGCAACCAAAGATAAGAGATTCTTTTATCTTGATCCTAGAAACTCCCTAGATTTCAGTCAGTGCTATGAGCCTAGAATTCAAGGATTTTAACTTGTCATTATTTTTCTTTAAGCTGTTCATTGATGTTCAAAACAGTTACTCTTTCTCTAAGCCCATAAATTCCTCATGTGCATCCTACTATTCTCTGATAGGGGCAACTCAATTCCCAAAGTCATCCTTGAAAATGAGCACTTCATGCCAGGTGACCACAGGCAATGATTTGATTAGCTTTTGCACTGCCGTGAATTCCCATCTTGGCGCTTAAGCGAGATTTTGACTAGTTTTTGACCTAGCTATGCCAAATAAACCATTGACATTCCTTACATTTTCTTTCAGGTTCTGATACACCCCATTCCCTGGTAACAAATTTTTCTCAGTTAGGGATTTTGGATGGGAACAGCAAAAGCAGCACAAGATAATAAAAAGAGAAAATAAATTTGTTGAAAGGGTGTGGAGTCACACACAGAATTCATGGCAGGATGGGGTACCTAGTAGGAAAATGGGCAGAAAACAACAGAAGCTGGGTATAAGGAACCATAGCCAAGACAACGTTGAAGAAATGCCAGTCTGATGCCCACTGGGTACTACCCGTGCCATTGCCCAGCTCTACTGGGCAATGATGGATGCTGCCATTGCTACACACAGTGTAAAACAATAAATAGCGGATCATAAAAACATAACTACAAACACATATTGCTGGTGAGCACGAGAAAGAATGAAAAACAAACAGCAGAGAAACAAAAGTTCATCTGTGTTGGTGCTACATAGGAATGAAACAGAGGAATTTATTATTTGAACTTTAAAGGGAAAGAATTTTAAGTGACATTTGATTAAGATGTGACCTGATCCAATATCTTCTAGTACACAGAATAATCAGTTGCATGATCTTGGGGAAGCTCCTTGTCCTTACTGTGACTGGTTTACTGTCTCTACAATGAAAACAAACCTAATACCTACATCATGAAAGTGTCATGGGTTAGAAATGAGTCAATACACACAAAACAGATTAATTACAGAGTAAGAATGTCTTTGGTGTTGGTAGTAGTAATCTCGAGGTAAGAACAACAGTAGAGCCAATGGAAGTTTCATGAAAACAAATATAAATGCAAAGCACACAGGATGAGAAAAAATGCATGACTGCTATGGTAATCAGTTTTAAAACTTTCATGGGAACAATCTGGTCAGTTAAGTGTTTCCCACTTCTCATACAGTACTACACAAGGTAAATCATCATAATTGCCAATGTTTTGTCACAAATAAAGAAAAAAGTTTGGAAACAGTTTGATAATTTTTGACACACACACATATTATCTACTGAAACTTTGCTTGAGGTAAGTTAAAAAAAATCAGTTTGATATTAAATAACATTTTTACAATAATGAAACTTTCAATTTAACACATCATTTTATTGAAAAAATGTTCCTCTGATGTTAAAATCAACAAGTTTTCTGAATTGAAGTCCAGATCTAACGCTTAAAAATATCCCTTTTGTATCAGAAGGAATGAATGACTGAACATAGCTATACTTTAGTGAAACTAATATATATATATATATATATATATATATATATATATATATATATATCAGATGTTGGGAGATAGAAAAAATTTGGAAATAAAAATAAAGGATTATCAAAAAGAAATAAAAAATCCTATACTCAGAGTATCAATTTCTAGGAGAAGAGTTACTTCCAAATATTAGTAGAGAAATCTGTGGATTAAAAATGCGATAACCAGAGCAATTGTGTTGACCTGCTAGACACCGGAGTGCCTGCCCAGGTGAGTGCTCTGCCTCTGTAGAGATGACCACCATGCTCAAGCAGAGAGGACCACTGTGTTGTGGCTCCTCATCTTACAACATGTGGTTCCCCCAGTCCACCTCCAACTTGGGACACTGCAGCCACCACAATCAACCTCCCCATATGGTAGTCTCCAAAGTGGAACAATGAACAGAACTTCCAATTGCACAGCCTGCCCTTTCATTTCCATCTCTTAAAGCGGTTGTCTCCATTTGGGACACCTTCACTGCCATCTTGGGTTACCTCAGCCTCCAGCTCCGCCATCTCATTGGGGCAACTTCTATCTTGGGACACCAACTTGGGGCCTGGAAGCCCATAGCAAGGTGCTTATAGATTGAATGCTACCACCTTCACCAACAAGGGATATGGCTGCTTCCATCAAGGGACAAAAGCCAGGACCTGGAAGACCATCACCAAGGTCCTGGAGTGCCTGGTCATAACCAGAGGTGTCCTTAAAAGAGGTAAAAGAGAGCCTTGCACAGGGTTGCCCCACACATACTTTTTTTTTTCCTTCTGCTAACAGCCAACCTATTTGTATGCCTCTTTCACTCTTTTTATAATTCAGTACCATTATATTTTCACATCCTTCCTCATAAACATCACATTCTACACCCCCTCATTTTGTCTCTGTCCACCATCAGAAACTGTAAAACCTTATGCAAACCTACTGTCTATATTGTAGATGATAATCAAACACATATTTTTTTAATATACTGACAGAACTGTAATTGTATAAATAGAAACCATATGATTTAAGGCTGCATACTGTTTGCACCAGGTGCTGTAAATATTGATCTCCCCATTAAAGGTGACCTGCAGGGACATCACAAGATTATAGGGCAGAAACTGTAATATCTTGGAACTCCATGGCTACAGAGGAAGACACACAGACAACATGAAAAGAACAAAGAAAAAAGTGTCCCAAACAAAGATGCTACTTTGACAGCACAATAGATGAAATGTCAGAAAAGAAGTTCAGAATGTACAAAATTAAAGTGATCTGTGAACCATAGAATGATGAGACAGCAAATATAGGCAAAATTGATCACTCCAACAAAAAGATAAGAGAGCAAATACAGGTAGCAAAAGATTACCTGAAGAAAGAGAGATTCTGGGAAAAAAAACAGAAATTCTTGAAATGAAGAAAACAATAAACCAAATTTTAAAAAAATAATAGAAAGCATCATCAACAGATTAGGTCACTTGGAAGATAGAAACTCTGACAATGAAGACAAAATACACAATCTTGAAAATAAAGTTGACGACACAGATAAGATGGTAAGAAACCATGAATAGAAACTCCAAGAATTATGTGATAACTTCAAAAGACCAAATGTAAGATTTACTTGGCTAAAGGAAGGAACAGAGATACAAACCAAAGGAATGCACAAATTCTTCAATGAAATAGTATCAGAAATTTTCCCAAACATGAAGAATGAATTATAAAATTAAATACAGGACACCTACAAGACACCAAATGTGCAAAATTACAACAGATCCATACCAAGGGACATTACAATGAAAATGACTAGCATACAAAATAAATATAGAATTCTAAAACCACAAGAGAATTTTCAGATTATACACAGTGGGAAACCAATTTGGATCTCAGCAGACTTTTCAACCCAGACCCTCAAAGCTAGGAGATCCTGGAACAACATATACTAATGCCTGTAAGAAAATGGATGCCAACCAAAAATTTTATAGCCAGCAAAATTAAGCTTCAGATTTCATAATGAATTAAATCCTTCCATGATAAACAAAAGTTAAAAGAATTTTCAGCAAGAAAACCTGCACTACAGAACATTCTCGGCAAAACATTCCATAAGGAGGAAATAAAAAACAACAATGAAAATCAGCAAAGGAAGGAACTACACTAAAAGAAAAGCCAATCCTAGGAGAAACCAAATTAAGTTAAAAACCAAGAGTCAACCAAAATTACTGGGAATACAAAACATATTTCAATAATAATCCTAAATGTCAATGGCCTAAATTCATTAATTAAAAAACACAGACTGGCAGATTGGATTTAAACATAAAAAAGTACCAAATAATATCCTGCTTTAAGATCTCACAGGAAAAGACATCCTCAGACTGTAGGTGAAAGGTTGGGAAGAAAAAACATATCACTCACATGGATCATGCAAACAAGCTGGGGTTTCTATCCTCATGAGATAAAGTGGACTTGAAACCAAAGTTAGTGATAAGGCATAAAGAAGGGCACTTCTTACTGATTAAGGGATTTATACATCAAAAAGACATAACAATAATAAATATGTATGCCCCAAACAATGAAGAATCTATGCATATGAAACAAACCCTTCTCAACTTCAAGAATCAAATAGAACATAACACAATGATACTGGGTGACTTTAACACACCTCTCTGACCAATGGATAGATCTTCCAAACAAAAACTAAACAAGGAAATTATGTAACTCAATAATACTATAAATAATTTAGACTTAACAGACATACATAGACTATTCCATCCATCAATGAGTGACACTTTTTTCTCACCAGCACATGGATTCTTCTCTAAAATAGACTATATGGTATACCACACAACAAATCTTATAAAATTAAAAAAAAAATAGAGATAATACCCTACATTCTATCTGGAATGAAATTAAAAACCAATGATAAAATTAAAAAAATAGAAGCTACTCCAACAACTGGAGGCTAAATGATATGCGATCAAATGAGGTATGGATAATAGAAGCCACCAGGGAAGAGATAAAAAAAAATTCTTAGTGATAAATGAGAACTATAATATATCAAAATCTCTGGGACACTATAAAGGCAGAGCTAAGAGAAAAGTTCAGTGCATTAAGCTGATTCATCAGAAGAATAAAAAGTCAACAATAAATGAGCTGATATTATATCTTAAGGCCCTAGAAAAAGAACACATCAACTCCAAAAGTAAAAGAATACTGGAATTAGCTAAAATCAGGGAAGAAATCAGTGAACTTGAAACAAAAGAAACAACTTAGAAAAGAAAATGACAAAACAAAAAGCTGGTTCTTTGAAAAAATAAACAAAATTGATAACCCTTAGCCACCCTAACAAAAAGCTGAGAGAAAACTCAAATTACTAAAATTTGTGATAAAAAAGGAAATACCATGACAGACACTATTAAATTAGAAACTATTTTGAAAATTTATACTACAGTAAAATAGAAAATCTTGAAGACATTGAAAAATTTCTAGAGGCATATTATCTGCTCAAACTGAATTATGATGGCAGACATAACATAAACAAATCAATTACACACAATGAAATAGAAAAAACTTATCAACCAAGAAAAGCCCTGGACCAGACAAGTTCTCAGCCAAGTTCTACAATACCTTCAAAGAAGAATTCATACCAATACTCCTCAAGTTGTTTCATGAAATAGAAAAGGAGGGAAACCTTCCAAACCCATTCTAGGAGTCTAGTATCACCCCATATCAAAATCAGAAAAAGACACAACAAGGGAGGAAACTTCAGACAATTCTCCCAAACTAAAATAGATGTAAAAATTCTCAACAAAATTCTGGCAAATCGCATACAAAAACATAATAAAAAGAAAGTGCATAGCTATCAAATAGGGTCCATCCCAGGGATAAAAGGTTGGTTCAACATACAGAAATAAACATAATTCTTCACATGAATACCTGTAAATAAGAATCATACGATTATAATGATATATGCAGTGAAAGCCTTTGACAAAATACAGCACAGTTTCATGTTCAAAACACTAGAAAAACTAGGGACAGTAGGAACATACCTCAACATTCTAAAAGCTATCTATGCTAAACCCAAGGTCAACATCATTCTAAATGGAAAAAAATGGAAGCATTCCTTTAAAAAATGGAACAATACATGGATGACTTCTTTCACTACTTCTATTTAATATACTCCTTGAAACTCTAGCCAGAGAAATCATACAGACAAAATAAATTAAAGGATACACATAGGGAAAGAACTCAAACTATCACTATTTGCAGATGACACAATTCTATATTTAGAGGATCCAGAAAACTTCTAGAATTAATAAGCAAATTCAGCAAAATAGGATATAAAATCAACACCCATAAATCAAATGCATTTCTATACATCAATGATGAACCCTCTAAAAGAGAAATTAAGAAAACTAATTCACAATAGCTTAAAAAAAAACTTGAGACTCAATCTAACAAAAGAGGTGAAAGTCCTATACAATGAAAACTAAGGAAAGAAATTGAAGAAGACCTTAGAAGATGCAAAGACCTCCCATGTTCTTAGAAAGGAAGAATTAATATTGTTAAAATGGCCATACTACCAAAAGTGTTATATAGATTTAATGCAATCAAAATTAAATTTCCAAAAAAAATCCTCATAAAAATAGAAAAAGAAATCATGAAATATATTTGGAAAAGTAAGAGAATCAGAATAGCCAAAGCAATCCTTAGCAAGAAGAGTGAAGCAAGAGGCATTACAATACCAGATCTTCAACAATACTATAAAGTTATAGTAATAAAAATGGCATGGTATTGTCTCCAAAATAGACAGGTAGACCAATGGTATAGAACAGAAAGCACAGAGACAAACCCACATACAAACAGTTATCTCACAATACACCAGGGCTCCAAAACATCCACTGGAGAAAAGATAATCTCTTCAACAAATGGTGCTGGGAAAACTGTAAATCCATATGCAGCATAATGAAATTAATCCTTTATCTCTCACCCTGCACAAAACTCAACTCAAAGTGGATCAAGCAATTAGACAGGAGACCCTGTACCCAAGAGAAAAAAAAAAGTAGGCTCAAATCTTTATCATGTCAGATTAGGTGCTGACTTCCTTATCCAGACTCCTAAAGCACCAGAAATACAATCAAGAATCAATAAATGGGAGGAATTCAAACTAAAAAGCTTCTTCTCAATAAAAGGAATGATCTTTAATGTGAAGAGATTACCCACAGAGTAGAAGAACATCTTTACTACATGCACATAAGATAAAGCATTAATTTCCAGGATATATCAAAACACTTAACACCAAAATAATAATAATAATAATAATAACCCAATCAATAAATGGGCTAAGGAACTTAACAGACACTTCTCAGAAGAAGATATAAAATTGATGATCAAATATGTGAAAAATGTTCAACATCTCT
>NC_138186.1:102033620-102401120 GCF_964194105.1 Spermophilus citellus | reverse complement strand
TTTTAGGGGAGATCTGTTAAGCAGTCAGCAGATATCAATTTACTTAAGCTAGGGATTTGAACATGTTTAAATATCTTTTAAAAATATTTTTAGTTGTAGATGAACACAATTCCTTTATTTTGTTTATTTAGTGTTTTTATGTGGTGCTAGGGATAGAATCCAGTGCCTCGTGCATGCTAGGCAACCGCTGTACCACTGAGCCACAACCCCAGCCTATGTTTAAATCTTTGTAGATGGTATATACTATATTCAGAAACATCAGGTGGGAATAAATGAGGGTCATATTCAAAAGTAATAAGGTTTATTCAGCATGAAGTTAAAGAAAAAAATTTCTATACTATTGCAAGAGGAGAACAGGAGCAGAGATGAGTGCAAATGTAAAAATCAGACATAACTGAATCAGGAAGAAAATGGGAGTCAAGAAAACTGCACTTGTTTTGATTTCAAGGTCATATAATTTCCTGTGAGATATAAAGTCAAGACTCTACTCTTACCAACATCATGACTCTGGTGACCCAACCACAGAATGTGGAATTCAGCTCTTACAATGAGCATTCCTAATAATTTTCTATCAATGCAGCTCCAAATAGATGGCATGAACAGGGGGAGAGGGGGAGAGGGGGGGTATTAATAAAAAGTCTAACTAATAGCCTAAACAAATTCACATCCGGAATATTAATTAAACGTGAGAATTAAAAATATGTTGTTTGAGCCTGGAATAGCGGTACATGTTTGTAATTCCAGCAGTTCAGGAGGCTGAGACAGGAGGATCACGAGTTCAAAGCCAGCTTTAGCAACATAGCAAGGTGCTAAGCAACTCAGTGAAATCCTGTCTCTAATAACATACAAAATAGGGCTGAGAATGCAGCTCAGAGGTCGAGTACCCCTGAGTTCAATCCCTGGTACTGACCCCCCCACCAAAAAAAAAAAAAAAAAAAAAAAACTGTGTAGTTTGCTTTCCATATTATTTAAGGAAAGTGGGATAAAGATGAGTAGAGAGATTCAAAACAAGTACCGAGCAAAACTGATGCTTTAGTACAGAATCTCCTTGCCTTTTAGACACAATCCTTAAATAACAATGCATTGAAATTTTGCACCACTAGCTGTAAATGATATAGATCTATAATTACCTATTATTTTTTCTTGTTAGATTTGAGTGCCAGTGTTATGATGCTTTCAACAAAACCTTACAATATTCCACTTTCTTCTATGCTTTGGCACATGGTAAGTATTAGAATGTGTATTTACTAAACGCATAGTAGGATCTCTCCATGGAACCAGTTGGACCTGGTAGTCAGTGCTTTATAATTCTTTAAATTCATATCACCAATTTTTTAAAGTACTCTGAACTGAAAAGTAAGTCATATTTTCAAAAAAAATAATTTTATATAGATTTTGAAATCTATCTTACTAGAATTGATCAATTCTATTATTTCCTTATCTGGGATTTCAAAATTTTTTGTTCTTTTTTCCACAATAATCATCCCATTTGTTTTCTTCCTATTCTTTAGAATTTAAACTCTTTACTCAGATTCAATGCTTGCATGCTCACCTCAGTTTCTCTATTCATTTATTTGGATAGAATGTATGCACTACATTTTTTTTAATAATGGTTCATTGAAACTGTATTACCATTTTTTTTTGGGGGGGGTATCAGGCATTGAATTCATGGGCACTCAACCACTGAGCCATATCCCCAGCCCTGTTTTGTATTTTATTTAGAGACAGGGTCTCACTGAGTTGCTTAGTGCCTTGCTTTTTTCTGAGGCTAACGTTGAACTCTTGATCCTCATGCCTCAGCCTCTGGAGCCCCTGGGATTACAATAGTGTGCCACCACACCCGGGCTGTATTATCAATTCTTAAATGGCCAAGATGATTTGAGTTTTTTTTCTATTGAAATTCAATTCAGCAAGGCATGGATCTTAGTTTCCTTTCCTGATTGTCATTTTAAGTATTGCTCCAGAGGTTTCAGCCATTAATTATAAATAAAAGAGGTTTGGAAGCAAGCCTGACTCTTTCCACTGAATAAGCTTCATTAAAACACGGCCTTTTATTTATTTTTATTTTTTTGTCTTGTTCACTGTTCTTTCTACAACAACAAAACCTATGTCCTAAAATAGATTATGTGGTCAATAAATATTTACTGACTAAGGAAACTTATCTTTCTGCTTGATTTGTTTTGTAGTCCAGTGGGCTCACTGGACTCTCTCTCAATGAGCTAGTTCAGGGCTTGGTGTTTCTTTCATGCAGGATACTGACCAGGACTGGGGCTCTCTCCTTCTTCCTTACCTTGTGGTTGTGTCCTTCCTATTGTTGAATTCTCACATCCACTTTGTTTTTCTTACTTTTATCAGACATGCCCTCCTGGTGCTTTCTTTACTTTGCTTTTGGCAACAACTCTTCTCTTTTTAGCTTCCATCTAAAGAGGCTTTCTTTCTCTAACAGTGTTATTTTTCTCCATTCCTCTCACTCCCCAGGTCTTGTGTTATCTTCTTCTATTATCTTGCCAATTGTAATCTAAAAAGTTATTACGTTTGTATTATGAAACAAAAGAAAATGGGTGAATGAAGACAGTTCATTAGTTTGGGGTTTATCTAAAGCCTTCTGAGAATGTAGATTTGGTACATTAATTTTGAAGACTTTATAAAATCTCAGGTACTAACCTGTAAAATATGGATTCTATTCAATTAGTTATTCTTTGTTACTAAAGAATCTAACATCATCTTAGTGGCTGTATATTGTTTGCTTTCTGAAAACAATTGAAAATCCTAAGAGAATAATTCGTGACTGTGGTATTGTAAAATGAAAATATTTATTAGCAAGTTATGTTTTCATGAATTTATTTTCATCAACAATTTCACATGCACTACCATTATACTTTGCTTATATTCATGATAAAAATCTATATTCAAATATATATTATAGTATGTGTATGTAAATTGTGTGTGCATATACACACATACACACACACACACATCCCATAATACCAAATGAGGATATATGTATATTTATATATAATTAAAGCTGGGAAAAGAATCATTTTTAATATATTATATTTCATTGTGTATGGCAGTGGTTCTGATTTTTTTAATTTTTTCCTTCAAATAAAGAGACATATTAATTTTTCCCAATATATCCTGATTTTCCTGTCATTTTTAAAAAATGGGAATTAAGCCAGGTGAGAAGCATTAATAAGTATTCCCTTTTATCTTTTCAGGATGACTTTCCTGAATATAATACAATTCCAGATAACACCAAGTTAATTTTTATTTTGATTTTAATAGGAAGTTCATTCACATTAGGCAATCTTCCAGAAGTCACTTAAGAAATCTAAACCAATATAGGACATCCTACTCAAGATCTCCACTTAAATGTTTCAGAGGAAAATCCACTGCATTTCCCAGCTGAATCACACACTGCTAAAAAGAATTCAAATTTAATTCAAAAATTGCACTTACAATTTCTCTTCCCTAATCCTGGTACTGTTTCAGGGTGTCTTATCTCAATACCACTAGACCTCTAATTGCACAATCTTGGAACTCAGAAGTTGTCCTTAGCAATTCTTTCTTGCCGCATAATTCATATCCAATTCAGTATACCCTTCTTCCTCACAAGACTAATTTCGATATTCTGTCTTTTATACCTTATTTTTCTATCTTCATTTGTACTGAATCCAATCATTTAAGCCACTATCATTATGTCTTTAACACGCCCAACATACAGTTCACACACAATCAATATTTATTGAATGAATAACAAACATGAGTACATTTTTTTAGCCTTTAAGTAGTGATCAATTTAATTCTATCAAAATTTTAATTGGAGTCCATTTTATTCTCATAGGAATCTGTCACATTGAAATAGAATTAAATAATGTAATTATTCAGCTATTAGCTGCATGCATTATATAACTTATTTGAACATTTAATTGAGTGAATCACTTTGCAAGATTAAAAAAAAAATGTGTTATTTCTGATTGATATGTGCTGAATCCCTAAATGACTAATGACTTTTCTGTATTCAAACTTGCTGCAGTCCGGCTGCAGCAAAATAACCAGGGGGTGACGAACAACTTGTGTAGATTGATACTGCAGGAGTGGGAGCCGTTTATTGTAGGACAGGAGGGGTATATATACATTCCACACAGCTTATCTTAATTAACATAAACTAGATACAGCAGTCAACCAATAAGGAATCTCCACACTTAATGGCTCGCTGGTGCCACCTCACAAACCACTCCCCCTGGCAAAATGCCAGGCGCCATCTTGACTTGTTTACAGACCTTAACACAAACTCACTCATATATATAGACTATTTTCACAAGAAAAATTTTGGAGAGATCTCTAAACTTTCAATATGTTACTTTTCTAAACAAATTGTTGTTGAGTAAAAAAAAGATATAATTTTGAGATATTGACACTACTATTGGAATCATAATGATTGGCTGTATGAAGACTCTGAAAACAGTGATATTTCATGCTGAGACACACACTATGATATTACATCTACTTGAAAGCAGCAGATTGTATTTGCAGGGAAGCTTCCTGAGTTGGGTATTTGCTGTGTGACTCAAGCTTCTAGATAAAGATGACTTTCCAACATGAGACAGTATAATATAAAAATTTTATTACTAATATGTTCTAACAAACTGCATTAAATATATCTCAAGCTGTATTGTTCTTTTCTAATCAATTCTTAAATTTATTTTGTTATTTAATATTTTTCAGGATCCCAGAATTTGTTCTTGGTTTTTTTCAAGGTCATTCATAGATCTTTATGAAGAATTTGACTTCCAAGGTCAGAAAGATTTCAGTCTATATCCACATAATCTCATCTAAATGCTTTATGCATTCAAGTTTACATATCCTAAGCGTGCAATTTCTTATCTGTGTAATGGATATGATAAATAATGTTACATATCTCATAGGATTGTAATAATAATTAAGAAATTTATATATTTATCCCAACCCTGGTATATATGAAAAATATTCTGAAAATGTCAGTTATTGCATTATATTTATTGTACAATGCAACTTTTGCTAATAATTTCCCTAGAAATGTTGTCAAAAGAAATAAAACTGAACCCAGACTCCTAGAATCCAAAGTCAATTCCACATTTGCTCATGTCTATTCATATCTACATAAAAGCTATTGGTAGAACAGAGTTTCAAAGTTTTGACTCAAAATAAAAGATCTGCTTTGTAATATATATGACAATGCAAGGTAAGTCTTTTCACACACACACACACACACACACACACACACTTTTAGAGATGCTTTGCTTCTATAATACAGATTCAAAATTAGCTGAGATTGTGTTCCAAGATAGACTGCAAGGCAGCATGATTTGAGGCAATTGCTGTAGGTGACTTCTGAGAATGTGAAGCCTGAATGAAATCTGTTTTATTATGGAATTATACTTGTGATGCATAAAGCATTTTAGGGAAGACTAAGTCTTGATGTATTAACTTTTGCATTTGTCCCATTTTGTTCTCAGTTTCAAAGCAGACTCGGATAGGAATTTCAAATAGTTAGTGTCCATCCTATGTTTATACCCTGTGTGAGCGCACACAAAGATATTTATTCTTGAGAGAATAATTAAACTGTCCTTAACATCTATCCACATTACATCTATGCATTTTTAAAAAGGAAAAACAAAACCTGACTGCAAAGCATAATTATAAATTGTAATACTTACATTTTCATCTTATTCATGCAATAAATAAGTCTGTCAAAAATAGGATTTGGAATTGTAATATGCTTCTCTCTTATACTGCTGTAATTTATTTAGTTCCTCTGCTAATGGGACAGCCTTTAGATAGCCATAAGCATTAGCCTCCAATAAAAATTAAAAATCAGTATATTACATTTCTCCTTCTGTTCCTTCTGCATATTACATTGCTCCATAAGCTCATTGGTGCTGGAATTCTATCTCTCCTTTGGCACAATTTTCCTCTGTGGTATGATGCTATGAATATTTATGGTACAATAAAAATAATATAATAATAGGCATTTCCTAAGCTTGTGTGGCATATATCTTCAAACTGAAGCCGGGAGGGCTAAATCTGTTACCTCCCACTTTAGAACAGATCTTTTTGTCCTGTGAAATAGCTGGCTGTCCCAAAGACCTTCACGTCCACGTGAGTTAAATGGTCCTGTACTGAAAAATTCTGAGAAGAATTCTTTCTTCTTCCATATATAGTTTTGACTATCATCATCTCTGAAACATTGCCAGATTTTCCTTACGTTGAGTAGGCTTCAATTGATACCCTTATTCATCCTTCCTATGTCAACTACTACAATTCATTCTTTTATAGCCACCTTAAATCTTTAGTCTCTAAAATTCCAGGGTCTAGAATACTCTGAACAGACTATTATCTTGCTCGGTGAAGCGGGGCTGCTTTACCCTCACTCCTCCTCTATTACCTTAACTGACTAGATTTCTTTTCATTTGTAAATTTTACTCAAATTGTTTTCTCTTTTCAAATATTTCCAAACTTCTCAGTGCAGTCTGTTTCCCCAGCTTGATGTTAGTTGAGCTACATAAAAAGCGTGATGTGAGTGTAGCTACATACAATGTATTCTGTGTCTTTCAACAGTCATTCTTCTTATCTGTGTATTAATACAGTCACAACTTTTCTATTTCTTATTAATAATTCCAGGAAAAGTAAGGATTTTTATATTGACTCTTAAAGAAATCATAAGATTCACATCAAATGAACACCTTGATGTGTCAATGAATAATGTCTGGAAATTGTTTTCACGCTATACAATACCTCAAAAACACCGTAGCATTTTCTATGTGTGTGTAAGTGTGTTTGTATGTGTGTGTGAGAGAGAGAGAGACAAAGAGAGAGAGAGAGAGAGAGAGAGATACAGATACTCAGAGACAGTGCACCTTAATGTATTTTTACAGGGTAGTATTTTTAGAATCAGTTCTCCATGGCTCTCTCACATGTCTTCATACATATGAGCAGAGGTAATGACTGCCTCTATTCCAAATTATAATTTCAAGAATGTTAGTATAACAAAGAACCTCAGAATATATTGTGCTTCTATTTTTAGCAAAGGTCTTTTTTTTGGCTTTTTTCTATTTGTTTTGTTTTTACTATCCAATAATAATAAAAATATATTAAACATATTGTTCTTTGTGTAAACACCAGCTATGATTTCTACACATTATAAAAAGGATTGGTTTCCCTAACCCATGCTTCCTTTCTTGTAATGCAACTCAGCCTGTGTACAAAGTCACCTTGTAACCTGAACTTCCTCATGCCAGCCATTAGGAGCTGGAATCTGTGGAACCAATTTCAAATCTGATACTCTGACTCTATCACTATAAATAATAAAGGCCATTGTCTCCTATCCAACAGTTTACTTTTTTATTTTTATTTCTTCTCTTCACTGATTATTCATGAGAGGCAGCATAACTTCTTCATAGGGTAAAAATCAAACCCTTCAAGTTTTCCTGAGAGTTTTGATGAAGAAAACGGTATACTCACACAGACATGGTTTTCTATAAGAGAAAAGATTAGGAAGAATAGTGTCTCAGTGCAAATTAATACGAATAGAGTGAAGCTAATTTATGATCAGTTGGGTAATATAGGATCCTCCACATTGTTGTCCTATAATTGGAAGGAGTAAGAGAGATGCTTTCAGGTCATGCACAGGGAAGTAGGTGCAAAAACAACAAATCATATCCTAGTTGTCATTGTCTTATAAGAAGGGGAATAGAAGAAATTTTTCTGGTGATCACATCTTCAATTTTGCTGCTTCCAATAACTACTATACATATTTGTCTTGGGATTTTTTTCAACAGAGATGCACTGAGAAAGAAAAGAGGAAAATTCATGATTGCTGTAGTCAGAAATCAGGTGAACCATTAGAATTTTGGCTAATTCATTGGAAAATGAGAGTGAAGCATATAATGTTTTTAAGGAAAAACATGCTATCTTATGGCTTAGTTCCTCCTGCATTTAGACTGCCAATCCTAAATCCTTTCAAGGTTTTTTGCAGTACGTTCTAGCTGCTATGAAGAACTTCGACTGTCTCCAGCAGATTTTTACAAGAGAAAGACAAGGTCCTTGTGAAAATTACAGATGAGACAATCCAAACTATTGGAAGTCTAACTTTCCTGGATGGGCTTTACAATGATGATGAAAGAGATCTGTGAATGAATTAGAAATAAACACACACACCCCAAATGGACAAATTCTTAAAGAAAGCTATGGGACTTTGGAAAACTCTCTTAAAAGAGCCTTATCTTGAAACTGGTTAAGAAATTTAGTGATGTTATTTGGTAACAGGACTACCCTACATTTAAAAGTCACAAATGTATATGTCAAATCCAAATTATCCAAGGCAAATGAATCCCAGAGCTCCAATCAGAAAGCAGTGCAACTGTGGCTATTTAATCAAGGTATTCCCAAAACTAAATAGATGTTGTAAATAAGAATAACATTTTTCCTAATACAGGACTTTAAGTATACTGAAAAAATTGGAAGATTTTTTTTTTTTGAGCTCATGCTTACGTTTTGATTCCTCCAATCTCTCTGGTTCTTTACTCCCTACTGCAATAACTTGACTGCTTTAAAAAGAAAGGTGACCTGGGGCGAATTCTAGATGTACCTGACTCTAAAGAGCACCAAAGAAGCTTTATACATTTGTCTGGATATGCTGGGGAATTCGTGGGAAGGAAGAACATAAACTTATTACAGAGTTGGGTGGACTATGAGGTTTGCTCAAGGGTTAGTCTGGGACCCTGGGGACTACAGTTGATATTAGTATTACGTATTTTCTCATCCTGTTGCTCAGGATCCTATGGATTGTAAACTTTACTACATGCTGTATGAGAAGAATCAAACAAACTAGGTTTCAATTTCTATTAAATTAATCATTAAGGTTCACAGACTGTTGTACTCACAGGAAAATTTGATAAAAGTCAAGAGGTGATGAATGAATCAAATGAATATTATCAAATGAATATTCAATATTATCAAATGAATATTCTCCCTGAGTATTATAAATTTCTGCATTCATTGAGGACAAATAAAAATGATAAACATTGTTCTGGACTATCATTTCAAGGGACATAGAAGTTAAGCACAATGTCTCTCTACAAAGTAAAAGTTGTGTGTAATGTTCTGTATGACAAAGCTAAGGTTCCTTTTGAGTAAAAGTTTGTTGTCTATTATAAAAGACTCAATTCCCGGAAATTAGAGTTCTTTTTTTCTAATACAAACCACTGTGTGTAGGTGGGCACTTAGCCTGCTTTGCATTGTCCTATGGAAACCAGAATAAATGCTAATGACTTAAACAACTGCTTTGACTAATAAAGACCTTCATTTCTGACAAGGAATCTCTTGTGTCTGTTAGCACTCATGAAACTGTGGCAAGTTCACTTGTCACACAAGTTAGATAAAACCTCAGATGCTTCTAAGTTCCTCTCAAGAAAAATTTCTTTAAAGTATAATAATTATGATTTAATTCATACAGTATGGAAAACAGAAAAGAATACTTGAATCTGTAGACCCATTGGCTACCATTTCTAAGGGATGCTAGATTTTGAAATAATTAAATGAATAAATGAATGTGATTATATAGAGAATTATTCACTAGTGTCCAGAAGAAAATTTCTAGTTTGCACCAAGGGGATTTATTTCAATATTTTGAAGAAGCCCATGAAAGACATATAAAATGCCCATGAAAGAAATTAGTTTTGATATTTGTAGATAATTTGAATTCATGGATTACTTAACTGACAACCCTTGTTCTCCAAGACATTATGCCTTCTCTGGCACTTACAGCAAAGAGTTTGTATATTGCTTCCTAGTGACTATTCTGGAACCTCCTTGGAGTCATTCAAGCAATATCCTATTACTAAATCCTTGAAAATGCAACATATTGAGAACTGTAACACTAGAATAAGGTCTATGAATAAATTCATGATTGTTATATTGATTAAATTGTAGATCTGGAGTCACATGTCTCAAATAAATGCCTAAACTGAGATTTACTTCATACATTGGAAGTAAATGAAAGTTTATTTCAAAATTTAGAAGTATGTGTAATGCCTCACTAATGTAAATATGGATCATTCTGTTTCTGTGAACATTAATACAGCATTTTACATGTCATTTCACATGAAATTCAAAAGGTCAGATGGCCAAGAAATAGAAAATAATTATCTGTTTGCAATAAGTTATGTAAACATTTCTAAAGCATAAGTGTATAAAAAGTATTAAAGATGATTTGTCACACCAGAAGGAAACAGCTATTTCTATAAATGCCTCCCTATTATAGTAGTAATTACAATTAACACTTGTAATTCTAATTACATTTGTAATTAACACTTTTTACTTAACCCTTGTAATTTTTTCTGAAATGTATGGGTATAATGGAGAAAGAAAATTTCTTCAATAAAATGATGTTGAAAAATTAGTATCTATACCCAAAATATAAAATAAAATGAAAATGAATCCTTGTCTTGCATCATACACCACAAACACACACACACACACACACACATACACACACACACACACACATCAACTCAAAACATATTAAAGGTTTAAATGTAAGACCTGAAGCCACAAAATTACTAGAAGAAAACAGCATAAAAGATCCATGACATTGGTCTTGGTTATAATCTTTTGGCTTTGGTTATAATCAGAAGCACAGACAAAAAAAAATGAAAATAAACCAACAGGACTACATTCATCTGAAAAGATTTTGAACAGCAAAATAAAGAATCAAAAAAATGAAAAGGCAACTCATTAAATGTATTTTTGTATATTGTATATCCAAATAACAAAAATTACTCATATAACTCAATAGCAAAAATGACAACAACCAAACCAAAATGTGATCAAAGAACCTGGCATTTTCCCAAGGAACATAAATGAACAGCCAACAGATATATGAAACAGTGTCAAAAAATGTATGGGAAAAAATATACTTAGGAAAAATATTCTGAATTTTCTTCTTTGCTAGTATTAGGGAAAGGTCATGAGGCTAGGAAAAGGTTCCTAATTTGTTACCCAATCCCTGCTGAGTGCAGTAGAACATGAAATAGGAATAGAGAAGTCAGCTCTCCAATCCCAGCTGCAGGCTGATGAATCAGCCAGTGATTAATTGTTGCTACTAGTAATTGAAATAATCATATTTCAGAGAGAAAGAGAAAAATGTTTGGTCTCTAAAATATATTTGACTAAAAAATGTAATTGCTGTGATATTATTGGACTTTTAAAAAAGAGGTATAAAGGCCTTATTTTAAAACATAAAGTGATGTGATTGCTAAAAATCAACTCAACATCTGGGATTAGGTCCTGAAACTCTCTGCTCAGTGTCAAAATCAGTGATCCCTTTCAGACCAGCCATTTTATTTTCTTAGAGACATTTCCTTTAAATAGAGTTTGCTTTATAGAGAGCACATCATAACGTAAAATGCAAAAGAAAAACTAATGTATATTGTCTTATTTAAATGAAGCTAGTGAGGTCACATATACTTAATCTAAAGTGTGGTTTATGCATTTTAATTAATGTTAATGTGACTCAATTAACAGATTTTATAATATTTTTAAATTCTATACCTGTATAATTCTACCAAAAATTTTGGAGTCACTCTCTGCAAGGAGTTTATGCTCTAATTATATAGCCTATACATAAAATGTTAACAATAGCACATAGAACACACACAAGCCCTAGAGGAAAACACTATCAAGTTGGAGATTTATATTTAATGAGTGCTCAATCTCTGCAGACCCTCTAAAAAGTTTTTTTTTCTTTTTTATGACTTCTCTCTCAAAATATCCTTAAAGGCAGGCATTATATTAACTTTAAATGGAACATAATTAAGATCAGAAAGGCTAAGTGATTCTACACTGCCAGTATATAGAAGGGCAAATTTTCAAATGTAGCTCTCTTTTCATTTGATTGAAATAGGAAAAAAAATAAAAAAGGAAAGGAAAAAGAAAAAAAAACACTTTTGCATAATAATTCCATGCTGAAAATGAAAATCTGAGATAATAGCATTTCTAGACTAGAATAATTGTGATAAAATTGGCATAGGAAGAAAGATGAGTTTACTGTGGTAATTTATTTTCCAAAGTGATACTGGGACATATAAAAAGAAATATCTAATAGTCAAAGAGAAATAAAAATTTCTAGTTAAAATGTAAATTGAAATGAAAGACGTGGGTGTGATAGCAATGTTTCGAGGTAAACAAGGTGAAAAAAATAAATAAATGAGCAACTATACCCTTAATTCTACACCACTAGGTGATGCCATTGGAAAGTTTAAATTCTATAGTATATGATAAATACTCAGCAAAGATTGCTGAAAATGTTCCTCTACTATATGCTCCACCCCCCCCCACACACACACACACACTACAATTTTTTCTCTCTTGCATCTGGATTGGCTTTAGACTTGATTTGACCAATAGAATGCTATGGAGGTGATGCCATGCTAGTTAAGAGACATGGCGGCTGATGTGTTCATTCTGTTGCTATCCTGAGGCTCCTGACAAGGAAATCTAAGTCATCCATATGGAGAAATAGGTCATGAAGATAGAGGGACCCTAATGAGCAGCCCAGCTCTAAGGTCCCTGACATGTGAATGAAGCTGTCTTTGATCCTCTAGCCCAGTTACTGCCAGAAACGACTGAGCTTAGCTGACAATACACAGAGCAGAGATAAACTATCCCTGGTAAGCCCAACTCAAATTCCTGAACCACAGAATCATGATAAATAAACCACTAAGTGTTAAGACCATGTGTTGCACAGTACAGCAAAGAAAAAGAACATGACTAACAAAAATTAATTGAACAAATATTTGCTTTTCTTTCCTGACAGGTAATGAAACATCCTATTAAGAAACAAAACCGAACTTAAAGATGGAAAGCTATCAGAGAGATTTTAGAGAAATATTTACAAGGACTGGCCAGAGATGGCTCCCAGAGGAGGCAAAAGTTGAGCAGAAAAGGAAGCTAGAGAACTAAACGGATAACACAAATAGGCACTGATATCAGAAAATCAGTAATATCCAAATGTTTGCATGATATGTCCTAAGCCACATATCCAGAACCAAATTCACTGTTCTTCTTGTGTTGGTTTTCATATAGAAGGCCCTTTTTATCAGCTCTTTTTTTATTGGTCTATATTTTTATCAATATTTGAAACTCCATTCAGATATCATCTTCTCCAGGAGGCCTCATTTCTGTAAGCTGGGTTAGTTCTTTCCTCTACATCAGCATAAACCCCTCTATTTTCTTCTATGGAGGTTTAGAATACATAACACAGCCTTCTTCCCCTGAAACCTCACACAAGGAAATGTGGAGCTCTTCAGAGCCCAATCAGCAGCTACAGCCTTGGTATCCTCTGCAAGAAACAGACTCTGGGGGAAATGCCAGTGCGTTTTTTGCCTCTGCTTACATTGCCTCTACTTACCCTCACCTCTGCTCTTCTATTTTATCTCCCATTTGTTCATTAAAATTCAAGAAAAATATTCCTGACCAATGGCTGCTTAGTCTGTCATTGAGAAAATAGCAAGCCAACAAAGCTTTTATCAAGCAGAAAGTGTATTGCGCTTCTTTTGGAAAGGAAAACAAGACAACAGATACAATCGCTGCACACAAAGGAGGGAAAAGAAACGGAAGGATTTTAAGAGTAACACCTGTCAAATGTGCACTGTTTGACAAAATAGGCTGATGACTGTCAAAATAAATAATAAACCTTCCAGCTCTGACTAATCACTAAATTGCACTGGAAAACTTGAGGGAAGCATCCAACAAAATGCAAAATTGAAAGGGAAATTGGAATGGTCGGCACAACCTCCTCACAGCTAAATTTCAAGTGATTTTGGAAAAAATGAAAACATTCACCAGGTTCCATGGCAGAGGGAAAAATTCCAAAATCTTCTGATTGAGAATTCTGCTTTAGTTAGGAAATCATATCGTTTGTGATGGAGTGCCAAGAAGTTGGTCTCTGTTTTTTCAATACAGAAAAAAATCCAGCCGTGACTGTGACATTCTCTGTGCAGACGTTCAGCTGACTGCCAATCATATCACCAGGGAAGAGCAGCTAGACTTGGACCCCTTTGTAGGTAGAACGGGGCAGACTAAGAAAAGTCACACGTCCAGGGAAGTCCATTTTTAGTACTTTCTACTTCCAAGTTTTTTTTTTTTTTTTTTTTCCAAATTAGGTGCCTAATTTTCCTTTCCCGTAGCTCCTTAGATGGCTATTATTTTCTCTTACCAGCAAGCAATGTTTTCTAACATTACAGCAAAACAAAACTGGCTAAGTACTTTCTGATAAATCTGTGACCCTCTCTGGGAGCTGTTTCATTTAAATAAGTAATCTCTTGATATTTCAAAACCTCTTGATAAATTTCTTCTCTAGAATTCAATAATATATCACGAGTGGAAGAGTACATCATTAGTGGAAGAATTTTAATCATCTCTAAAGTATAGTTCTGTAGAAGTCATATTGATTCAGAAACTCCACTTATCTTTCAAGTTCAAGGTAGCAGAGGTGAATATCTGCTTGTCCCTCTGCCTGAATCCTTTTAATTGTGGCTTTGTTCTTAAGCTAAGCTATTCTCTGTATTCCCTTTATAATAGTGAAAGAGAGAAGGAAAAACAAGAAACAGAATATCTACTCATAAAGAGAGGCCATTTCTAGATATTATCTAGCCTACAGGAATATAGCTTGCTGTCTTCTTTAATTTTATTTATCTATGTTTTACCATTATTGATTCCTACCTTATCTGTTTTGTGCATTATATTCTATTGACTTAGTTCCCAAACATGCTTTCATAAGTATTCTATTACTGTTATAAGAAAACAATTTTGAGATGTGACATAACAAAATTTAAATCTGAAAACATGAATTTAATATTTTTTTATTTCTAACAAAAATTTATTTGCTAAAATCTGCAATTTAAAAAAGTTTGTATACAAGAAAGCCACATAACTAAGTAGCAAGAAAACAAATCAATTGAACAATAGGTGAAAGATATAAACATAAATTTTTCAAAAGAAGATATATAGAAGACCAAAATGTATATGAAAAATGTTCAATATCACTAATCATCAGAAAGTGCAAATCAAACCCACAAACCCACAATGGGACTGCACCTCTTTTCTGTTGGAGTGGCTATTGTCACAAAGACAAAATAAGTATTGCTAAGAATCTGGGAAAGAAAAGGAACCCTTAGATACTCTTGATGGGAAAGGCAGTACTGAAGTTTCTCAAAATATTAAAAGTAGAACTACTGTAAAATCCAGCAATCTCACTACTTGGTCTATATTCAAAGGAAATGAAATCAGTATGTCAAAGAGGCATCTATCTTCCTGTGTTTACTGAAGCATTCACAAGAACCAAGATATGGAATTAAACTAAGTGTACATCAATGAATGGATGGATAAAGAATATGTGGCACATGTACACAGTGGAATACTATTTAGCTATAAAAGGAAGGATGTCCTGTTGTTTGTAACAACATGGATTGAACTAGAGATTGTTATATTAGGTGAAATGAGCCAAGCACAGGAAGACAAAGACATCATGATCCCCTCATAAATGGAATTATGAAAAGTTAATCTCTCAGAAATTGAGAGAAGAATGGTGGTTACCAGAGGCTGTTGGAGTGAGGGCTGAGGTTAGGGAGATGTTGATTAGATAAAGGATGCCTGCAAAATCATACTTAGGAGAAATAAGGAGGAGAAATCAATTGTACAGCATGGTGACTATAGTTGAGGATGATATATTCTTAAAATATAACTAAAAGAATACATGTTAATTATTCTCACTAGAAAAATAGTGACGATGTTGGGGAATGCACAGGTTAATTAACCTGATTTATCCATTCCACAGCATATGTATATTTCAAAAATTATATTGTATAGGATAAATACATATAATTTCATCTGTCAGTTATAAGAGACAAATCATTTGAAAAAAGTACAGTAACCATTTTTGTTTGTTTGTTAAACATTATGTTGGAGAGTACATATTTGTCTAAAATTTTCATTTTCCATTATTTTTATAGCTATATTTATTAAAGCAAAAACTCAATACATATATTCTGATTACAAAAGGAATATCTGAACTCAAGCTTATCCCACATATAAAGACAGCATGTGGCTGTCTATATGGGAAGTGAGAGGTCAATTCCTTTGAACATCCATGACTCATAAATGAGTAGATGCCTTTGCTTCAGGATGCCTTTGCTTCTTACCCAGTGATTTTAACACACGAGGATTCAATATCCCATTTTGTTGATCCATCCAACCCAGTCACCATCATGTCCAAGGAATCTTGCACTTCCTGCAGCAATTATTCTGCTTGGCAGGACTCTTCTCTGAAGCCTTCCCTGATCATTATTCTTGCTGCCTCTGCAGGGTCAGTAATGTGTCTGCCAGTAAAGTGTTGTCTCCTTTCATTTCCTATTCCCATAACCACAAGGAGTAGAAGCAGTTCCCTGGTTGAGGAAAGAGCATTTGTCCATTAATAACCACACTAGTCTAGCAGCCAAATCCCCTGTTGATGATCTGATCATTTTTAACTTGGACTACAATAACCACATTCTGTGCTGTCTCCAGGACTTTATTCTTCTTTCTAGTTTAAAATGATATGCACTCTGCAGATCAAATCATTTTTAGATGAATTTAAGTTATACCTGTGGGAAGGAAGTGCCTGGACTTGGCAGCATAGCACATAGAAAGTGTGGTGTGGAATTCAGAGACATGTGTCTAAAGGAAGTACTTAAATACACAGTATGATCACAGAGACCAAACTTCGCAATTATTTGCACTTTGGGAATCCAGAAATCTCAAGATCTTTTACAATTTAAATTAGTGCTTTTGACAGATTATGGGAATTTCCTCTGATTGTGACCCATCTGGTTACAAAGTACTTAAAATATTTGTGTAATTTCCCAAGCTGAAATATCACTAAAGTTCTGTCGTGCTATTGTTTACTAACTTGTAATATGAAGTAGCCAAATTGCCAAAGAGAATTTTTAAGAAGGCCCTTGAGCAATAGGAACATTTTCCACCAAAATCTGCAGATAAGAAAAGAGTAAAAGTAAAAAGAATGTGAGAAAGTGATAGAAAAATAACCAATTGTCTGTACTACCTGGAAACTCAGTTTAATATCCTGACATCCAAGACATTTTTGTGGCTTATATTTTGGAATTACTATAGCTGTGTATGAAAGAGTTAATTCATTACCAAAAGGTGAGCCATTTCCTGTCTGTTCAATTGTAGAATCAGACTAAGTACTATTTTATCAAAGGAACTTTGGCTGTCACCCAGCATTAATCATTTTCAGAACAATTATGATTTACTTTAGACATAAGACTGATGGATCGTTATTTCCAGATTCCATTTTGGCAACTTTGAGCCTTACCTCATGTATAGGATTATTACTAAATACAGTGGTTCTCCAAATTGTCTCCCTTCATTCTTTTTGTCTCTATCTTTCAAAAAAGGCAATTAATTACATTCAAGTTAGTGAGCCTATGTGACTGACAATGCTAGCTCAAATACTGTTTGCATATAATCCTACACAGATGTGGAGCCAATTGGGATCTGAATGACTGTGTGCTTTTACACATCTTTTAGCTAAATTAAAAGTCCAAAAGCTAAATCTTGTGTTCTGGGACAGCATATGAATTTGACATTTCCTGGCGGCTATTAGAACCATAAACCAGAAAAAGGGGGGGTGGGCAGCTATATTAATTCATTTAAGAAATTTGTGACTGTTAAAGACTAAATATTTACAATGTCTTTTATCCTTGGATACAATATAATGATTTCATCATTTTAATAGCCTTTTATTCAGCTGTAGTTGCATTTCTGCTAGATTTTGTGGTTATGCATTTTAAATAATTTGGGTCTCTTTAACCATTTCAATAAATCCCAAGAATGAAAGAAAATATATAGCAAGAGTTCAAGGTGTTGAAATCATGATTTTAGTTTTGATTTATGTCTTCCCTTCTGAATCTTGCACTTCTTACCAAACATTGCTCTAAATGTTCAGTTAAGAAGAGATATTTATACTTACAAAATTATTCAGAGGAAACTCAGTAACAGATTCCAGGCATCCACTTACAAATGCAAGGCTATGCACACAAATGTGAACTGGGCAACTGAATGAATGAACCAGGACAAATACAGAACAGATACTATAGAAGCACTGAAGCAATCTGCCCCACTAAAAACTCTGGGGAACACTTTGTGGTATGTATGAAAACATAGTATTTTCCCATAAAAGCAAATATCCGGTCATTTACCTCTCCTTTCCTTCAAAAATGCTGAATGTTGTTTCTCTAATTCTAGAATAAAAAGAGGAGTTTGTATATTTGGCGAATACTATTCTACACCCCCACTCAGTAGAGGATGAAAACTAAATCTTGTTATTTTTAACAGAAATGTAGGGACAACAACATTAATTAGCTCCTTTTACATTTGTCTCTATTAACCACAGATTTTCATCTTTATTAATGTTCTATCTTTGGCATTGGAAAAAATAAAAATACTGGTGGACATAGGCATTATCAAATAAATTTATAGATACTTCATCTCAGGAAGGATATGATCTACTACAGTTTTTGTACCAATGCTTTTGAAATGCTCAGTTTTTAGTAGGTGACCCTATAAATTATTTCTTAAGTAATTAACTTGAAGTACCTGTCTACATTGTGTACAATACTTTGTTTTGATTATTTGTTAAGCTGTAGTTTATGTCATGATGAGGTTAGACAGTCAATTAAATAAATAAATGCTGGGATTATATCTTAGCTCATAATATGCTGATCTTAATGAATGCTAAAAGAAAATCTTGTACAAAGGAGCAATGTTACTTTCTACCCCACAGGAGGAAATATGGACAGAAATAACATAAGCATATTTCTGCACAGGATTAAATACAATGTTAATAAAAAAGAAAGATTGCTAGAAAGACACTAAGCTATAAGTAAAACAAAGCAAATATTTAAGAAAAAATTAAAAACCCTTATATTTTCAGATTTTAAGACTTAGTTATATTGCTGTTCTATGGTAACGAAATCTGTTTTGCAGTACTTCATAAAATGTGCTTGAAAAAAATATGAAAATCAAAACTAACATGTAATGAGAAGTCGGTACAGCACTGAGAGTGCTAGCAAATGAGAAAATATGAACAATACCCTGGCTTTGACTTCTAAGAGTCCTCAGAATATTAAAAGAATAAGAAAAATAAAACATTGTGGGAAAAACAGCTCTCAGCTGCCTTGGAACACACCAGAAAACTACACAAAGGGGATAACATTTGGACACACTATCAGAGGCAAAGTAAGAGCTCTTTGGGTGGAGAAGAAAGTAGTTTTCCAAACAGAGGAACAGTATAAACATGTATTAATGAGCACAAAATATCATAAAACCTTCATCAAACCTGGGACTGAGATGTGGAAGTGAAAATGAGGTGAAGGAGAGGTGGCTGAAGAAAAACCTATCATATTAGAGCCTTATAAGTTCTAATCTGATGAGTCAAATTTATTGCCTATTTGATGGAAAATTCTTAGATATTTTTAAGTCAAAGTTTTATAATATGATATGTATGTGTGCGTGAAAGGTGTGTGTGAGCGCTTGTGTGTGTGTATGTGTGTGTGTATGTGTATCTGTTTGCAGTGCTGGAGGTCAAACTCAGGACCTTATGCATGCTAAGCAAGCACTCTACCCACTGAGCAACATTCCCAGTACATGATACATATTTTTGAAAAAAGAAAAAAAGAAAAAATAGTGTCAAGTCAGTAGTATGAAACTATTGCAAGGGATTTTTTGCTAGAAAGACCATAGATCATAAAAAAATGCCTGAAAATCAGTAGCATTATCCAGAGTGAAAATATTTACAATCTATATTAATTTAGTTATATTGGAAAAGGTAAAGAAGGGATGAGTTAGAAAAAGTGAGAGAAAGAGAGATGGAAGAATTATCTGGCAACCATTTAAAGATGTGGGCAATATTTTTTAGGGTCCTCCAGAAAAAGCAGAATCAATGAGATATATATTTGTATATGTAAGAGGATAATTATTATAGGAAATAAGGGACTTGGTTCAAATGACTATGGAATCTAAGATGTCCCACAATATAGTATCCCAAAGCTGGATTCGTAGGAAAGCTGATTGTGTAATTTATTTGGAATCTAGCTTCCTGAACCAGGGGAGTCAGTGGTTTACATCCAACTCTGAGGCCAAATTGTATTGGGTGGAGGGTGGGAGAACTAGTTTCCAAGTCCCAGAGTACAAAAACCTAGAAGCAGTAGTGCCAGTGTTCAAGAGCCAGCAAAGATGGGTATCCAAGCTCAAGAACAAAAACAGTATTTGCCTTTCCTCTGATTTTCTCTTCTATGTGGATGCTCAACACAGTGGATAATGCTCAACCACATTAATGAAGGCAAGTCTTCTTATTCAGTCTAGAGATTCAAGCACTGTTATCTTCTGGAGACACCCTTACAGACAAACCTAGAAATAATGATTTACCAGCTCTCTTGAGTCTCTCAGTCCAAGAAAATTAATGCATAAAATAAGCCATCATAGCCTCACTCCTTGTAAAGATGGAACCCATGTATTTTACCTTAAACTATACCTAATTCCAAATAAAGATAATAACAATGGCATATTTCAACTTACTCTGATACAACAATTCTGGGTACGAGTGAAAATGCACTAATTCTTTTCTGGTCAAAGGGAGTAACATTCTTGAGGGACATATTTTCTTCTCCTGATATTCCATATCATAAATACTATAATGTGATACAACTCTTAAATACCAATATAAAGTCAAATCATTTTACGTTACATGACAAGGGAATGTGAGAGCAAAGAAAACAAAAATGTTTACTTATTATATGAATACATACACACTTATGTTTTCATAACCAAATAAGGATAAAATACTCATGACAATTACTGTCTTCTTATTTACAACTAGTCCAGTGGTCATATAAATTATTAATTGCTACTCTCTACTGCCTATTCTGTATCCCTGTTGATTTCAGTTATTCATTGTTTTATCATTACAGAATGACTCAAACCTGAAGGGTCTGTGCTATTTGTAGTCCCGCCTAGGTTAAATTATTGTAAGTTTTCAGTAACATTAGTGACAGGGCATGGTAACTCTTGGAGGATCTCCTGTATTCCAAACATACTCTTTCTTACCTCCATTGTAGAATTTTAGTCACACGTACCCACGTAATAATCATCAATCATCTCAGACAAAACTGAGTCCTTTCTTGGCCTGTTGACTCGAAGACATGGAGACCCAAAGTGGCCATATGCCAGTCCTGATTTCAACTTTAATGGAATTATTATTGTTTTTCCTGATAGAAGCATCTCTTTATGTGGAACTAAAACCTATAGACCAGCAGAGCATAAATTCATAAAAACAGGAGCAAAATATTTTTCTAGTGGGTTACTAAGGGTAATGTTGAGAAATACCACTCCCATCTATCTTCTTGATCCATGAAGCCATGAATCCTGAATATCAGAGAAATAGATTCCTACAATGGAAGCTGATTCAGAGAATATTCAGCCTTCCAGAGAACCTTGTGCAGCAAGACAGTGCTACCAATTTGGTGCCATAACAGTGTCTTCAAAAGAGCATTCTACCATTCTATTAATTCAGCTATTCCAGAGCGATGTATAATGTGAAGACCAGTGAATTTCATGAGCATGGGCATATTCCTGCACCTCTTTGACTGTAAAGCAAGTTATTTAGTCAAAAACAAATGCCCTGTAGAATACTACAATGGAAAATAGAGAAAAATGAGTTGGCACTTATTAAAATCATTCACAGTGAAAAGATGTCCCCCCAAAAAGTGAAAAATGGATTAGTTTGAAACAGAGATGTGGTAGGATTAATAACATCAGGTAACCATTTAGAGATTAGGAATATAAGAGAGGCAATGAAATGTTGGTATATGAAGGATAACTAAGTTATAAAAGGGTTTAAGTCTTCAAGCATGTGCTTAAATCTCTATCAGTATGGAATGAATCCACAGATTTTGTGTAATTCTTTGTATTGTTTTCTAATAACTACCTTATTGCATATTTGAATCCTCTTGCTCACAAAATTCAAGGCATTTTTTATGATATGTAAAGCAGATGCAGGTCGACAATCCCTTACCTTTAGTAATTTCTGAGAAGGGATATGAAGATTTGCCTACCCCTTATTATCATGCTCTCATTTGGACAGCATTCAGCTAAGTCATGGAATTTTGGCAGAGATCTTTCTTATGTGACTGAAAGAGTGCCTATGAATCACAACATGCAATTCTCAGGGGTCTTTTTTTTTTCACCCAGTTCACTTATATACTTTGCTCAAGGGAGTAAATGTTCATGGTAAAAGGTTACTTAGCTCATTTCTTTGCATCCCCTGTTGAATGCATCCCTGTGTTAAATCCATGACCTTAACATTTCTATATCATTGCTTTCAAATATCTGCAACCTCCAAAGAGAGAGGAATTAAGTCTAATTATTTTCTGTTTATATCATTCATTTCTGCCTCCTCAAAATATGAAAGTTTAATAAAGGTTTTAGTGATAATAGAATAATTTGTCTTTACTGGGGTGTATCCTATTTAACTCAACCAAGAAAAGCATACATTGACTGGTTTAGGGAGGATAAATGTAATTCCATGACAAGTAAAAATGATAGGAGGAATAAAAACCCATCCATCTACCTAATGGCCAAACTTCAGTGACAGGGATTTGATAATTCTACTGGAATTTGTTAGTGGAAGAATCTTTCATTTTAAAACACTTTAAAAATTCAAGGAAATCTGACTATCTCTGTTAACTCAGTAGTGTTGAGCCATTTGAAGCAATGTCCGTTGTCAGGGAAAAAAAAAAAAAGACACACTCCATATTTTCACTTTATAACAGATGAAAACATGATAGTTAAATTAGTTCAAGTTTGTTCTTATTGCTTCCAATATGGCACACAAATAGAAAATTTAAATCATACACACACAAATATTATACATGGATCAATATCAAATATATTTATATACATATCTCTACACTAAAAATAATTATTCTTTATGGTTATTATTTGAAACACTACTATATTAAATTTTCTGAATGTAAAAACTTTTACCAAATGAAATGTGTATATAGTTAATTAAAGTCATTTTATTTTATTGATACAAATTTAATTGATACAAATCATTTTAAGTAGTATGTATATAGTTTTGTGTTTTTTGTTGTTGTTGTTATTTTATTTTACTTGCACTTTAACCACTTTGTTGAGATATAATTGGAAAAGATGCATGTTTATTGTATACAAATTGAAGAGTTTGGAATAAAGATACATCTATAAAATCACCTCAACCATCTACATCAGGAAAATATCCGTCAGTCCAAAAGTTTATCCCCCACCTTTAACTTATTACTTTGTGAAAATAATAATTAACATGAGACATATCCTCTTCACAAAATTAATTTTATATTAGACAATTATTAACTAAGAATGTTGTGCTTTATAGTAGATTTCTACACATGATCATCTTGCATAACTGAAATTTTGTATCCTTTTACTACCAAATTCCTCAGGATATGGGAATATGACTGGTGCAGCCTTTCTGGAAAACAATATGAAGAGTCCTCAAATAATTAAAATTAGAACTACTATATGATACATGAGTCTCAATATTAAACACATGACCAAAAGAATTGAAATCAGGCTATGGAGGAGATAATTGGACAAACAATTCAACAACAGTACTATTCATAATAGTGAAAACAACCCAGGTGTCCGTCAGTAGATAAATGAATAAAGAAATGACAGCATATTTTTAAGCCTTAAATAAAAAGAAAATCCTGACATTTGCAACAATACAGATGAACATGAAGACATTATGCTAAGCGAAAAAAGGCAGACATAGGTCAGATATCATTAATATATATCTTATTTTAATACCAATGCGACTGAACCTCCTATGTCTAGAAACCACTTGCTAAAAATTTTGTTGCTGCATTAAGACTTCTGCTAGTCACATTTTCGTTTATTAAGAGCTCTGAATAAGGGGAAAATACTCAAAACAAGGCAAAAAGTAATTTCTCATTCTTATCATTTTATAAACCTCGTCTACTTACTATAATATGTCTTGTCAAATAAAGGAAAATTAAAAGTACAATGTAATTCTGCATGCTGGTCTGTATAATAATTTCATCTTCTTCAGTTCCCAGAGAAGAACAAGTTGCATTAGTTATTCCAATGACTTCTACAAAGCATCTGAATGTTTTCTAATGAAACCTCTTTTCATATATTATTTCAAGTCAAGCTTCTGAGGGCTAATATTGTGATTGTTCTATGGTTATTATGAATCCATGATGCCAATTTAATTTAATTATTTTGGTAGACACAAGATCTAAGAGAAAAATATATTTAAGTCTCTAGCTTTTATTATATATCAGAAATAGCATGCTTACAATTTCATTTATAAAGTTTTAAATCATAGAGTTTATTTTGTTGATACCACTGAAATACTTATGAAAGGGACACTTACTTATTTTAGAAAATGTAGTTCTTATTTTATCATTTATATTTATGTTCCAGTAAACTTGCTTTCTCCTTTGATTTAATTTTATCTGCTGAAATACTGCCTCTGATGTGCTTTGCATTTCCCTACCCCTCCAGATCTGTCCTTACATGTTCACAACCACAATTTTACTCTGATGCTTTAGCAATTTCTGCCACCAGAGTGTTTTTATTTCCTTTTTTCTTTTTTCTTTTTTCTGTGTCTCCCTTGCAAAGTTTTAAGAGAAACTGAGCTCCATTTCAGTTCAAACTCATGTATCTGTCCTATTAAGTTACTTAATTATATCTTTCAAGATTCAATTTCTATGCCTAAAAGTGAATTAATATTGTTAGTTTATATTGTCATTTTGAAGCACATTCTACTAATCCTCATATTGATGATATTTTACTTCATTTAATGTCTTTTACTTGTGTATTTCATTTTTATTTTTTTATTTTTTTAAAGAGAGAGTGAGAGAGGAGAGAGAGAGAGAGAGAGAGAGAGAGAGAGAGAGAGAGAGAGAGAATTTTTAATATTTATTTTTTAGTTCTCGGCGGACACAACATCTTTGTTGGTATGTGGTGCTGAGGATCGAACCCGGGCTGCACGCATGCCAGGCGAGCGCGCTACCACTTGAGCCACATCCCCAGCCCCTGTATTTCATTTTTAAATGTTATTTGCATTCGAAGATTTCTTAGGTTGCCAAGCCCAATGATTTCAACAGAATGAGTATCCAGTCATATACAACTAATCAATAGGAAAGTAGCATTCAAAACATAAAGTTAAATTTTTCCCAAATCATGAAATTTTTATGAATCTTAGTGCTGCCACTCTGCCCCCTTTGTTATGTAATTTTAATTAATTGGACTTTTTCCATTTGTGAAGATAGTATCAAAAAAATTATATCTCAGTACCTTAAGACACATACTTACTGAAGAGAAAGCTATGTACCCCTAATATATTTTTATGTAGGCAATACAAACAATATTATAAAAGACAATAATAGTAGTGATGGTAGCAATAATAATAGTGAGCTCGTGTCAAGAAGGAGAGCAGGTACTCTAGGGAAGAAATACCCAAGTCACACACTGATGTCCAGCGTGGGTTGATGTGAAGGCCCAACTGAAAAAGAGTCCCATGACAAACCCAGAAAGGTAAGGAAATGACAAAGCATGAACTGGTTAAAGCCCCAGTGTATAGCTCCTTGCAGTCTAATTACCATGGGCTAAAGCAAATCACCTAGTCCAAACAGTGTAGAAAGTTCAAACCTACAACTCATCAGGAAGAAAAAAAAATATGAGTTTTTGTATAACCCTAATGATTTGAGTGACTTTTCATTCCCTACATGAGCTTTCCTAATAAACACCAAAAAATGTCCTGCCTTCTCTTCAAAATTTTCTTAAATTTTCTCGAGAATACTTATGCGCAATTATATTTTTGTTTTAGAGATATAAAGAATATAGATACATAGAGAATAGATAGAGAATATAGAATGTGAATGCATCTTTATTCAGACTGTATGAACCATGAGGACAAGGGCTTCATTTTAAATGACTTTATAGAGAGCATATACTGGAGTCAGTTCTTGCCCTCATGGAACACTCAGGAGGTATACCCAAGTCTCTTTTCTTTATTCCTTCCTTCCTTCCTCTTTCTTTTCTTTTCTTTCTTTCTTTCATTTATCCTTTCTTTTCTTCCTTCCTTTCTTCCTTTTTTTCCCCTTATTTTTCTTTCCTTGTAAATCTATTTCCAGTACCTACATTAACACCTGGCCAATTGAACATATAATCTACATTTTCTATGTGAATGAATGAATTATATCTATTTTTAAAATAAGAAAATGGAATCTAAGAGGTGTTAAGTAACTTAACTAACACTTAGTAGCTACGATGGAGAAAAGCTGCAATTTAGAGCCTGAGATTTAAACACTCAGCTGCTATAGCTCCTCTTACTTGGTAATTACATAGCCTAGTGAGAAAGACATAAATAATTATGAGGAAGCAAGGAAATGAAATAAGAGAAATCTATACAAATTACTATTGAATCACAGAGGGAGTAAAAATAACTATCTAGTACAGTGGGTTTAGAGGTGATGGAGAATGATAGGAAGGGAATGTTTTATGGAGGAGTACAGGGATGGATTCAGTGTGAGGTCTTGAAGATATATTCACTAATTTATTTGAAATTACTTCTTTGTCTTTCTGTTAGGAGCCAGGCATTTGTTAGTGCTAAGGATACAAAAATGCCCAAGATTAGAAAAGTTTTTGCCTTTTAAGTGCCCTAATTTTATGAGATATATGCCAGTCAGACATACACAGACAAAAAAATCACTCTTCAATGAAAGGCATACAGTGTTATCTTCAGTTTTTGGAGGGATGGCTATAAGTAAAGAAAATAAAATATTTCAATCAATTAAAGTGAGCAGATGTTGAAAGGACCACACTCAGAGGAAAGGTTTTTGGAAGTTAATTCCAAAGATTAGCCAAAAGATGACCATGGAGGAAGAGGCACCAGGATCTGGGATTGTCATATCAGTTCTCCTCTGAAGCAAGCCCCAATGATAGCATTCCATATTTCTTTTAATCAGTTTTGGAGGGTAAATAGCTTACCGTAAAATAGACATATAGCAAGAATCCAGAAAGAAAATATTCAAACTATCAAAGACTTAAACATACTTAGAAGGCTTTTACTTACTTCCAAAGTAAATGGCTAAATGACATTCTTATCAATAATATATATTAACCACCTACTGATCTCAAGGCCTATTGGCTACAATTTATTTGATAGACGATACATGTTGCGTGAATGGCATATAAAGGCACATTTAGAAATTCTGAATTCAAAGTGAGCAGCAAAGTCACTACGTCTATTCTTTCACAGGAAGGAGAGAGATACATGGGATGCTATGGATGCTGAGATGAAGCCAATAAAAAATAAGGAGAGCTTTCCAGACAATAGGAAGAGTTATCAGCATGAGAAGTTATACCATTGAGCATTATGCTTTAACTGCCTGTAATAGAAATGTTCAAAGTAACCAAATCCTTAAAAGAGATAGCATTTATGTATCTAGTGTATTAAAACCCAATATCTTCCCAAGTCCTCTTTTTGTTCTGTGGAAAAAAAATATATATATATATATATATAATTTCATACTCAAAGTGTTAATGGTTGAGAATTGAATAACAGAGCTATTTACAGAGGTACAGAGAAGGTTAAGAGCAATAAAAGATGGTGAAGAAGATTCCGATTACTAGCACAATGGGGAAGCGAACACTGCTATTAGGCCTAATAGGGCAAGATGGAAATACTGTTATTATAGGACCAGAAGCCCAGATGATACTTGTAGCCACTTAAAGCACAGAGCAAGAGTAAGAATAAATATTGAACAGGGGAAATAAATAGAATAATCAACTCATTTTTATATATATATTTCAGTAACTGTGATTACCTTTATTCCATTTTGGTAAGTTTGGTTAAAAAAAAAATCATTTGATGTTCCATGTTGAGAATTCAGAATTCTCATGTTGAGGCATTTAGAATTTACCAAGATATGTTTGTACATAAGCCAGGAGCTACATTTTGATGGAGTATAGATGATAGCAGAATAAGGCATGAATTTCATCCCATATCTCCTCTGTGATTCTTATGTTTGGACTTGCAAGAAACCTGACCAAACATCCGGATCTGCCACAGTACACCCCCCATTTTTTTCTTTTATTGGTATCAGAGATTGAACCCAGGGATTCAACCACTGAACCACAACCCCAGCCCCTTTTTATTTATTTATTTTTAAATTTGAGACAGAGACTCACTAAGTTTATTAAGACATTGCTAAGTTATTGAGACTGGCTTTGAACTTGTGCTCCTCCCATCTAAGCCTCCTGAGTCACTGAGATTCATCATCACTTTTAAACTTGTTACCTGTGTCCTAAGGTCCATACCTTAGTGAAAAGTTTACTGCAGCTTAGAGCTTCTGGATAGCCTTCACTTGTCCTGGGCTCCACTCAAAACTGCAGTCTGATGGGCTACCTGGTTAATATATTATTAAATTAGGCCCGTATATTTTGTTTGATCCAAAATTAAGAGTTTATGCCTATTACATTATTTTTTTTTGGGGGGGTAGTGAAAAAGTGCAGGAACTTATCTTTCATTTGAAGGGAGTATCCCCATGCAAGCCCCAAGTAAGGTATCCATAGAAACATGATGGATTTTGTAGAACTCCAAACACTCAACTAAAGAAATATGTTGCTGAAAGCTTCCTTCTTAATTGTTTCAATTAGCATAATATAATGGATCAACATGTGATCTATAGAATGTTAAAAACAAATAAAACAGTTTCTTCCAAACTAGATTATGAGAGAGAGCAAAAAGTTAACATAGACATGAAATTAGATGGCAAATAGTGCTCTATCATTAAGATGTGAAGACAGAATGATTCTGATTATGTTAACTGGCTAGAAGTTAAAGATAGTGTTTTCCATGTTAATAGCACTCCCATGACTAAGGCATGTGTTTATTTGCTTCTATAAAGATATCATGTCCAGATCAGAGGTAAAATTATTGTATTATCTGAATTAGGTGGTTATAATCCATAGTCATTCTACAAGATTCTTCTAACTTTTCTAGTAATCAAATGGGAAAATTAATTGGGAATAAAAAAGATAAAATATATTTTAAAATAGGTAAAATATCCTTTCCATTATCTCTAAAGTTCTTGATGATGGTACTAATCACTGCAGTATCTCTCAGTAATGCGGTATTGCTTTTGATTTAGCATCTTTTAACATAGTATTTTAAAGAAAAATACCATAAGAGAAAATTATATGGGACATTTCTACAATAATAACCCTTATTCCTTAGGACAAAGAACCAATGAAAGGACATGCTATTTACTAAGTATACATTTTACTCCAACTATTTTAGGACTAGTAAACAGAAAAAGCAATCTCACTGAATTTATTTTAAGTGACTTTATAGAGACTTCTTCTCTCACCTGATATCCATTAGTCCCTAATTGGAGCACTGGATCACATGCTTCACTCACAACCCGGATGCATAAAATGTTCAGATTTTTCTTCTTCTTAGTCACATTATTAAGGGATTATAGATTCTGGAGAGAACATAAAGAAAGATCCACATAAGTGACTCAGGACCTTTTTGAAGGTCTTTCCCTGAAAGGGTTTGGCCTCCTGTCAATCAATTTTGAAGGCTGCAAGACAGTTTAAGTTTTAGAATTGAATAAGAGGCCAAGTACCTCACTATGGTACCTCAAGTCTTGTTTTTTTTTTTTTTTTTTTTGCTCAGCAGGCCTGAGATTTTTCTACTTACATAAGTTAATATATTAGAAGTCTGCACAGTTATTTAACTCTCTGGGGTCCTGGGAATAATTAACCATGGTTATAGATCTCAAGCTAATTGTGGTAATTGTGCCCACCTTGTCTGTAAGGGTTACATTTTACTACTTGACCCCCATCACTGTGGGACACCATCATTTTCACATAGGGATCCTAAATCCATTGCAGCAGAATTCACTGTCATTTCTAGTTACAGAGAACATTGTGGTCCTTTATATAAATTTTGGTCACCCCCTCAACAATGTATTCCTTAATGTATGGTAAAAAATAATTCATACAAGTTGACAATTTCATTGGTGTGAAAACAATCACCTCTTGGAGTAAGAGCTGATCCACCTGTCTGGAATATGTTTTATCTATTTCTCATTCTGTGCATAGAGTCAGTAAGGGATATTGAAAGTAGATACTGGAGAGAATACAAGTCTCCTTATGAGGTACTTATACCAAATAACATCAGTTAAATTTGTTTGGCTACTTTTGATAATGTGAGAGAAGAGTGCCTGTCTTAGTTAAGAATGGGGAAGTATGCTGGTAGAAGAGGCTACCTCTAAAAAAGAAATATGGTGAGACAGTTTTGAAAATTCAAATTATCAGTCTCATCTGTCTTCCTAAATTAGACCACAGCCACATCTCAAAGTATTGTTTTTTCCCAATACCACTCTTACCTAAGCAGAAGGTAAGAGTCAGATTGGGATTTTAGTCTCCAAATCTTGAGTTTTCACACTCAAACATTATTCCTGTTTACCCTTTGGCTGCACAAAATGGGATACAACTCACATTCTAAGTTGGAAATATGATTGCAACCCAACTTCAGCATCATATTTAGAGACTCTACTTCTGATTCTCATTACTGTATCACTCAAAGACTTCAAAAGAAAGAGGACAAATGTAAATGGATAATTGATATATCATTTTAGAAGTAGCTATTTGCATTGGATAGGCAATCTTATGATGCTATCAATAGATGTCTCTCTTAGAGCAAAAAAAAAAAAAAGCATTTTAAAAGGAAAGCCATGGGGGTTTGGGAAAAAATGGATCTCAAGAAGCAAATGTAGTCCTGGAAGATGGCGGCAAAGGGAGTGCAGCACCCCAGTGCACTGCGCCACTGTGCAGGAGAAACACGAGGTGAAATGGCTGAAGGCTACCTTGGTGGGAATCCCCAGTGAAATTGAGGTGCTCCAGAATCTAGAGGACAGATTTCCAGCGCACGGGATTCGGCTGCAGGGGCTTGGTCTCGGGCGATTTCTCCGCACGGAGGGAAGCAGTACCTGGTTGGCAGACCGCCCCATGGATGGAGTCTGGGACGCGCCCTAGTTAATTAGCCGCGAGGTACCAGAGCGGGATTACAGTGAAGCGGATTCTGGAGGCTCCTGCCAGTGGCGCATTGGCCGCGCTGAGTGCTGAGTTCCAGCTTTGAAACAGAGGAGAGAACCGGTCCAGTTCGATTCCTGACACCGGTCAGAACACGGAGGAGGACAGCAGCCGCCATCATGGAGAGCTGATGCAATCATCCCTGTTTTCTTCTGATCTCAGCTCATTCAACTACGGAACAGGTGATTCCAGGCTGGTATTTGCCTGCGTCGCGCAGACAGATCGCTCAGGCTCGGGACTGGAAAATCTGAGGAGAATACTCTTCGGGCCTCACCCCTGGCAAGGCGGGCGCCGGACTTTGAGCGGCCAGATTCTAGTTCCCCGGGTTGCTTTGGCCCAGGGCGGATGATCCTTCGGGGACTCCGGGCGGAGGCCAGTTACAAGTGGATTGTGCGCTGAGGGGCGGCGTGGCTCTAACTCCCGGAACAGTTTTGGCCCGGGGCTAGGGAACCCGCGGCGACTGCGTCTTTGACCCTGCCCCTGGCTGAGCATACACTGAGCTGGGAGAGGTTGGAACTGCCAGGCTCGGGCTCCCGGGGCTGCTTGGGCCTGAGGCTGGGGTACCTCTGTGGAGCCTGCTCCTAGCAGAGTGTGGAAGGGATCGGAGAGGCTGGATTCTGGCTCTCGTGGCTGCTTGAGCCCAGGACCGCAGAGCCTGCGGGGACCGTGAGCTGAGGCAAGCCACAAGTGAAACTTCCGACGAGGGGCAGCGGGACTCTGTCTCCTGGAACAGTTTTGGCCCGGAGCTGGGGAGCCCACGGGAAGTGCGTCTTAGACTCTGCTCCCAGCGGAGCGTGCAACGAGCAGGGAGAGTCTGGTGCGGCCAGGCTTGGGCTCCCAGGGCTGCTGTGGCCTGGGATTGGGGAACCCGCGGCAGTTGCCCTGAGGAGCCTGCTCCTAGCAGAACGTGGCGGGGATCAGTGAGACCGGCTCCTGGCTCCCGAAGCAGCTCTGGCTCAGGATTGGGGATCCTACAGGGACTGCTTCTTGGTCCTGGTCCTGCTGGGTGCTGCGGGGGCCTGGGGGGCAGAGTGGAGCTGCCTCCTGCGCCCAGAGCAGGCTAAGAGTCCCGCCGGTGTGGTATCGCGACACCCCAACTGCAGCTGGGGCCGAGGAGAGTAGCCGCCCACACCTGGAACAGGACCAGCGACCCGACGGCAGGGTAGCCAAGTCAACCCACTTGGAGTGGAGGCCGTGAAGAGCTGCCGTCTGATCCTGCAAGGTAGGCAGTCCTGCGTCCCACTGGCAGGACAGGCTCGGCAGCCTGCCAGTGTGGTGGACGAGTAGCATCGAGGCAGTCAAGTCACACTGGTTGGAGTGGGGGTTGAACAGAGCCGCCGCCAGCGTCCGGAAGGAGCCCAGAGACCCGTTGGAGAGGCAGTTAGGTACCCCCACTGGGAGTGGGGGTTGAGCAGAACTGCTGCCCAGGCCCGCAGGGTGGGCAGATCTGAGACCCACCGGCGGAACAGGCTTGGAGGCCAACCAGCGTGGTAGACACGTCACATCAATTGGAGTAGGGGTGGAGAAGAGCTGCCGCCCACATCCGGATCAGGACCAACGATCCGAGGACGTGGTAGGAACGTCACCACAATTGGACTGGGGGCAGAGTAGAGCAGCCACCCGTGCCCGCAGGGTGGGCAGACCTACGACCAACCAGCGTAGTGGATAGATCACCCTGATTAGAGGAGGATCACAGCCACTACCCGCCCTACAAGAGAGATATCCCAACTATACAAGAGCAACATAAATAAACAGGGGGAAAAATTTCAAAAACACAACAGTTTCACCAAGCAGAAAGAAACACAAGCAACATGAAAAGACAAGGAAAGAAAGGACCACAAGCAATGCAGGTCAACTCAACTCTAGAAGAGGTAATAGCTGCAACAGATGGAATGTCAGATAAAGAGTTCAGGATATACATGCTTCAGATGATCTGGACTCTCAACGAAGACATGAGACAGCAAAATCAGACAATGAAAGATCACATTGACAAGGAACTACAGAAACAAATCCAGGAAGTAAAAGATCAATTTCACAGGGAGCTAGAAGTAATAAAAAACAAACAAATAGAAATCCTAGAAATGCAGGAAGCAATAAACCAACTTAAAACCTCAATTGACAATACTACCAGCAGAATAGATCACTTAGAAGATAGAACATCAGACAATGAAGACAAAGTATTTCAACTTGAGAAGAACATAGACAGTTCAGCAAGACTGCTAAGAAACCATGAGCAGAACATTCAAGAAATATGGGATAACATTAAAAGACCAAACTTAAGAGTCATTGGGATACAGGAGGGCACAGAGCTCCAATCCAGAGGAATGAACAATCTATTCAATGAAATAATACGAGAAAACTTCCCAGACTTGAAGAATGAAACAGAATCCCATATCCTAGAAGCCTACAGGATGCCAAAAGTGCAAAATCATAAGAGATCCACACCTAGACACATTATAATGAAGATGCCCAACATACAGAATAAGGAGAGAATTTTAAAAGCTACAAGAGAAAGAAAGCAGATTACATTTAGGGGCAAACCAATCAGGATAACAGCTGATCTCTCAACACAGACTCTGAAAGCTAGAAGATCCTAGAATAACATTTTTCAAACACTGAAAGAAAATGGGCTCCAACCAAGAATCGTGTATCCGGCGAAATTAAGCTTCAGGATCGAAGATGAAATTAAAACCTTTCACGATAAACAAAAGTTAAAAGAATTCGCAGCTAGAAAACCATCTCTTCAAAAAATCCTTGGCAAAACATTACAGGAAGAGGAAACTGAAAATAACATTGAAAACCATCAGTGGGAGGTAGGACAGTAAAGGGGGAAAACTAATCAGGTTTAGTAACATAAATAACATAAATAAATAAATATGACTGGAGGAACAAACCAAATCTCAATAATAACCCTAAATGTTAATGGCTTAAACTCACCAATTAAGAGACACAGGCTAGTCGAATGGATCACAAAACAAGATCCAACAATATGTTGCCTACAGGAGATGCATTTGATAGGAAAAGATATACATAGACTGAAGGTGAAAGGCTGGGAAAAATCATTCCACTCATATGGACTCCGGAAACAAGCAGGAGTGTCCATACTCATATCAAACAAAATAGATTTCAAGCCAAAGTTAATCAAAAAGGATAAAGAGGGACACTGCATACTGCTCAAGGGAACCATACACCAACAAGAAATAACAATCATAAATATATATGCCCCAAACAATGGTGCAGCTACGTTCATCAAGCAAACTCTTCTCAAGTACAAGAGTCTAATAGACCACCATACAATAATCATGGGAGACTTCAACACACCTCTCTCACCACTGGACAGATCTTCCAAACAAAAGTTAAATAAGGAAACTATAGAACTCAACAACACAAATAACAACCTAGACTTAATTGACATATACAGAATATACCACCCAACATCAAGTAGTTACACTTTTTTCTCAGCAGCACATGGATCCTTCACAAAAATAGATCATATATTATGTCACAGGACAACTCTTAGACAATATAAAGGAGTAGAAATAATACCATGCATCTTATCTGATCATAATGGAATGAAACTGAAAATCAACGATAAAAGAAGGAAGGAAAAATCATGCATCAATTGGAGAATGAACAATAGGTTACTGAATGATCAATGGGTCATAGAAGACATTAAGGAGGAAATTAAAAACTTCTTAGAGTTAAATGAAAACACAGACACAACATATCGGAATCTATGGGACACATTGAAAGCAGTTTTAAGAGGAAAATTCATTGCTTGGAGCGCATTCCTTAAAAAAAGAAAAAAACCAACAAATAAATGATCTCATATATCATCTCAAAATCCTAGAAAAAGAAGAGCAAAACAACAGCAAAAGAAGTAGAAGGCAAGAAATAATTAAAATCAGAGCTGAAATTAATGCAATCGAAACAAAAGAAACAATTGAAAAAAATTGACAAAACCAAAAGTTGGTTCTTTGAAAAAATAAATAAAATTGACAGACCCTTAGCCATGCTAACGAAGAGAAGAAGAGAGAGAACCCAAATTACTAGCATACAGGATGAAAAAGGCAATATCACAACAGACACTTCAGAAATACAGAACATAATCAGAAATTACGTTGAATCCTTATACTCCAATAAAATAGAAGATAGTGAAGGCATCGATAAATTTCTTAAGTCATATGATCTGCCCAGATTGAGTCAGGAAGATATAGACAGCCTAAACAGACCAATAACAATAGAGGAAATAGAAGAAACCATCAAAAGACTACCAACTAAGAAAAGCCCAGGACCGGACGGGTATACAGCAGAGTTTTACAAAACCTTTAAAGAGGAACTAACACCAATACTTTTCAAGCTATTTCAGGAAATAGAAAAAGAGGGAGAACTTCCAAAGACATTCTACGAGGCCAACATCACTCTGATACCTAAACCAGACAGAGACACTTCAAAGAAAGAAAACTACAGACCAATATCTCTAATGAACCTAGATGCAAAAATCCTCAATAAAATCCTGGCGAATCGGATTCAAAATCGTATCAAAAAAATTATACACCATGATCAAGTAGGATTCATCCCTGGGATGCAAGGCTGGTTCAATATACGGAAATCAATAAATTTTATTCACCACATCAATAGACTTAAAAATAAGAACCATATGATCATCTCGATAGATGCAGAAAAAGCATTCGACAAAGTACAGCATCCCTTTATGTTCAAAACTCTAGAAAAATTAGGGATAACAGGATCATACCTCAACATTGTTAAAGCAATCTATGATAAGCCACAGGCCAGCATCATTCTGAATGGAGAAAAATTGAAGGCATTCCCTCTAAGATCTGGTACAAGACAGGGATGCCCTCTCTCACCACTTCTGTTCAACATAGTCCTCGAAACACAGGCCAGAGCAATTAGACAGACGAAAGAAATTAAAGGCATAAAAATAGGAAAAGAAGAACTTAAATTATCACTATTTGCAGACGATATGATTCTATACCTAACAGACCCAAAAGGGTCTACAAAGAAACTATTAGAGTTAATAAATGAATTCAGCAAAGTGGCGGGATATAAAATCAACACGCATAAATCAAATGCATTCCTGTATATCAGCGACAAATCCTCTGAAACGGAAATGAGGACAACTACTCCATTCACAATATCCCCCAAAAAGATAAAATACCTGGGAATCAACCTAACAAAAGAGGTGAAAGACCTATACAATGAAAACTACAGAACCCTAAAAAGAGACATAGAAGAAGACCTCAGAAGATGGAAAAATATACCCTGTTCATGGATAGGCAGAACTAACATCATCAAAATGGCGATATTACCAAAAGTTCTCTATAAGTTCAATGCTATCCCAATCAAAATCCCAACAGCATTTCTTGTAGAAATAGATAAAACAATCATGAAATTCATATGGAATAATAAAAGACCCAGAATAGCAAAAACAATGCTAAGCAGGAAGTGTGAATCAGGCGGTATAGCGATACCAGACTTCAAACTATGCTACAGAGCAATAGTAACAAAAACAGCATGGTACTGGTACCAAAACAGGCGGGTGGACCAATGGTACAGAATAGAAGACACAGTAACCAATCCGCAAAACTACAACTATCTTATATTTGATAAAGGGGCTAAAAGCATGCAATGGAGGAAGGATAGCATCTTCAACAAATGGTGCTGGGAAAACTGGAAATCCATATGCAACAAAATGAAACTGAATCCCTTTCTCTCGCCATGCACAAAAGTTAACTCAAAATGGATCAAGGAGCTCGATATTAAATCAGAGACACGGCGTCTGATAGAAGAATAAGTTGGCTATGATCTACATACTGTGGGGTCAGGCTCCAAATTCCTCAATAGGACACCCATAGCGCAAGAGTTAACAACCAGAATCAACAAATGGGACTTACTCAAACTAAAAAGTTTTCTCTCAACAAAAGAAACAATAAGAGAGATAAACAGGGAGCCTACACCCTGGGAACAAATCTGTACCCCACACACTTCAGATAGAGCCCTAATATCCAGAGTATACAAAGAACTCAAAAAATTAGACAATAAGATAACAAATAACCCAATCAACAAATGGGCCAAGTTCCTGAACAGACACTTCTCAGAGGAGGACATACAATCAATCAACAAGTACATGAAAAAATGCTCAACATCGCTAGCAGTCAGAGAAATGCAAATCAAAACCACCCTAAGATACCATCTCACTCCAGTAAGATTGGCAGCCATTAAGAAGTCCAACAACAACAAGTGCTGGCGAGGATGTGGGGAAATGGGTACACTTGTTCATTGTTGGTGGGACTGCAAAATGGTGCAGCCAATTTGGAAAGCAGTATGGAGATTTCTTGGAAAGCTTGGAATGCAACCACCAATCGACCCAGCTATTCCCCTTCTCGGTCTATTCCCTAAAGACCTAACAAGAGCATGCTACAGGGACACTGCTACATCGATGTTCATAGCAGCACAATTCACGATAGCAAGATTGTGGAACCAACCTAGAAGCCCTTCAATAGATGAATGGATTAAAAAATGTGGCATTTATACACAATGGAGTATTACTCTGCAATAAGAAATGACAAAATCATAGAATTTGGAGGGAAATGGATGGCATTAGAGCAGATTATGCTAAGCGAAGCTAGCCAATCCTTAAAAAACAAATGCCAATTGTCTCCTTTGATATAAGGGGAGTAACCAAGCACAGGGTAGAGACGAAGAGCTGGAGAAGAAGATTAACATTAAACAGGGATGATAGGCGGGAGGGAAAGGGAGTGAGAAGGGAGATTGCATGGAACTGGAAGGTGAGCCTCAGGGTTATACACAATTACATATAAGAGGAAAGGAGGGGTAGGAGAAAAATTATATAAGTGGAAGAAACGATTTATAGTAGAGGGGGTGGAAAGAGAGAAGGGGAGGGGAGGGGAGGGGAGGGGGGATAGTGGAGAATGGGATAGACAGCAGAATACATCAGTCACTAGAAAGGCAATTTGTAAATCAATGGTAATGTAACTGATGTGACACAGCAATCTGTATACGGGGTAAAAATGGGAGTTCATAACCCACTTGAATCAATCTGTGAAATATGGTATATTAAGAACTATGTAATGTTTTGAACAACCAACAATAAAATAATTTTAAAAAAAGAAGCAAATGTAAAGCAATATGAGCATAACTCTAACATCATCTTCCATTCGAAGATCACCTGTGGTTTAAGAAACCCATATGGGTTCCATCTATGTCACTTATATATTAGGTAGCATAGAAGCAGAAGGGGAGCAGTATAGGACCTCTAAAATCAATTTCACAGAAATCCCAAACAACACTTATACTCAATGAATATTATCATATGTACAGACAACCCAAATAAAAGCAGGGTTCTTGTTACTGATGGGAAGAGACAAACTGATGTTGAAACAGTCAAGTATCAGTCTCTAACAGAGAAATACATTATCTTGTCTGTGAAATATAGGTAGTCAAGGTCACAGAAGAGGGTGGGATAGGCTAAGAAGTTTTAAGGAGGAAAGCGTGGGGTTCTCCCAGTAGCAGAGCTTGAATGTCAGGATCATGAAGCATAAGCTCAATCTTCTCTTTCATAGACATGGAATAGTTGTGAAAACACTATGTACTTCCATGCATATAGCATAGGAGTGACAGTCTTATTCCTGCCACTACTCTATTGAGCTTTCTATGACTTCTCTAAAGTAGAATACTCAGAAGGACAGAAACCAACCTCGCATGAACTATAATGTTTGAAAGGGAAAATCTTTCAGGAAGATGTCAATGCTGTGAGGATTGCATGATAGAGTTAGGCAGATCCCACCTAACCTCACTGTGTCAGGCAAAACAAATATCAATAAGTAATCCCAGAACTCTGCCAGTAAATTTAGGGTGACTTGAAAGACCTCCCACATCACGCAGTCTAGGATGCTGCAAATAGTGGTTAGAGTTTTGAAACATTGACCATACAGGTATATTGAAAAACTTTCTATTCAAATATGTCCTCTGCTAGAATTGCTTATTATCTAGTTACTTAGGGTATTTGGACCTCAGTTGTTTCATCCTTAAAATTAGATTACTGCTTTGTATCCATAGCAAGCATTAAGAATAACTGAGAGAACTCATGCAATATTGCTAATGAACAGAAATATTCACTATTAATACTTGACCTCTCATCTTTACCACATCTTTTTTTTCTTCTCCTTTTCTTTTACATTTCAGTGTAATCTTACAAAATATTAATGCTGTAATCTACACTGCACCTCAAGGATTCAAAATCATCTAAGTGTTCTGACTATAAAGAATTACAAAAACATGGAGGCCCCATTGTATGCCCTTATTTTATCCCAAAATAGAGAAAACTTTATTAGAAAGATATAAATAAGGCATTTTTCCATCTTGGAAAGATAATAGCTTAAGTATTTATGCAAAATATTATGATATTAGGTATGTAAACAAATTGAAAAAACTTCTCCTAAAGATCATAAATATTGCACATTTCCATTGTGTTTAAGAACACTGCTTTGCAAATAAAAAAAAATAGTTGGAAGCTTCTAAAAATTTCAATAATTGAGTTTATGTTCTGTGTCCCTTGGGAGCTAATGCTAAATCTGATAGATGTATTATTTTTTACTTCCTGTAAATATTTCCTCATTAATCATTTGAAAACAATTAACAGTGCCAGATGGGAAATATCTTCTCTTTTTTCTCATTCTTATTTACTATTCAAACAACCATTTGTTTGATTTCAGTTTTATTCAGTGATTTCAAATTGGTCAATAAAATGCTAATGATTACCAACATAACTATATTTCTCACATGGAGATCATCATTTAATTCTAACAAATGCCAGTTGTATACTTGTTAAAACAGCAGGAACTAATTCATATATTCAAGCTAAATAAATAAAGTTTGATTGAATATTTGTTCCACTCAGTTTTGATAACTGGCACTGTAAGAGAGGTGCTTCATGTAAATTATCTTCAAAATGCCTGATCACCAGGTTTCATTGATGAAACTAACATTTCAAAGCAGTGTTATGTGGCCACATATTGCATGCTTGTGTCCACTGTTGATGGATTATAAACCTTAAAATTCACATTCAGAAACTCTAAGGCAGAGCCATTAGACTCTGACAGACCCTTTACCAAGAATTTTCAGCCATTTGTAAGGCAACTCAATCTTCTCCAATAATCTCCATGTGAAAGCTATGAACATACTCCCAATTCGGTAATCTTCGTAAAATAAAAAATAATTCTAGAACTTAACATAAAAGTAAATTGAGGGAAAAACTGAGTGTTTCATTTCAAACAGAATTTGATAAACCCTATACTTCAAAGCTTCTTTTGATTTCTTGGGGGAAATATCTTGAAGAAATTCTGTCTTGAAATGATTCCTAGTAAAACATTCCTCAGAGTTTGAGAATGATGACCACTGTCTTATTCGTGACAAAGTCACATAACTAACATTCAATGCAGTCTTCCAGTGCTCTAATTATTTCAAATCAGCAACCGTGCCTTTTCCTTTGACTATGGTCTCATTTCGTAGCTTCATTTTACAGTGATCACCAAAGTATATAAAACTGAAAGTTCATTTGCTTGTGTTGATGTTTTACCAGACATCACATGAGAAACAAATACATAGATATTTTGTTTTTAGAATTTTGTGTAATTTTATTAAAAATAATCAGCATTGATGCAGTGTAGATAACTTAAATGTTAAAGTGGCCACAACATGGTTATTTCATCCAGAATTGAAAATAACATCTAAGTAAAACAACATCTAAGTAAAAGTGGGGATTTTCCATTAATACTTTATTAGGCCCAATAAAGATGCTGAATGATTCTCTAGTCAGTGATTATTCTCTATTATTCATACTAAGTAATTTTTATGTAACCCTTCTTCTGCAGAATCATTAATACTCAGAACCTTTTTACAAAGTTCTTCAATAAGACACTCATTTAACAATTCTTTTGTTTAGAGACTTCGTATGCTTGTGAGAGATCAAATAAATTCAAATGTCAAAATAAAAAAAAATGTTCAAAAAGAATAAAGTAAGGGTATAAACCTTATACAGGGATCTTCTTGACGTAGTAGAAATGAAATATGTAAATTTTAAAATAGCAATACATAGAAATCAAATTCCAGTATTTATTGTAAATATTAATTTTCTATTAAATAAAGTATTTGATTAAAATTTTGACTATATTTTTAAATTATAAATCACCAATGTTATCAGTGTTGTCACACTTAAATACTTATATGGAAAACAATTAGTCTCAACCAGGGTGACTGTCCTGGTCAGACTAATGCAAATTCCCAGCTGGTAGCTAATTAATATTCAGTTACTAATTAGTCAAGATCTGTTTAGTTATTCAAATATAGATAGATTCATTTAATATGTATTTGTGTACAGAATTATTATAACTTGTTTCTCTTGCATAATTTGACTAGAAGTATATTGAGCTAGCTTTAACATATAACTTAACAAAAGGGATAATCTTAAAAGAATTGAAAGAAAATTGAGCACAAGTTATATTAAAGTATTTGAGAGGCATAGAAAACTCTCAGGGTAAATTTGAAAGGTTAAACACAGAAAAATAAATGTTTTTAAAAGATAAAATTAACTGGCTAATAAATATATATTGAGCAGATGGTATATACTAAAATACTATGCTTAAATCCAGTTTAATAGTAATGCTTTACCATGTGTGTTCAACAGCCCTAAGAGATTGTCATTTACTCATCAGCAATTTAGTTGTTATTCTGTAGAATAGGGAAGAAATGAAAATAAAATCTCTTTCACTTGATGTTTCAGATAAAATAGTTAAAGTGACCTCATAGTGCTTTGTATTTGTGCTGCCCATAAAAAGATTTATAGGCCAAATTCTACCTTATGCAATGTCAGTTTATGCTCATTCAGCTGAGTACTACTCTATGCTTAAAGTAGCTGCCATGAGCTGAGTGCCTATTGTGTGAAGAGTCAGTGTTTAGTGCATTATACATATTAGCAGTTCTAGTAATAGATATCCCTACTTCAGAGCTGGTGACTCTAAGGTTCGGAGAACTAAGCAAATTTCCTGAGCTCATTCAGCTCTTAAGGAATGACAAATATGGAATCTCTAACAACACAGGTGATGCTGCTTCTGCTGTATTCCAGAGTCACCCTCAGGGTCGTTGAGATTTATTGAGAATAAAAATTCGCCATAGAGGTCTTGGTGAATCAATGCATTGAAATAAACTTTTCTTTTTCATTTTCCCAAATACAAATCATAATGTTAATATAACAGGAAAATAAATAACTGCACTCCTTTTATAAGCATAGCAATTTTTTTCTAGGAATAAAAGTACCCCTATCAAAGCATCTTTTTAGTGTTTAAAATGCCTGTGATGAAAGTGAGTCAGTAATGAGAAATGGCTTCCATTTAATTCTAGTTTATAATTTCTTATCTTTTATTCCTATACTAAAGAAAACTTCATAGAAAATTAAAAATCCAGTTCACCTAAGTTACCATGTTAGAAGTTAAATATCTTGGATTACAACAAGACCAGACAGTACCCACGATGCTAAAGAAAATTAATAAGTAAATACAAAATATTGACATTATATTTAAAGGGACAAGATAAAGCAGACATCAAAGCTGCCTTGAAAACAATTTATTCCTAGTCCCCATCTTGAAAAGTACTTTTATTTTTTAAAAATATGAAATGTCTATTATGTGCTGGGTGTTGACTAGTCCCTGAAAAGGTAATGGTGAATAAATAAAATGAGTATAATCCCCCAAAGCATGAAACTTACAGACTTGAAACAGATATGTGTATGAATAAATGCATAATGACGAAATATTATATGCTGTTAAGATAGAGAATTACAAAATAATAATAATTATTATTAATAATAAATTAATAGTCATTATAAACTGGAAAATTAGAAAAATATAGAAAAATATAGAGCTTTGGAAATTAACGTTCCTTAGGTGAAAAGTGAAGAAGAGAGTCTTCTAGGAGGACCCTATGTTTCACACTGTTTTGCACATTTAAAGAACTGATATAATTGATGGAACCCTTTGAGTCTGGCAGGAGCTGGAACAAGATTATCTCTTTTCTGTAAATAAAGATCAGGTCCTAAAGGCCGTATTTGGTGTAGTTTATTAAAAATTTGTATGTGATACTAAAAGAAAAACATTAATATATTTAAGCATGGAACTGAGATAATATTATTTAGATGTAACAGGGTCACAGAATTTAATTGAAACTACAATGCAAATGTGCACAATGAATATGGATTATGTTGCTTGCCTATAATTTGCCTTTAACTTCTTATCTTCCACTCACTGGCCAGCAAGGGGGGAAATAACTAAATTATTGATTATGTATAATGAGTAATTAGGCTTTATAAACAGTTCATCCTGGTGTCAAATCTCTCTTTAAATAAAAATATAACATCTCTCTTCAAGTTTCCCTCCCCACTCCCTAATTCCCTCTTGAAGACATCATTTAGATATTTCTAAACACTAGCTTATTGATTTCATGGGCCTGGGTATAAAAGAAAGAGGTGCTGTTAATCTTTTCTTCTCTTTCTCTGTCCCGTACTTCTTTTTTCTCTCACTATACTCTATTGCTCACTCTTCCCCAAATCAGGAAAATGCAGATTTTTAGATTCTTCCCCCATTCTCCAGTCCTCCCACCACCAGGAAACAGCACTACAGGAAACTCTATAAAATGAGTCCTAAAACCTTGACCCTTGTAAAGATACAGGTAGAAAGATATTTAGATAATCCTTTCTCAAAAACTTTAGCAGCACAGTAGTATCTTGCTACAAAATTACACTCATGAAAATATAAAGGATGTATTTTCCATATTTCTCCACTGTATTCATTCAGCAACAATCTACACAGCTCACTTCCTGAACTCTAAAGCAGACAGACAGGTATTTACAGAAGGTTAGGAGAAAGGTCACATAATCAGGAAAGCAGAAGAGAAAAGTTCTTCAACAAATTTTAAATTATTATATTAAGTTTGTATAATTTGTAAAGAAGGTAGAAGGAAGGTGAAGGGGGCTTGCCCTATAATGGCAGTAGAGGCGAGAGGGAGACAAGAAAGCAGAATGGATATAGGAGGGTACAGGAGGATGGGAGGAAGAGTCTGACTTTCTACCATAAATATTAACTAAATAGTTTAATGTATCCCCCAATGGTTCAAAATTTGCATATTAATTATTTGTAAGATATTTAAATTAAAATGCATCATATCAGAAGAACAAGCATTCTCTTATACTAAAATACACAAGGGATTTTAATTTTTTTAAAAAAAAGCCTTAAAATTACTGTTTTTAGTTCTAGTCTTCTGATTTTATTTTTGAAAACCAAAAGTGATATTTAGATAATAGATTTCTTTTACTGACAAGAATAAAATAAATTGTCAAGTTTCTTGGTTACATTACTATGAAGTTTCAACATTTTCATTAATCTAATTTCATTTGTAATCACATTTCCTTCTTTCTATTTATGTGAGGCACAAAATTTGTTTTCACTTGATGTGTTGAAGAATGCAATAAAGTTTAAATCTATCACCTAATAATTCAATTTACAAAAGAAAATTAAGTAAATAACTTATGTGTGTATATATACATATATATGTATATATATAGATGAATTCTATATGATGCCAGATATCAGATAATTAAAAACTTTAATATTAGATTATAGTCAACAGATGTTTATTGAATAATTATGTTAGTTATTGTTTTACATACTCTAACTAATGGCAGTGAACAAAACCAATCAATTGTGTACTAATACATGAAATTAAGTGATTTTAGTTTTTTAAGTAAAGACTCATAGGTAAATGCTTACCTTTATAAAATATGGAATAAACCAATTTTACTTTCAGAATGCATTTTTTTTAAAATTGAATAACTAAAAAGGAAGTCAAATATTATTGCTTATCTCTCTTTGTCATGTTGATCATCATCTAAACATAGAAAGAAAAATTACTTTATACAGAATTCAATTAATGCCCTTCCTCCATGGAGCTTGTTACCCCATTTAGGGAGATATAAAATAAACAAAGAAATAAGTATATTAAGCCAGGTATAGTGGTGCACACCTGTAATCCCAGATGATCAGGAAGCTGAGGCAGGAGAATTGCAAGTTTGAGGCCAGCCTGAAAAACTTAGTGAGCGGAGCCATTGCCTCTAATATAAAAAATAAATATAATATAAATGCATATATATTTATATATATATATATATATATATATATATATATATATATATATATATATATAAAGGGTTCAGGATGTAGCTCAGTAGTAAAGTACTTTTCTAACATGCATAGGTCCTAGGTTCAATTCCCAGCACTGCAACAAATAAATAAATCTATCATATAAGAAAGTAATAAGTGCTTTGTACAGAAATATAACAAGTTAGGTAGAGCAGGAACTCTGAGCAAGGAGGTAGTCTTACTGGAGACGGGGACTTCAGCAAAGGTGTGTAGAAATGGAGTGAAAGTCTAAAGCAAGAAAACTCCTGTAAGAAGGAAATGTAGGCCCAACTCTCTATCATATCAGCCTAGGAACCGACTTCCTCAACAAGACTTTAAAAGTGCCAGAAGTAAAATCATTGAACAGGCATTTTACAGAAGAATAAATGCAAATAGCCAACAAATATCTGAAAAAAAACTTTAACATCCCTAGATTAGAGAAATGCAAATCAAAAGTACACATAAATTTCATCTCACTGGAGTCAGAATGGCAATTATCAAGACTACAAGTAACAGTAAGTGGTGGTAAGGATGTGGGGGAAAAGATTCACTGATACATTGCTGGTAGGACTGCAAATTGGTACAAACACTACGGAAAACAGTATAGGGATTCCTCAGAAAACTTGGAATGGAACCACTATTTGACCCAATTATCCCTCTCCTCAGTATATATCTGAAGGACTTAAAATCATCAGACAAAAGTGACACAACCAAATAAATGTTTATAGCAGCTCAATTCATAGTAGCTAAGCAAGGGAACCAACTTAGGTGCCCTTCAACAGATGAATGTATAAAGAAAATATTATATATACACACACACACACACACACACACACACACACACACACACAGTGGAATATTAGTCAGCCATAAAGAACAATGAAATTATGGCATTTGCCAGTAGATAGATGGAACTGGAGAGTATCATGCTAGGTGAAATAAGCCAGTCACAGCAAACCAAAGGCCAAATATTATCTCTGCTATGTAAATGCTACACACAATAGAGTGGGTGGGGGAAATAGAAGTTCATTGGATCAGACAAAGGGGAATGAAGGGAAGGGAGATGGGGGTGATAGAAAAGATAGTAGAATGAATCAGACATAATTTTCCTGTATTCATATATGAACACACAACCAGTGTAACTCCACATCATGCACAATCACAAGAAGGGTAATTTATACTCCATATATGTAAGTCAAAATACATTCTACTGTCACGTATCTCTAAAATGAATCAATAAAATAAATCAATAATAAATAAAACAAAAACTCCAGTAAGAACATTCCAACTGCAATTCCCTGAAAGGCCTTGCCTTTGCATAAAGAAATGAGGTATGTGGTGCTGGGTAGTATAGAAAGAGGAGAAGCCAGTGACCTGACAGGAAGTCAGCTCAGGTGAAGTTCCATAACTGGAACAGGGCATACCATTTCCTGTCACCCATCTACCTGACACTGTCTGAGATGAAGAAATATTATAATAGTAGACACTGAAAGCTGTACAGTTTGTGCTGAGTTCACCTTAAAAATGTTTTTCTTTCAGAAATGAGAATGATTTCTACTTATCTAAACTTTCAGTCAGATATTAGTGTTTTGTATGCACCCGTGTGTCAGTCTACTAGTTTGTGAAATACACATAATCCTGGCCTTTAAACACAGTGCTTCTCAAATCTCAAGTGATGAGAAGCATCCAGGATACTTGCTAAGAATGCACATTAGTGGTTCTTTTGCCAGAGATACTGACTCAAAAGTTTTAGAGTGAAACAGGAGTCTTCATTTTAATAGATACTTTGGTAAACTTTGATTAAGGTAGTCTGTCTATAGTATACAATTTAGTAGTCACAAACTACTTAACATTTTACACATTGTCAGAGTTTTATATACTTCTGCCTAAGAATACATGATTATAAATAAGGATCCAACTGGGTCTTAATTACTAGTCTTCTTAATCAAAGAAAGTAAAATTGATAAAGTAAAACCAATAGTGAATTCCTTGTGATTTAGAAATAAGGTGATTTTTCTAAGAGATGAAAGGGCATAGAGAGTCAGAGATTAAAATTTAGGAAATATATGAGCAAAGAAGCAAATGAGGCAATGAAAAAAATACTGAAAAACAACCTTCTTGTGTCAGCTGTGAGTACTGGTTTCTTTGTATTGAGTTCTCATAAAATTCTTTTAAACTCACAAAGAACTATGTGTAATAAGTAGCCAGAGTTTCAGAAAAGATAATAACTTGTCCTTGTTTATACAGGTAGGAAAAAAACAATGGATTGTGAAAATGAGCTTCAAATTCAAATCTATCTATCCTCCAAAGGCAAGTTGCTTCAATTGTATCTTACAATGTTCATATAAACCTCTATATATTTAGCATAGTTGCTAATAATTAATGGTGTGATCCTGGGCATGTTATCAAACCATTATTTGACTCATTTTTGCTACGTGTAAAATGAGGATTAGAATGGTGCTAGCCTTATTGAGAAGTTATGACTCACACTAATATACACAGTGCTTAAAGTTGTGCATTGTACCAGACATATGCTATGTGACATATAAAGCTTAGCTATGACCCTCATCATATTTTGTGGTTTATAATTATTATGCATTAATTCCTCTGCATTTGTGTTCTATCTGCTTTTCCAAATTATGCCACTTTAAGCAAGAATTTACCTTTACTCTAATCAAAAATTAGGTAAATTAAATAAATGTTATTTATACCACACTCAAACTCTTGTAAAGAACAAGTTCCCAACACTCTAGAATGAAATGAAACATTTATATGTGTTTAATTCAATGTCAAATTATTTTCATAGTTGAAATAATAATGCTTTTATGCAAGACAGTGTATAAACCCAAAGAATTGAGTAGGATTCTTCTCAAATTTTCTTTTTAGATAATTTGCAGTAAGACTTTCTGATTAACTATAGAAATTTTTCTAATTTCAAATCTGGGGAATTTCCTGCAGTGATAACCTTTGCCCATTGACCAAACAATACTTAGGATGGTTTCCAGTCACCCTGATGAATGACAAGTGCCAGTTGTATAGTCCAGTTGTCTATGGGACAAAGACTACTCAGAATTGACTCCAGCTGAAAGAATATATGCAAAGGCAGTTACTTTAAGACAAGAATGGTTTCATGAGAGTCCTATATAATAATAAATTTTGATTAACACGTAGAACACACATGCAAGAAATATTTGAAGAATAATTTAATAAAGAAAATTCACATCTTAATATAATTGGTAGCTATTTCTAGACTGACATTGGTTATAAGCTTTTAAAATACACACTATATATTCAAATAATTCTGAAATCTTGTTAAGTGCTTTTTAATGATGATGAGTACTTTGGATCCAGTATAATTTAGTGTTTCTTTCTATGATAAGTTTGTTATGATTATAACAATCAAAAATAGAAAATGATATTTCACTCCCTTTTTAACCATTAAATTTAAAGAAATATAGTTGTTTGAAAGTACTAAATTAAAATGAAAACTTACATATATTATAAAAATTAAAATTTAGCTACATTCGACTTTACTTCAAAAAAATAAAATTATTGATTTACACACTTCAGTACTTCAATATAAAATGGATTCAACCAGAGAGATCTTGTCTGTTTGAACACTTACCACTTGGTGGCCTAGGAAAAGTTATGATACATTATCAGTTCAGACTTACACATTATAATGCATGGGATGTCATAGTTATAGCACCCAGTACGGTCATCATCATTATAGCTTTTGCATTAAAAGAGAAACAAAAGTATAACCTATAAATGAAATTATTTTATTTTAATACTTACATAATTAAAATAGGAAAAATATTTTTAAGAAATAATGATTTTCCCTTTCAGCTGTTGATTTTCCTTTTCCAGAATCATGTATGGAAATATTCAGCGTGGGTAATATAATTTATTTTTATATTTGATATTTTCTGATTTTTACTAAAATCTTATCAGATTGTAGAGAAGAATATTCAGCTTGCTTTCATATAGAAAGTGTCATTTACAAACCCAACTTCAAACTACAAAGCTGTAATCAAGTACAGAATCTGGTATACAAATCAGCCTCTGCCTTTACTCTGACAATACTCCCTGAGTAGAAGGAAGAAGCCTAAAATAAACTAGCTCTGATTGCCCAGAATAATACATTCACAAGGCAATGGTTCCTATTTTTCCTTCCACTATAGATGAAAATCTTCTTAATAATAATCTCTAGTCATTGAATAGCAGTGTGCAGTATATCTGATTACACAGAATGAAGGGAACACACACATTCCTGTCACCTTCCCAAGGGCGTGTGTGGAGTGCTGTTTGTTCTCTGGACATTCACACACATTGCTATATTAGAAATGGTTCTCCAACTATTCCTTTTGCATTCAGAATTTTCACCTTGAATGATAAGAGATACAAACATGGAATAAGCAAAGGAAGGGGAAATTCCTGAGGGGCAAATTTAGAGGCCTAAATATTAACTCTGGGTGCAAATTCACCTATAGATATGAACAGATGGCATACATTTCATTTTTAGAATTCCATATCACACTAAAATAAGTCAGGGAATGTGGAGAAGTGGCTAATTGAAAGACTTTGAAGAGCTGGACATGGTGGCACATACCTGTAATCCCAGTGGTTCAGGAGGCAGAGAAGGAGGATCATGAGTTCAAAGACAGCCTCAGCAACAGTGAGGTGCTAAGCAACTCAGTGAGACCCTGTCTCTAAATAAAATACAAAATAGGACTTGGGATATGGCTCAGATGATGAGTGCCCCCTGAGTTCAATCCCATTACTCCCTCCATCCACGCCCCCCCAGCCCCTAAAAAAAAATAAATAAAGGCTATGGATAAAGAAACAATAAATTAATGCAGATTATTTGACAGTACTAGAAAATTTGAAAAGTGCTTACGAAATAACAGACACCTGTTGAAAACATAAATGAGCTTTCAATAAAATCATGGTACAGCACTTGCTTAGCATGCATGAGGCTTTGGGTTCCATCCTCAGCATTGCAAAGCAATTCATATATATGTATGTATACATACACACACACACAATTAAAAAGAAAAGAATGCATAATAAATAGCAATTTTTTTCAGAGAGCTTGTAGAAGGAAAATCCCTGGCTACAATTCCTAAGAATTCTGACTCAGGAAATATGTTGTGGGCACAAGGATTGGTATCATTAACAAGCACCCAAGTGATCATCATTTGTATCCTTTGCCTTTAGTATTATGGCATGTCCCCATCCCCAAGAGTTCATTTAACACAAAGTGCTTCCCAACATCACTTCCTCTGGTCAACTCTATATTTTCCATCATCAGTTTTCTCATTCACGTTAATGAATTGCCCTCATTAAGTTCTTCAAGCTGCATGTCTAGATTCTTTTTTTCACAATACCTGGGCAATTCTATATCTGTCTTTCTATAAATTCTCAATGGGATTGCCTTCTAAAAATGACCTGTCTTGTCAACATTAAATATTTGACAATCATATATACCTCAACCCATCATTGGAATCTGGCTGCAGTTTCACAGCCACATCCTCACTGACTCTAGCAACTGCGCCCAATAGAGAATATGAATTAACTTATAGATTTTTTGAAATAATAAATCAACCTTTAATAGAAGCAAAGATTAATATTTCAGTAATTATCTTTTTTCTTAGTTAAAGAACAACTTCAACATTTTATCCTGAAAACTAAACAAACTGGGATTTTTATTTTATTATACTCTTTAATCCAAAGTGGAAGCAAATGCTCCATTCCCAGTGCAATTTATATTGAAGATGAGAAGGGGGCCTATAGCATCAAAGGCAATTTTGCCTTGTTTTTATATATTCATTGCATTTCCTCAGTACTGTTGAAAAAGTAGCTTCATATCAGGATAGGCCTTGTTCTACTCTTGTTTTGCTGTTTGCATATTGAAATCTTCTAATCAAGTCCAATTTCATTCCCAGTGATCTGACTTCATTTCTTTAGTATACTTTCATCTTTGTTAGTCAATTCCCTCTATAATTGCTCCTCTCTAAAAAGTGTTACAAATTTTATTATGGGGAGACAGAAGCAATACAACTGCATGCTTTACTATCTGTGCCATAAGTGACTAGACGATACAATGTAATCTCCAATTTGCCAACAGCCTCTAAAGGAAGTGACATGATTGGTTCCTGACCCCAATGCACACCTGTTATATATATACTGATAGTTAGGATAGAGAACTTACAGCAAACTTTGTATTTCTGCAATTGCTCAGTGAAGATACCATGGCTATTTAAATTTTGGTATTTAGTTGGGGACTAGTACTATTTACCTAACTATGATAAATGAAATTTAGACATAGCAGAATCACACAAAGACTGTATATTGGACCTTCATCCCAATAATTAAGTTCTATCATCTCTATCATATTCCATTATTTACAAATAAGTCACAAGTCCCACCTACTCAAGAGGAGAAGCTCACATAGAGCATAAGACTAGGTAGCAAAGATCATTTGGGTCATTTTAGGATTCTGCTTGCCATAAGCATTCATAACCTTGGTGCATTGGTTTAATCTTGTAGCATTGTGCACTCCCAATTGAAGGATAGTAGGATTTCTGCGTCTACAATTTTTATTGACACTTTGGGATTTTCAGATATATGTGGTTTACCAATTCAATAGTTAAAAAGCATCATCTTAATTTAAAATAGTGTTTCTTTAATTTTCATTAAAAATTTAGTATTTCCATACAAATTTACCTATTTCAGTTTCTTTTAAATAACATATACCCATGTTTTATTTTTCCATTTAAGTCAATGGTATTTTTTACCTTTATTCCTAGGATAACTATTTTCCTTCTTCTGTGTAACAATTCTTGGTATACTATAAACTTGGAAAATTTCTTCTCTCAGTCTGATTCAACCTATCTTTAATTTAATTTAGTTAGTCACATCTATTATTGTATGCAGATTTTAGTTTAAATATTAATTTATCAGTCTTTCTCTTAATGCTTTTTAAAAATTACTATCTACAATGTTTATTCCCCACTCCTATTAAAAAGTAGATGTTGAAAACCTAAGTCCCAATGTGATGATATTAGGAATGGGAACTTTAGGGGATAATGAGGTCCTAGGGGTAAAGCCTTTATGTCACAGGATCAGGGCCCTTAAGAAACGGAACTCTGAGAAATCTTTTACAGTCCTTCCATAGTGTACATATACTGAAGTCCTCAACCATGGTTGTCACCAAAACCTGATAATACTGCACACTAAACTCAGACCTGTAGCCTTCAGACCTGTGAGAAATCAATTTAACAAAAATGACAACCAAAACACAGAACTAAAAATTGATTGCTAAATCATAAAAAATTATAAATTGTGGCAATAATTACTTTACATTCTAAAATAGCAAAAGTTAACATTTAACACAAAAATCATACATAAATTTCAGAATTAAGATGAATATATCATCTGCCTTCTCCATAAGTATAAATAATACATTCTGAAAACAATTTGTTGCAATAGAACACTAGTAGACATTACAAAAGACAATTTGACAATTTCAGATTTGGCAGAAAAAGACCATGAATAAGATTTGCTGGCTTTAGCAATATCTTGGCAAATTTATACCCAAAGCTAAATGGAAAATGCTACAATTTAGGCTGGGGTTGTAGCTCAGCAGTAGAGTGTTCATCTTTAGCACATGCAAGGTGTTGGGTTTGATCCTCAGCACCACATAAAAATAAATAAAATAAAAGTCCTGTGTCCAAGTATAACTAAAAGAAAAAAAACAAGAATGTGCTACAATTCAATTATAAAATCTCAAATGCACTAGAATAGTAAGATTATTACAAAAATTACCTACCCTGCAAGTCCACAGTGTCACTCCAAAGTTTGACCTAGACAGCTTCTTCACTTGAATATGAGGTATGTTTTCCTTTTCCTTTTTTTCTCCCCAAGTAGGTCAATACAAAAGAACTTGAATTAATGGGAAATCAAAAAAGATTGAGTCTTTTTATCAAAACATGAAATATATATGCTACTATCCAAAAGACAGAGATCTGCTTATTTATACAGAAAGAAATTTTAAAAATGCATCTGTAAAACACACCAGTCAGCTTTTTCTTTAGTTGGCTTTCATCTGAACCCATGTCTTTCTCACGCAAACAAACATACACATTTTCTAACCAACCCTTAATCTTATCATTTTTTTGTTAAAACTGTCATTATGCAATCTTAGCTGTAAGTCTTTTTGGTTTCTTCAAAATGGTCATGAAAATAAATATTCTCCCAATTTGAAAATGTTTGTAAAATAGATACTGTTTCACATGAAAAATATTCACACTTGAAAATCTATTTCTGGTATCTACACACTCAAAATCAATTGGCAAAGTGAACTGCATATTTCAGCCAGAATCTCCCCAAGGAGCCTCTTGACAAATTCAAAGACCAGAGACCTAGTAAGGTCAGTCTGGGCTGCAGAGCTATGTCATGAAGCCTAGTGCCTTGTGGGTCACAGTTTATTCCCAGCAGGCAATAAATACATTAACCTTAGAAAACCTGAATGAAAATTATAAAAGAAAAGAAAAATTCACACATATCAATTTCTATATCCATCTGTGATGGCTCCAGTATTTTTAAAAAAATGTATTCTCAGAAATTCTAAGATTATCTCTTTTCAAATTATGATCAAAAACTATTAGGTAGAATGTTTTCTGTTTGCTTTTTCTGAATTTTCCTTGTATTTTAATAACTAACATTGTTTGAAAGAACATTTTGAGCTTCTTGCGCTGACTGCTCCAAATCCATTCCTCATATTTTTTTTCTTTTTTTATTTTCTACCCAGGGTACACTGATTAAAGAGGACTGAATGGGAGAACTCCCATGCTCTCATATGTACAGTTGTTTTGGGCTAGTGGACATTCCAGTAAAGGGGGAGAATAATGTTTAAAAATATTTGGTCCCTTAACTCTTTTTTTTTTAAAGAGAGAGTGAGAGAGGAGAGAGAGAGAGAATTTTTTTTTTAATATTTATTTTTTAGTTCTCGGCGGACACAACATCTTTGTTGGTATGTGGTGCTGAGGATCCAACCCGGGCCGCACGCATGCCAGGCGAGCGCGCTACCGCTTGAGCCACATCCCCAACCCCCCTTAACTCTTTATGAGACTTGACCAAAGACCCTGCACCAGTAATACAGCCAGCTTGTACTTGTTGAGCATGGCCCTTGGACTCCTTTGTCTACTCCCACAGGGTCAGGTTTTCGAACAACTTGCCAATTGCTAGCTCCTTGTTACTCCAATACATTTTGTAGTTCATTAACATCTAACACTTTTGAAATAAGTCATCTTTACACAACTATAGTTTTTCAAAATTTTCTATTTTAATTATTATATGCTTTTATTAGAACTCTGATACATTTCCTACAAATTATTCTGTAGACTGAAAAATAAAAATTTCATATTCACCCAAAGACAACTTTTCTAATTCAATTTTTCAGTGGTCAGTCAGAGCATGATGAGTATTTTGAGGCATTTTTCATGTTGCTCTAGTATCTGAAAAGAACCTAATGGATTTAGATAGTATTTGTTGTATCTGGACCAGGTGCATTAATTAAAGGTGGTCATATGCTTTCATGCAGATTTTGGAACTTGGAAAGACAGAGCATGTGTTGGTAGAAAAGTATTGAGAACCACAAGAACTATTTGAGGATCTTTAGGAATGGTCAATCCTACAAAAAGCAACAGAAATTATATGAGCAGGAGAGAGAGTATGAGTCTGAGCAGGGGAGAAGTTTTGCAGAATATAACAAGAGCTTTACTCATATAAAGTGATATTTCTATGATATTCATCACAACAGAGTTGGCCAATATAACAAAAAGAGGCTTGCATATAGCCTGGGTGATTAAAAGGCAACATACCTACAAGAAAGAAGGAACATAAACCTTCTCCCTAGAGAAATCGCAAGCCCAAGAAGGAAAACTCTACAAAGCAACTTCACAAATCATTCTGAGAACTCTATGAAGAAACAGGGGTAGGATTAGAGGTAGAAATTTTGAGTCTTATTGATGGAAGCCTGGGTACTATTAATAAATATCATGTGGATCTTCTCATTGACTCCTTTAGATAGGAACACATTATTATGTGCCCACATGTACTAATACTAATATAACAGAGGAAATGATCCAAGTTTTGTTCTAGGCACTAAAAGCCCAGAATTGTGCAGTACAGACAAAACAAACAAAATTAAAATCTTCTTTTTGTGACAATTATATTCTATTTGGGGACTGTGAGAGAGACAACAGACAAAATCACTGAGTTCTTTTATAACAAGTTTTAATGGTAACAAGTGCTGAGGAGCAAAATGAACTGACAGGGAAAATGAGAAGGTGGGCACTAGACAGCTGGGCAAAGAGGGTACCAGACAGGAGGAAGAGCAGGGAGGAAGCACAGAGCAGATATTCTACACTCCAGGAACAATATGGGAGCCAGTGCAACTGGAGTGGTGTGAATCAGAGGTAGAATTGGGGAAAAGAAGGCAAGAAGCAAAGGGAACTTATTAGATCTTGGGAGAACTGGAGGTTGTGAGGACTTTGGATTTTGTATGATGTGAGAAAGAAAGTGATGTAAACCGTTTTCAAAGAGGTTAAAGACTGTTAATTGGCAGCCTTTTGTTTTTCTGACTGTGTTCTGCTAGTGGAGGGCAGGGAGTAAAAGGTATGAGAATATTGGGGCTATTTTTCTTGGGAGTGTGATCATTTTATTCACCATCACTCAAAGACATAATGCCAAGGATCTGCAGGTCTACAGGGTCTTCAGAAAAATGTGTCAGACTTGAGAAAGCATTGGCTCCAAACACAAAAAGAAAGCTGCAAAGTGAAAATTAATAAATATTTGATAAAATTTTAATTAAATGTCTACAGATGCATAACCTTATGTCAACTTCATTAATTGTTAAAATTTGAATTCATAAAAAAAAATTCATGATATATGAGAGCAATTTTAGGTTACTTTTTTTTATTTTGCAGGGTTCCATGAGTTACCATGATTAATACACCTCACTTGAAGTCAAATGTAATTTTATTATGAGTCACTTCTAGCTAAAAAAAAAAAAAATTAAAAAGCAACATTATAATAATTTTGTTTTAAATTGTTTTCTGCAAAAAATCAATTGAAATGCTATTTGAGTCTTACATATGAGAAAGGAGAGGTGAAATGTCCTATGAAGGTCACAGAGAATCTCTGAGGAAAATGGAGATATCGACCCAGGAGACTTTGTTAGATGTCTTCATTCTGCATTAAGTCACCAGTGAGAAATCTAAACTTGTGGGGTTAGGATGCACCAAAATGCTTACCTTCTTCATGGTAGAATTTTAGTAGTAGAGAGGCTGTCCAGGAGAAGAACATTAGGTAGCTTTTAAACATGCTAAATGTTGACTATGACAATGTTTTGAACCAAACAAGCAACAAAAATAAATAAATATGGAATAGCTGCTTTGAAAATGTTATAAACTATTAATCTTGGCTTGCAAAAGGCATGAATTCAGTATATTCAAAGAGGTATTGTAAACATATTGAGGTAGGGTTACAATCTGTAGATTGGTAGAAAAAAATAAAACATATTACTTTAAAGATGAACTTAAGCTTTTTGGAAAGGAAATGATACAAATAAATTATCTAGAAAAATATTTCCTGTCCTTAAGCAAAGGAAGAACTACAACCTTAGCAGCACATAATTCTATAAGTGAATATACTGATAGGAGTAATTACAACGGTTAACTAGAGGGGAAAAGATAAAATTCGCTTAAGCAGAAACTTGTGGTGATAAATTATTATCTTAATAAAATGTAAGTCACTCTACATATATTCAGTCATGGCAAGAATGGGAAGATTTGCACCAAAATTGGTATACATTATGAGGCCATGATGAGAGCTGTTGCCATTATTCCAGTTCCATAGCTCAAAATACCAAATTTAGAATACCTCCCTTTCCTCTTCTTTTTCATTAAAATTGAAACTTCCTCCTCATGAATAGGAAAAAAAAATAAAACTAGATCTCTGACTTATTACTTATTGATCAGACTTTATATCTTTAATTTTCTTATCATTTTATATGGGGTAGGAGGAGAAGTTTTACAAAATTCTCATGCTCTTTTTCTTTTAATCCACAAGTGCAAGATATTGTATTCCAGAAGCAGTCTTATTCCTAGACCAAATGCAAAACTCCAAAAGCCCACTCAATCACTGGGCAAGTAGAATAAAGTAGCATCAGAGTGTACAAGTTTGGGATGCAAACAACTCTGAGTTTAGATCAGAACTTTGTTTCTAACTAACTAGCCTTCTCACTGATGTCTGTAAGACTCTGTTCCTTCTCTTGAAACTCATAGGATTTTTAAAATAATTATATACTGAGGTATATGTAAAATATTATTAAATTCATGAGGTCAGAAAACTACATTGAACCATATTATGTTCAATTCAACAGCTGGTATATGATCAAAAGGAAATTACAAGAGATACATTAAATCATTTACATTTATAATATTTATCATAAAATATTTCCATTATAAAATTTTTTAATCTATACAGGACAAACTTTCTAATAAATAAACAGCACACATTCACGCGGCAGGGTGGGAGTTAAAGGCCACCATGCCTTAATGTTTAGGTGGGATGCATGTGATGGCCCATTAGTTACCTCCTCATTATAGATCTTTTCTTTCTTATAAGCCCGCTGTGTATCAGTCCTGTGCCAAACCTCATTTGAGACAGGTATGAGCCTCCAGCCAGAGACCTTGACCTTCAAGAATTAGGAGACTGGAAAAACAAAATGCAACCCTGCTGTGGAGCATGTGTCCTTGAGCTATTAAGACTCAGAGTTGTTACCCTCTGCACAGCCTCTTATTCCCTGATGCTGATCTGCTGCCCTGGGATATTCCTTTCACTCCTCACTAGGATTAGTTATATTTAAACAAATTAACTCTACATGTTGATCCAAGATATGATTAGGGACCAAATGATGGATCTTGAATGCAGCTATAGAATATTTTGATCATGCAAATTTGAGATTCCTCATTTGTTCATGCTGGTAAGATGCTCAGTCCCTACTGGGACTAGAGTCACAATTCACTGAGTAAATGAGTTAATATATACATAAAAATCCCTGCATGGCATTTTATTAACTTTGCATTAATATTTACTTTTTAAGAGTCAAAACAAAAACACAAAACCATCAATTGATATTGTGACATGGGTTGGGTAAAGAATCTATTCTGACTTTAAAAATAAGTAAACATTTTACTCAAATTATAGTAATATAGAACAGAAGGCCATTTTCTTTCAAAAGTGTCTGCTGTAGGCCATGAATATGGCTTAGAATTCCCATTTGTGGACAGATATAAACCCAGTCATGCCTTGGACATACTTTGCCCTTTTGTAAATAACCTCAGTTAAATGGAGAGGGTAACCACAGAATTGTGTTGGAGGATAAAATGCTTTTTGTTTCCTTCTATATTTTAACTCCAGAAATACTTAGAATTTCGTATAGGAATGTTTCAGAGTACCCATATCATGACTTCTTATATATTTGGGTTAAGAAATTTGTGCTTTGGGTATTTTATGTGCTTAGGAGGGTTCAAAAATTTAACCCATAGAATAAATTAAAGTATCTAACTGAGCACTTGACTTAGGCTTGTGATTTTAAGTAAAAATGTTTCCATTTGCATATAGTGTTAGGAGATTCATAACCTTTAGGATTTAAGATATCCATAAGTGATGCATAAATTAAGAAAATGTGGTATATTGTGTACAACCACAGAATGAGAAGTTACACTCTATGTGAAAGGAAAGCAAGGATCCAGGAGTCAGGAGAGTGAGAAATGAAAGATGGAGACCAGGCAGAGATACACACAAAGGTTTGTCAGAGCTGACAAATAAAGCCATCTCTCCATAGATGGGGAGAGGCAATATAGGCTTAGGGTTTGGAACTTTTATGGGCAGGCTCAGGGATTAGAGCCCGTGGGTCCCGATTCTGGGTAGTTAAGTTGTAGGGTTGTTATGAGGGAGTGGTGACACTTCCTTGAAATACCATTTTTCTTAAAATGGCTGTCACTTAAGATGTCCATCCAGATGCTAAGAAAGGACTTTATACCATGTATGTATGATATTAAAATACTTCTACTGTCAAGTATAACTAAAAAGAGCAAATTTAAAAACAGAAAATGTGGTATACATCCACAATGGAGTTTTATTCAGCCATAAAGAAGAATGAAATTATGTCATTTGTAGGAAAATGGATGGAACTTGAGACCACTATGTTAAATCAAATAAAACAAACTCAGAAACTCAAAGGTTGTATGTTTTCTCATATTTTTTTTCATACTGGGAAGCTAGAGAGAAAAAAAAAAGGGAAAAAAGTGTGAGGGGGAAGAATCTCATGAAAATTAGAGGGACATGGAGATCAATAGAACAGAGAAAAGGGACAAGGGGAGGGAGTAAGAAAGGGACAGGGAAAGTACTGTGGAGTGATACTGGCTAAATTATATTGTTATATTGTGTGTATATATACATATGTAAGAACAAATATCATTATTAGGTACAAATATAATGCACCAATATAAAAATACGGGAAAAATAAAAAACATATTTATCGAGAATATTTTGTCTAATTAGAAAAGTGAACTATTCTAAAAGGAAATAGATTATATTATATACATAAATATCATTTCTAATGATTGCACATGTAATTAAATTGGAAAATGAATTAAAATTGCATTTATCATCCCCCTTAAAGTTAAAATTTACTAAAATAACAAATATAGTAAAAGTTTCCCAAAACTAATCTATTTTTTAAAATTGTATAACTGTAATAAATGGTAAATTATTTTTTAAAAACAGCCATAGTTGCTCTTTTGTTATCATCATTATCATCATCACCTATATTAATCTGCTAGAGTACCACAAATCTGATGACTTAAATTACAGCAATTTGGAAATATTCCCACAGATTGGGAAATATCATGGTACTGCTCAATATAATTTTTTTTTTAATTTTTTGTTTCATTTTTTACTGGAGATTGAACTCAGGGATGCTTTACCAATGAGCTACATCACCAGCTCTTTTTATTTATTTATTTTTATTTTTTATTTTGAGACAGGGTCTCACTAAGTTGCTTAAGGCCTCACTAAGTTGCTGATGCTGTCCTAGAACTTGCATTCCTCCTTCCTCAGCCTCCCAAGTCACTGTGATTACAGGCATGCACCATTGAGCCAGCCTCAAGTAGAATATTGAGTGTATCTTCAGACTCCATCAGCAAAAGAATATTTCCTAGAAAGAATATTCCCATTGACACGATGCTGCCACCAACTGACAGGGTGCATTGATACTTGGGGTAGAGAACTCTGAGGGACAGTTAAGATTGGAGTCTGAGAACCGGCCAAGTAGGAAACAAAAACCCCAAGTGGGGCAAATGGAAATGGAGGTATGCATCCCACAAATGTATCCCATAGTTGCAAAGTGTAGTGTGGGGGAATTGAGCATTACACAGAAACCAAGGAATGCACACAGTAGACTTCAGCTTAGAAGTTCAGCCAGCGCCCCTGTGCCCTTTCCAAATTCTCATAGGTTTTAATTATGACTGAGATGTCTACATGCTGAAGTTAAAATTCATGCATAGAGTTAGGAAAATTCCCAAAATACAAGTAAAGAGAAAATGCTGATAGAATTAGAATAAAAACAAAGATTTATAATTCTAGTAATATGGAAGATATCATTAATATCATCCTTCTTCAAGACACCAAGAAGTCCTAGACAGCAGACAACAACACCATTCTAAAAGCACAGTTCAGCTCTTGAGAGGTCAAGGTATTCCCCCAGGGCCAAAAGCACAGAGACAACTGACAGACAGAGAAGGATGTTGCTGCTTTCACTGCCTGGGAGAAGATGAGGTTAAAAGGCCTTGCTTAAAATGTTTAGCATCTCAATTCACTAGTGCAAGTAAAAGCTTGGAAAATTAAATAACCAACAAAAAGTAGAACATCTCCACAAAGATGGAGAAATTGTGTATATGAACAAAACAGTACCATAGCACGGAGGACTGGAATGGATCAGTTGAAATATTTAATGGGGACAGGGTTATCTTTTGTGAACAGTTGATGATATTCATCTCACACACACACACACAAACACACACACACACACACACACACACAAATCTAACTAGAGGTAGAATGAAAACAAAATTTTAAAACTTTGTTTATATTTAAGGTGTGCTCTAGACAACTGATTGATGCTAATCATCTCCAAAATCCTGTCTAAAAATTAGCAAAATCTTTAGTTATAACCTTCATTCTTTTCTCTTCTCCCTCTCTTCCAGTATCTTCCCCTCTTCTTCCTCCTCGTTATCTTGGTAATGAAAATATCTACTTAATAAGTATTATTGAACTTCTAATTCTATCCTAAAACAAATCTGTGGATCCCTTACTTCCTCTCATTCCTCACCTGTACCTATTACCTAGGAGTAACAAAAATCCAGGGATTATTGTTTCCACCCCCCACCTTTGGTGTGAGCAAACTTTTCACTGGGCTGCTCAAGAATCTCAGGTATGGACAACTGACCTTCCTATCTTCTTTTTTATTCTGTATCTTCTCTCTTACCCATTTTCTTCTCTTTCTCTCAAAAATTTAACTTTGCTTAAGTCTCTCAGAATTGTAAGCCAAAATAAAAACTCTTTCTCGATATCATATGGCCCTCTTTCCCATATTTTCTCTTCATAGTCAATATTGATAAGAGCATAGCCTATGGATATTTTCTATATTGTCCCATTTCCAAACCTCCAACTCCCATCTATGACAATACTTTATCAATCTTAGCTTCTTGGCTATAAAATGTCTCACACATAATTAGTATTGACATCCCTGATAATAAATCCAAAGACAAGTTTGATTGTTGAATTTGACTTTGTTCTGTGCAGGTTTGAACAGTAATAACTATTCTATCTTGATCAATTTCTCCTCCATCTTCAAACTATTTTGCTTTTATCTATGTGATACTCTTGTTTCTTATCCCTGCCCCCTCCCATGGAAAGAATTTCTCAAATGAGATGTTTTTTACAATGAGATCCCTTTAGTGCTCCAGGATTTTTGTCTTCTTTTTCTCACATTACACTAGATGATCTCACCCCTTTTCATGGTTTCAACTGTAATATATATGTGCTAATAAATTCAATGCTTGAATTTTCTCCCTATGTCAAATCACATTAAGTGCAGTTGTACCTTAAATATAAGGTGTCTCCCAAAAGCTCATGTGTGACACAATGCAAAAGTTTTCAGGGGTGAATAATAAAATATGAGACACAAGATCTAATCAGTGGATTAATCTACTGATAAGGATTAAATGGGTGGTAATAGTAGGCAGTTAGGGTGTGGCTAGAGGAAGTAGGTCACTAGAAATAAGCTTTTAAGCCCTCCCAGCTTCCTGACTGCTAAATCCTGAGCTGCTTTTCTCTGTCACACCCTCCCACCAGAAGTTCTTCCTCATCTGAAGCCCAACTGGAATCAGTTGATCATGGACTGATTCTCCAAAACTGTGGGTCAAAATAAATTTTTCCTCCTATACATGTTCTAGTGAGGCCTTTTTGGTCACCATGACAAAAGAAGTTGTTAAAACTATTGCTTATTAGACATTTCTACTTGGTTGTACCATAAGCACCTCAAATGCCCTATATTGATGACTAGTTAATTATTCTTGCCATAAAGTAGTCTCTTTTATTTCTTATATTGAGGAAACATCACTTTTGTCAAGTATTCGATTTTAAAGACCCAAGTAGCATTTTCTGTTCTTCCTTCAGTTATCTATTCATACATTCCAAAGATGTGTGATCCTTCATACATCAGTGATATAATAAAAACTGTGAAACATTTCAAACGCTCTAGCCACCTCAAGACCTGAGAGTCCTCCTGGGGAGGTATTGTATAAGTATTTGCTATTTTATATGAGAGTACATACATAGGCCTCTCTGTCCAAAATATGGAAATGTAGAGAACACACTATTATAAATTTGAAAAATATGAGTTATATATTTATTAAACCCTAGTGTTTATATTTTTTACTCTCCTGAGAAATTACATAATTATATTTGACATCAATCCATTTTCCACATATCGATTTTTAAAGTGTGAAATTAGTATAGTATCACTTAACTAAAAGAGGTGTGTCATCAACACGATTATATCTAAAACTTTGAATAAAATACTATAGTTATTGTCATTAAAATTTTATGAAAATTAATAAAGTTACGAAAAACCATAAAGAGAAGAACAATAGTCAGCAATTTGAATTTAAATTACTTCATTCTTTTTATGCACAATCTATCTGCTTTTACTCAATGGAAAAATAAGAATATGGGGGAAGCAAAAAATAACTTTTAAAAAATGTGTTTCCTTTTAATTTTTTATTCTGTTATTTTTAAACTTTACATATAAATTCCTTTATTCTGGAGAAGGCCTTATGTTTTACATAATGAGAATTTCCTTGTATTTGATATAATATATTTAATGATAGTACCCAAATGAATCTATTGTTGAATAGAAATTGCAGTTTCATATTTTTATCATTTTTATTCAAGTTTAATTAAAAAACTGAGAAGATGTTAAGGATATACAAAGCATAGATATACACAGCAAAGAGTGTTCTCTCAATCTCTTTGTCATACTAATGGGTAACTATATTTATAATACAAAGAAACGTTTAAAATCATCATTTTTACTTTTACTTCCCTCATTCTCAACACATAAAGATGTACTGTTGAATTTAATAATACATAAATAACTTTAAAGCTCAAAGAAATTATATTATTTCTTTTTCTGTTTCTTTGAAATTGCTTTACAACAGAATAAGTAGTAAGAATAAACAAAGATATTAACATTTTTAAACCCATTAGAGAAATGTACAAAAATAATAGATGTCTGCCAAACTGTAAAAGTGAAGTGTAAATGCTTAGAAAGTATTCTCTGGTGCTGAACACTAAATGAAAAACGAAGTAAGAATCTATCAATACACTAAATGATAAAAATTCACAATGCCCAGTCCTTACCTTATCTGAAGAAATTGCCATGTCAATCAGAAAATAAAGAAAGGATATTGAGAGTTCACAAACCCTCATAAACTGTGCCAAAAATCACAAATAGACTTCACTTTGGAATCTTGTGCATGGCCAAATATACCTGTATTTTCTCTGTTGTAATCTTATATTTTATTGTCATTTTATTTTCCTGGGCTTAGTTTTCTTCATATACTTACTTAAAAATATATTCCATGATCTACAAACAGACCAGGTATTTTTGTTCTTTGAGAACTAATGATATAATTACCATTAGGAGTGATTCTTTGATAGACTGGATTGGAAGATTTGTGGAATAAACTTGCATAGAAATTTTGTATTTCTTTTTTTTTAATTATTTTATTGTTGGTTGTTCAAAACATTACATAGTTCTTAATATATCATATTTCACAGATTGATTCAAGTGGGTTATGAACTCCCATTTTTACCCCGTATACAGATTGCTGTGTCACATCAGTTACATTTCCAATGATTTACAAATTGCCTTTCTGGTGACTGATGTATTCTGCTGTCTATCCCATTCTCCACTGTCCCCCCTCACCTCCCCTCCCCTCCCCTCCCCTCCCCTTCTCTCTCTCCATCCCCTCTACTATAAATCGTTTCTTCCACTTATATAATTTTTCTCCTACTCCTCCTTTCCTCTTATATGGAGTTGTGTATAACCCTGAGGCTCACCTTCCAATTCCATGCAATTTCCCTTACCTCTCACTTTCCCTTCCGCCTATCATCCCTGTTTAATGTTAATCTTCTTCTCCAGCTCTTTGTCTCTACCCTGTCCTTGGTTACTCCCCTTATATCAAAGAAGACATTTGACATTTGTTTTTTTAAGGATTGGCTAGCTTCACTTAGCATAATCTGCTCTAATGCCATCCATTTCCCTCCAAATTCTATGATTTTGTCATTTCTTATTGCAGAGTAATACTCCATTGTGTATAAATGCCACATTTTTTAATCCATTCATCTATTGAAGGGCTTCTAGGTTGGTTCCACAATCTTGCTATCATGAATTGTGCTGCTATGAACATCGATGTAGCAGTGTCCCTGTAGCATGCTCTTGTTAGGTCTTTAGGGAATAGACCGAGAAGGGGAATAGTTGGGTCAAATGGTGGTTCCATTCCCAGCTTTCCAAGAAATCTCCATACTGCTTTCCAAATTGGCTGCACCATTTTGCAGTCCCACCAACAATGAACAAGTGTACCCATTTCCCCGCATCCTCCACAGCACTTGTTGTTGTTGGACTTCTTAATGGCTGCCAATCTTACTGGAGTGAGATGGTATCTTAGGGTGGTTTTGATTTGCATTTCTCTGACTGCTAGCGATGTTGAGCATTTTTTCATGTACTTGTTGATTGATTGTATGTCCTCCTCTGAGAAGTGTCTGTTCAGGTCCTTGGCCCATTTGTTGATTGGGTTATTTGTTATCTTATTATCTAATTTTTTGAGTTCTTTGTATACTCTGGATATTAGGGCTCTATCTGAAGTGTGTGGGGTAAAGATTTGTTCCCAGGATGTAGGCTCCCTGTTTATCTCTCTTATTGTTTCTTTTGTTGAGAGAAAACTTTTTAGTTTGAGTAAGTCCCATTTGTTGATTCTGGTTGTTAACTCTTGCGCTATGGGTGTCCTATTGAGGAATTTGGAGCCTGACCCCACAGTATGTAGATCATAGCCAACTTTTTCTTCTATCAGACGCCGTGTCTCTGATTTAATATCGAGCTCCTTGATCCATTTTGAGTTAACTTTTGTGCATGGCGAGAGAAAGGGATTCAGTTTCATTTTGTTGCATATGGATTTCCAGTTTTCCCAGCACCATTTGTTGAAGATGCTATCCTTCCTCCATTGCATGCTTTTAGCCCCTTTATCAAATATAAGATAGTTGTAGTTTTGCGGATTGGTTACTGTGTCTTCTATTCTGTACCATTGGTCCACCCGCCTGTTTTGGTACCAGTACCATGCTGTTTTTGTTACTATTGCTCTGTAGTATAGTTTGAAGTCTGGTATCGCTATACCACCTGATTCACACTTCCTGCTTAGCATTGTTTTTGCTATTCTGGGTCTTTTATTATTCCATATGAACTTCCTGATTGTTTTATCTATTTCTACAAGAAATGCTGTTGGGATTTTGATTGGGATAGCATTGAACTTATAGAGAACTTTTGGTAATATCGCCATTTTTGATGATGTTAGTTCTGCCTATCCATGAACAGGGTATATTTTTCCATCTTCTGAGGTCTTCTTCTATGTCTCTTTTTAGGGTTCTGTCGTTTTCATTGTATAGGTCTTTCACCTCTTTTGTTAGGTTGATTCCCAGGTATTTTATCTTTTTGGGGGATATTGTGAATGGAGTAGTTGTCCTCATTTCCGTTTCAGAGGATTTGTCGCTGATATACAGGAATGCATTTGATTTATGCGTGTTGATTTTATATCCCGCCACTTTGCTGAATTCATTTATTAACTCTAATAGTTTCTTTGTAGACCCTTTTGGGTCTGTTAGGTATAGAATCATATCGTCTGCAAATAGTGATAATTTAAGTTCTTCTTTTCCTATTTTTATGCCTTTAATTTCTTTCGTCTGTCTAATTGCTCTGGCCAGTGTTTCGAGGACTATGTTGAACGAAGTGGTGAGAGAGGGCATGAAATTTTGTATTTCTATGCAGCAATTTCTTGTAATGTGCAGAAGGCCATTATGTTTGGCATCATCTAGATTTCCTGAATTTTAATTCAATTCAATAAAATCTCCATAATCACATTGTGTGAGGAAATATCACAACTGGGCCCATGAACTTTGATACTGCATAATAAAAAGCCTGTTGATGTAAATTGATGGATATTGTCAATCCATGTAGTTGTCTTGTGCTCACTTGATCATTCTACTGAACACCAAATTTGTGGCTAGGGTTGTAGCTCAGTGGAAGTGTGCTTGTTAGCACATGTGAGGTACTGGACTCAACCTTAGTAACAAATAAAAATAAATAAATAAAATAAAGGTTTTGTGTTCATCTACAACTAAACAATTAAAAACAAAAAGAACTCCACATTTGGTGGCAACTTTTGTCCTAGTCAGATATTCTGTTCAGTGCACTGGGGTATATTGGTGGTTATAAAAATTATATAAGACGGATGTTATAATGACTAGTGTGTTTCTAAATTTAATTATATGATGCAGAAATTATTTGTACAAATGACTGCTACTTCAGATGATTTCAATTTATTTGTTTGGACTTGACATAGTTTCTGTTTAGGCACAATGAAGATAGCAGGACTGAATTTGGTGGCATACATCACCACAATGGGATGGGTTGAAGTGTTTTCAAATGACTCAACTAAGGTGCATAAACAAAGCTCTCTTTTTCACTTGAACTCTATAGCTGGTGGAATTAACCCCAATGAACGTGAGAACTGCCTAGCAGCAAATGAAAAATGCTCTCCATTCTACAGAATCTCATGAAAAGATGAAGAGATCTCCTGCCATTAGAAATAAGCTTCTTCTAAAATCTCATAGAATTGCATATAAAGTCCTTTTCCCCCCCAGGAACCAACTTTAGAAATTTCTGGCAAAGTGACTCTCCTCAAATTGCCACCAATGGAAGCCAGAGAGTCAAGGACATGCTACTGAGTTATAACACTTTCTAAAAATAAATATTTAAAAATAACTAAAGTAATCAGTGAGATGATGGCATGAGAATGTTCAGAGAGAGTTAGCCAGTTATATGAAGCATGCTTTAATCACAAATACCTGTTATCACTATATGCTTTGTACTTAAAGAAAGGATGCAATACTGTAAGGCACCATAAGAGCATAAATTAAGAAATGAAACTCTATATTATTATTTTTTTTAAAGAGAGAGTGAGAGAGGAGAGAGAGAGAGAGAGAGAGAGAGAGAGAGAGAGAGAGAGAGAGAGAGAATTTTTTTTAATATTTATTTTTTAGTTCACAACATCTTTGTTTGTATGTGGTGCTGAGGATCGAACCCGGGCCGCACCCATGCCAGGCGAGCGCACTACCGCTTGAGCCATATTCCCAGCCCAGAAACTCTATATTAAATTATGAAGAATACATTGTTTTTTAAAATGTAGTGAAAGCATACTGCTCTGCAGTAATGGAGCTAAACATTGACAGGGAATAGAGACATATTTTACGCAGCAACAAATCTCAAAGAGCTTATAATTTAGCATGGAAAAGTCATATGCAGCTGGGCACCTTGGTGCATGTCTGTAATCACAGCAGCTCAGGAGGCTGAGAAAGGAGGATCACAAGATCAAAGCCAGTCTCGCAAAAGTGAGGTGTCAAGCAACTCAGTGAGACTCTGTCTCTCAGACAGAGCTGGGGATATGACTCAGTGGTAGAGTGCCCCAGGGATCCATCCCAAATACCAAAAACCAAAAAAGTCAAATGCATGCATGCATGCATGCTATAACACAAAAATGAATGAAATAAATGCTATGATAGAAAGGCAAGAAAAGTACTCTGACTAAAAAGAGGAAAAACTGTACTATGAACATAGTGAGTTTTGTGTGAAACAGATTGTTAGCATTTTACTACAGTAGGAGATTCCAGGACAAACAAATCACATTAGCAAAGGCAGAAATTCATAAAGATGCATGTGGTTTGCAGGGGTCACCACACTGGATATTTGGACCTGACCATTGCAATTATATGAAAGTGTAAAAGAAAATGTCACATTAATTGATACCAGAGCAGTTATAACCAGTTTCTATAGAAAATTTTATGATTCATTGAAGATTTATGAAGATAAGCATGATATAAATTACCAAATTTTGGGCTGGGGATATAGCTCAGTTGGTAGAGTGTTTGCCTCACATGCACAAAGCCCTGGGTTCAATCCCCAGCACCACCAAAAAAAAAAAAAAAAGAATAAATTACCAAATTTTATATCTGAGGGAAAATGTTTGATAGTGACATTGATTATGCTTTGAGTACCCCCAAACATTTGTATTGAAATAATATTTTTAGGGTATTAAGAATGGAAAATTAATCCTACCATGGTGTTTAGAGGTGGGCCCTTTGGAAAGAAATGAGGGTTAGACAAGGTCATTAGAAGCACTCTCACAAATAAATGTTGGTAGCTTTATAAAAGAAAGACCCCTCTCTCTCTCTTTCTATCTGTGTGTGTGTGTGTGTATGTGTGTGTGTGTGTATTTGTCTGTCTTTTTTGATGCCTTTTGTCCTGATGGATTATGCCAGCAACAAATCATCAACAGATATGGTCTTCGATCTTATACCTCCAGATCCATGAACCAAAATAAACCCTAGTTGTTTATCAAGTATTTCATTAGTCTAACAAAACTGTACTGACATATTATGCAGATATCAATACTAAAAAGCTACACAGAGTATGTTTGATAATATTCAATAAATATTATAGAAGGGAAAGATAGAGAAGTAATCCTGAAAACTACAGTAAATAACAATTAGGAGTAGTGCTCAGGCAGAATTCAGAGAGCATAATATAAAGAATAGTAGCAAGTAACAGTGTTAATAAGTAATCTACAGATCACTGTCTGAAGAACTACAATCAGTGCTCCATTCAAGATAATGGATACTGAAGTATACATCCAGTATAATAAGAGAAAATCATAACCATATCATTTCAATCATGAATAAAAAATAGAAGATATAATCTAAAAACTTAAATATATTTTTAAAATCCTGCTATCATTAGGGCTGGGGCTGTAGCTCAATGGCAGAGTACTTGCCTGGCATGCGTAAGGCATAGGATTTGATCCTTAGCATCACATAAAAACAAACATATGAAATAAAGGCATGCTGTCTATCCGCAACTCCAAAATTTTTTTAAAGCCTGCTATCAAATATTTGCAGCCGGTTAAGAAATAGGATATTCATGTAAAACTATAAATTTAAGTGGAGAACAGCATATGCTAAATTCCCCATGAGTGACATGGACAACAAGTAGAAAAGCAATTGAGAAAGGATGAGATAGGATGGTTAGGTGAGTTTTGTGGAGTAACAGCATAAGTCAAAACCTAAGGACAAATAAGATGAGTATGGTGGAACACACCTGTGATGCCAGCATCTCGGAAGGTTGAGACAGGAGGATCACCAGTTTGAGGCCAGCCTTGACAATTTAGCCAGACCCTGTCTCCAAATTATATATATATGGAATATAGTTCAGTGGTAAAGTATCCCTGGGTGCAATTCATAGTAAAAAACAAAGAAAAGGCAAGGAACATATGATACTCAAGAAAAGTCAAGAACTGCAATGCCATTTTAGAAATAAAAATAAGATAAGTGTGCATAACTAGAAATGAAATTAGGCTACAATAGAAGGAAAGTTTTAGCAAAATATGACAGTCAACGGGTCAGAGAGATAAGATGTAGCCACAATGGATAGGATGTCCAATAGTAAGTTGCAAAATGGGAGATCTTCTCATTGGCCATCTACCTTTAAAAGATTTAAGGGAAAGTTATGTCAAAGGAGTTTTACAGGAAGGTCTATGTCTACTCCATGTCTCTTATGGTTGGACAAAGTGGATCAAATAGGAAGAAAAGGAAAACATACAATTAAATAGGGAAAAGCCATGCTGATTTAATATCTGTAAAGACAGTGGCATAGAAGCTAGGAGACTTGGAGATTAGGAATGCCAGTGACAGAAACAAAATGATCTGTGATATAAAATGTATTTAGGAAAATAAATTGAATTTATATTTAGATAATGGTTAAAGACCTTTGGAGAGCCAAGCTTGAAATATAAACCTAGAAAGAATTAAGCTATGAGATAGTAAAAAGCAATAAATTAATTATATAAGTTGGTTATAGAGTTATGGGGAAAATAATCATTTTTCTGCCAAGGAGCTTAAAACATACTATATGAGAGAGATGTTTAAATATTGCATATACATGAGAAATACAATAAAAATCCCAAAAGTCATAAGAGTGGCACAAAGATAAATATCTACAATGCTCAGATATGGCTTCCCAAAATTGGTGACATTCACTACCCATTCAAAAAGCAAGAATTCTCCTTTGTGGCAAGGGTAAAAAGAGTGTTCTAGTTTAGATAATAGAAGTCCCCCAAAAGCTCATTTGGGAGACAATGAAAGCAAGTTTAGAGGTGAAATGCATAGAATGTTTGGAAGCTGTTTTTTTTTTCTACCACACCCTTCCACCATATATTCTGCCTCACTTCCAACACACAGAAATGGAATTGATTGTCTGTGGATTGAGACTTCTGAAACTATGAGCCACAAATAAACTTTCTTCTACTAAAATTGTTCTTGTCAGGTATTTTGATCACAGCAGTGAAACAGGTGACTAAACAAAGAGAATTTCAAACATGGAGCACAGCAAGCAGAAAGCAATAGAGGCAGCTCACATTAAAGTGTTAGCAGGTTGTACTGAGGAATTGGTGATAGATTAGATAGTAAAAAAGTAGAATATGGAAAGTCAAGTGGGTTCTACTCAGAAAATTAGGAAAATATTCAAGATTTTTATGCAGAAATCATCAATAATCTTCTCTCTAGATTATATCCAGATGCCAATATTTTGTCCTCTCCCAGGTTCTGCATCTCTAATCTCAATATCATTCTATACATATTACTCATGATATAGAACTAAGCTTAATTGAGCTACCTATTCTCAGAGCAGATTATGCTTAGTGAAGCTAGCCAATCCCTAAAAAACAAATACCAAATGTCTTCTTTGATATAATGAGAGCAACTAAGAACAGAGCAGGGAGGAAGAGCAGGAAGAAAAGATTAACATTAAACAGAGACATGAGGTGGGAGGGAAAGGGAGAAAAAAGGGAAATTGCATGGAAATGGAGGGAGACCCTCATTGTTATACAAAATTACATATAAGAGGTTGTGAGGGGAATGGGATAATAAACAAGGAGGGAAATGAATTACAGTAGATGGGGTAGAGAGAGAAGATGGGAGGGGAGAGGAGGGGGGATAGTAGAGGATAGGAAAGGTAGCAGAATACAACAGTCACTAATATGGCATTATGTAAAAATGTGGATGTGTAACCGATGTGATTCTGCAATCTGTATTTGGGGTAAAAATGGGAGTTCATAACCCACTTGATTCTAATGTATGAAATATGATATGTCAAGAGCTTTGTAATGTTGTGAACAACCAATAAAAAAAATTAAGCTTAAATCCTAAAAAACATTTTGTCTCAAATATTGTTTAGTCTCTTTCTCGTGCCAAACAATTTCATGCAAATCTTGAAGAGATGGGACTCCTCTCCAATGTTAATATATTTTGCAAATTATTTTCTGTGAGAATAGTCTCTTTAATGTCTTTTTTTTTAGGGGGGGTAGTATATGAGAAAAAGAGTTCACTTAGATAACTCTCATCACTAAAACAAAAATATCATTGTATATATTTTTGTTCCTCATTGTTATTCTGTAGAAGTTGAGTCAAAAATTCTTTAGTTGTTCTCTTTATAGAACTTTCTATATGAGCATTAAAATTTATTACACAAGGATTGCATCAATCCTTACTTCATTTAAAGTACTTAGGATGATCAACAAGGTAAGTATACTGCTACAAAATGGTGATATGAACTTCAAATGATTTATGATAGGAGGGAGAAAATAATTTTATAAAAGTAAAATTTTTGAGAATTATAAATTCTTTAAAATGATTAAAACTTAGAGCTAAATAAGTTGAGAAATATATTTGCTATATTGTCATATTGTGTACACATATGAACATGTAACAACAAAACTCAGTATACCACTATAATTCACAATAAAAAATATAGAAAAATTTAAAAAGTCAAAGTCAAAGTGAAAAAAAAGAACTATATAAAATGATCAGCAATTTGATAGGTTTGGTATAATAATAATTGAGGATTTCAACTTAAAAAACAACAAGTATTCCTATTTATGTATCAAATATTTTGTCTCTTAAAACTTCTTTCCTTAATACTGGAAAAGGGATAACAAAAAGAAATATACTTTGAGTTATGTTCATTGTTGACTTTACATATCATATTTCATTGATATTTTATAGTATAGGTATTAGGATTTTAAAATTCCCAAATGACATTGCAGAAAAGTTGATTTATATAACTTTATTACTGATGGAATAGTGTGAAATGTCGCAGGCTCTAAAACCACTTTTCCTCTTATATTTCGCTTCACAACTTCAGGCTAATATTAAAATATTTAGTAGAGTCTGATCATTTCCTGCTGGTTGGATCATATTAAAAAATATATGGCTTAATGTAAAGGCATAGAAATTAAATATGTGAACAATCAGGCTTTGTAAAAGTGTACCACATGTTAACCTAAGAGCAATAAAACAAACAAAATGTGAAAATTTAGAACATTCTCATAATGTATGTTCTTTTTTCTATGAACTAACTGCTCTGTTGTGGGTTGTATTGTGCAGACTAGAAAAAATGATATAATTTAATTTTTTTTCATGCAGTTCTTAAGATGATAAAGCTAAACTAATCTCCATTTGAGTTTTTCTCCTAAATCACTTTTAAGGTTAGAGGCTATCTGACACACTGTTTTGACACCTTGACAATAAAGAAGGGCTTATGACGGTCTTGGTTGCATTGTTCTAAAGTGTTTTTCTAGAGCTATGCAGTAAATCAATGATGGACAGAATGCCTGGCCTGTCACATTTTACCAGGGTTACATTAAATTTACTTTTTACAATGTAAAAAGTAATTTTTTCCCAGTCCCAGGATGGGACCTGGTGTAACAAAAATTAATCCTATACATTGGCACTTGAAAATCCTGATGAAATCAAGTTTACATTACAAACCATGTAATTTCTAAAAGGATGCAGCAACTTTTTCAATAATTTTTTTCTGAAGATCAAGAAGTGTTATTTTAGAAAAAAGAGGTTGTAGGTATTTTTTTCTTCTCTCTCTCTCCACTCCCCTTTCCCCCTCCCTCCCTTTCTTTCTTATTTAATGTCTCTTTGTTTATTTTCCCAGATGTTTTTGAAGTGAATTAATTTAATAAATTAACTGAAATAATAAAATAATTTGTTATTGTAAAAGGAAATGCAATGCAATGCTTTAAAATTTATGATATACTTCATTGTGTGCATTATAGAGTAATACAACAAAAACTATAAGTTAATGTAGGGGGCTTTACTTAGTACATCCAAAATAACCTTTCTGATATATCTGCAGATTCCCTACAGCCATCAAGCCATTAAACTGAATTTCTTACAGAAAAAAACTGTGACCAATTTTAATGTAAACTGAATTATTCTCAATATTTGCAAATGTCACTCATGTAACCTCAATGCCAGAAAGGTTGTCCTAGAAAGTTTACTTGTAAAAGAGTAAGCATTTCCAGAAAAAAAGAAGATGAAGGGCAAAGGAAAGTCATACAGACACACTCTCACCTGGAAGAATTACAGAAAGAAAAAGTAAAGGTGTCCTTGTAATACCATATTCTAAATGTCAACCTATGTCCATAATATCTGAATCAGTGTTAGATAATATCAGGTTCAGGTGTTTTATTTCATTTTATTTTATTTTTTTTAGTTTCCAAAATTACTACAAATATAAAGTGTTCAGGTTATTCTTCTTTAAATGATGCTCATTTGACATCAATACCAATAAGCCTAATTGAAAGACATCCACCTATGCATTAACATTTATATAATTTGGACTCAGATTTTGCAAATAACAAGTACTACTCAAACATGATTTACTCTTCTGTTGCATGAGATATTTTATTGGAAATTATCAATTGTTGGTATTTTAATCTTTTTAGTTCTAGGATTTAAATCAGACAAAAAACATTACAGGATGACAGAGCCTGCAGATTTTCTGAGTAAGGTGTTCCACAGTTAGTCTCATGAAAAAGACATTTAAATTTGTTTTAATTTTTTGAAATTTAATTTGCTTCTGAGATCAGAATTAAAGTAATGCCTTGGAATCATTTATCATGCAAGAGAACAAAGGTGTCCTGTGAAGCTGGAACCTCGCCCTGTTAAACGATTTCTGCTAAGATTCCCCTCTCTGCCTTCTTATGCCATTCTGAGATATAATTGTTATTTTTTATTTTTAATGCTATGTATTTATTTTCTCATTTTCAACTTATTTATGTAAAATAACTATTAATAACTGAACCTAACTCTTCAGGTCCATCCTGGTAAAATGAGTAACAAATTGGTGTTTGGGGGGTGATGTACCGTGCAAAATGCTAATAGGATTCCTGAATGGAAGACATCCAGCCTGGATCAAGACCTTGCCCATATGTGGAGTTTTTGTCTAAGCAATCTTTTTATAAGCTTTTTATTGCTTGAACAGCTACCGAAGCAAACAGAGACATATTATTTATTAATTGTGCACCGTTAATAGTGAGGTCTCACCAACTGCCAATCCATATGGGCATAAAGCCCTCAGTCCTAAATCTGCTCAGATTAATTTCTTTCAACGGCATCCAGCAGTGTGAGGGTGAAGTGAGAAACCCGGGTGTGCTCCTGCCTTTTTATGCCATGCTCGGAAGATTAGTTCACTAGGACTTCTTTATAAGCATGAAAAGCTGCATTACTTCTTGGTCCTGTCCAGGCTAGAGATTTGCTAAGATGAAGATGGAAGAACCTTAGATCTGTTGTGATTTTCCCAGATCCTCTCCAAAGCCTACATAATCCTTTTGTTTCAAAAGGGCGGGGTGGGGGGTGGGGAGGCAGCTTGGGGTGCGGTTAAAAAAAAAAAAGAGGACATGTTTCAACAAGACTAAATAGCTAAAATATCTAATTACATTAAGGACAGCTCTTAGCTGAAAAAGCTTAAACTTTAAAAAATAATTAGGCCCAGTTACAGTTTCAAGATATTTGCATTTGTGATTACTGGTTAATTTTAGTAATCTAATTCTTCATATAAAATGTAGAAGCTGCCTAATCTAATCATGAGAACAATCATGCACATTATATGCCAAATTTAATTATACTAATTAAAAACCTGGAACATTTTCTAGTCTTTTCCAAATTTTGCTGCTTAGCTCAATACTTCTGGATGTACATTAGTTCAGAGAAAGAACCCAAATTTAGTTACTTTCACAACTATTTCCTTCAGGATAGCCACTCCTATTCTTAAAAAGCAGTGATGATAATTTTTAGGAATTGTGATTTCACTGATCACTCTATTCCATGTTGAATGAAGATTTTCAGGATGCGAATGTGTATGTTTTAATAATGAATTCACATACAACCTGCAGGCATTTTAATCATGTTTTAGGGCAGTAGCTTTAGTGCATAAAACAGTAGTTGAATAAACTCTTAGAAAACTAACAATTTATAATTTGTTCGGTAAACTGTTAGAAAAGCCAAACTACTAAATTCGTGGGATTGCCCTGTTAAATGGGAATTTCAAATTCTGGCCTCCAGCCTTGTTGTTGGAAATCTAAAATGAAATTATCTATTCCCCACACACCCCTCAAGCCCTAGCCCACCCGGCCCCATCCTCCCAAAAGCCACTTTTAGAGAAGCTGGATCTCTCAGCAAAAGGAAATACAGGTCTTTTTTTGTTTTTTGAAATCTAGAACCCTATCTATTTGAATCTTTATTACCCAGTGCTAAAAGTAGTTTAATAGGTGCACACACTCTATTAAGCAATATGTTAAAGAAACCTGTTATTCACTGGTAAGAAAGAAGCCAGTGTGTTTAGAATGACATTAGCTGCAAAAGCTAAGAAATCATGAAGGGGACTTTGCCTAGTTGCTGCATTGGTGTTCAAGAGGAAGAAAGGTCATTTTCCTTAAGAAACAACTTGGCCTTGCCTGTAAGGGCTAGACTCAATGCCTAGGGAGATCACTGATTTTTCACTGAAACAATATGTATAATTTATACATAAGTGTGTCTACTCTTGGCTGTGTTAAAGCTCCCTTTATATTATTTTCTGTGTTCAAACAATTCATTGAAGTCATCACAGTTTCCAGAGAAACACTTTCATATTTACAGTCAGTTCACTTTTAGAGACTTTGTTAGCTTTGTGTGTTATATTCTGGAAGAATATTTAATTGCCACAGTAAGTTTACCACAGAAGAACTGAACCAACTGTCAGTATACTTTTTAATTTTTCTCTCTTTCTTTCTTTCTTTCTTTCTTTCTTTCTTTCTTTCTTTCTTTCTTTCTTTCTTCTTTCTTTCTTTCTTTTTTTTTGTTATCTTTCCTCTTCTTTCATCTCTAATTTTTAAATTCAGGAGGTTTGACTATCATTTTGTTAATCTTGATGATTTCTTCTAAGCAATTTGAAAAGGATCTGTCCTTTGCCTGAAGGATCTCAGGCAGCAGCTTGCTGTAGATCTAATGAAAATCTGTCTGTGCATATGCACAAATTGACTAAAGAGAGTACATCAAATGTTAATTCATAGATGCAGAACTAATATGCAAATTGAGATTCTAAACTTACTGCACCATCATTTTTAATGAAATAAGTTATTATAAGTTATTCAGTCCTTACATTTAAGGAAATAATAAAATAAAAACTTAGTTCTGTGTACTGGAATATAGTCTCTTCCTTTTAATTCACTGATTGCCAATTCCCTTCTTTTTGCCTCCAGATGGATTTGAACTTACTGAACTAAGAAGACTTGTAAAAAAAAAGAAAGAAAGAAAGAAAGAAAGAAAGGAAGAAAAAGAAAAATCTTAGCTGAGGTAATCTTGAGAGTTAATATTCCTAGTTGCATATAAATCATGTGCCAGTATGTTTCACCCAGTATCTAAACATATACACAGATATAGATTTATCAGACAAATTACTAATTTGATTCAACATTGATATAAATTTGATAAATATATTATTGCCTAAAATTAGAGCTTATAAAACAATACATAAACTTCACTTGTACCTATGATATTTTGAAAACTGAGTACTTACAAGAATTCATGAAATTATATCTGAATTGAGTATTAATCACTTATATATATTTGCCATAATACATCATCTTAATATTATTTTCTGTTAAAATTTCTCACTGTGGTGTTAATTTACATATTAATTTATCCTAGTTGGAGATGTTTATTGTGATTGAAAATATTTTTACAACTGCTGGTTCTACCAGGAAATTTTAAATCAAAAGAATCTTCATTTGTGGGACAAGACATTCCTATATAATTATATCAAAGAAATTTTATTTTCAACAATGTGTGTAGATATATTATAACTAAGGTCCTGTGGTTTTCAAGAAAAAAATGTGCACTGACTTGAAAATAAAAAACTGAAGAATAATCATGGAGTAAGTTAGTAGAGATGTTGGGTCAGTTTACCCAGATTTAGTTCATCTTTTCTGGCTTTGTCCTGTACATATCTATAACCATCAGTTACTTTGATTTAAACAAACTACCATCACAATGTAAGGCTAGAACAGAAGTTATTTTTAAGGAAAATAAACATGGACAGACAAAAAATGAAAAAATATATCTAGTTAAGATTGGATGAAATATTGGATATTTAAGAACTTATCTCACAACAAAAAATCTCAGTGGTGGTGAATAAAAGGAAGAAAGTGCCTTTACTTTTCCCCCCTGATCAAGCTGATCAAGTTACCCTTGACATGTCCAGGAGGAAGACTTTTTGTTTGCTTGTTTGTTAAAAGCAAAACATTTACTGCACCTGTTTAATTTTATTTTACAGCATTCAACAGATTATAGATGTACTCATTTATCTATGTATCTATGTCATTTATCCATACTTTAAACATTGAGGCTCAGTAGCCCCATGTATCAGGCAGTAATCTAAGTATAGTTTCTACTGGTGGGGACAGATATGTTAATTATTGATGTTTAGAACAATATCATATTTAAGAGGTATATGTAACAGAAATAGTCCAATATTACTTATTATATTAATAATAATCCTGAGGTTAATTATATATATTCTATTTCTAAGTGATTCATCTAAATGTCATATTATAGCCTTAATCTCAGAGGTATAGACATTTGTAAAATATCTCCTAAGTAAAATCTATATAAATTTTATAATTAAATCTCCAAAGTACACAATTTTTGAATAAAATAAATAATAAGGCATTTCATAAATGGTTCTGAAAGAATACAATATTGTTAATTGCAATTTTTGCCATTTAATCTTGGGAAAATTTCAAACCCTGGTTATTGTTCCTTTATGAAACTCTATTTTGGAATAAGCTGCTTGTAAATTTAGATGCATTCAAACATAAGATATTATTGTAATAGAAGTATGAATTCTAAAGTCATGCCCTTTTCTGAAGTATTAACTTCAACTTACTAATGGCTTTTTAGTCCATCAAATAAAAATAAAAAGCCTGAAGAAAGAAAGATAAGTGAACAATACACATGTTTAGAAATGTAATAGAAATTTAAAAGTGAGGAATTTTGATCAATGAAAGAGAAAAAAATTAGTCTCAGCAGAGGAAAAAGTAAACCATCAGTAATTTTTAATGGCATACAATGTCGTATATGCCTATAAAACCTAATAGAGCACAATAAGGAAGTTCAGTGACTGCTGTTGCAGAGAGGGAATGTGCTGTTATAATGTATAACACAGAAACAGAATAGGTGCCTTGTTAATGTAACTTTATAAGGCTATGCCAATTTTTAAAAATTATAGAGTAAGTCCTACACAATCCAAATGTATACCAGATATAACTACAGACTATATAAACATGTGTATGTGTGAGTGTGTGTGTGTGTGTGTGTGTGTGTGTGTGAGATATATATATATATATATATATATATATATATATATATAGAGAGAGAGAGAGAGAGAGAGAGAGAGAGAGAGAGAGAAATAGACAGGGGACAGAGAGACAAAGAGGGAAAGATAGGAAGAAACAACCAAACCTACTTGTGTCACTCTGAATTGTCATAAATAGACTGAACACCTTTATGATCCTACATGATTCTAGTGACCATTTCTAAACGTTTGAAAAAGAGCACAATTTTTTTCTGATTTGGCATATATTTCTTTTGTTGTTGTTGTGCCCCTTTAACTTTGCCGCTGTTTGCTTTCCACACTACTTACATTTCATTCCAGTATGTCCTGGCTTGGTCATTTCCCTCTGTTAGGACACATATCATTAACCTTTACTTTCAGATTTGCTCCAGGTTCACTTGAGTCAAGTTTTCATTGCTAAAGAAGCTTCCCTTCTATCAAATACACACTCAACACTCCAAAGACTTGCATTGCTTACTTAGTTGATGGGTAGGATTTTTCTTACATATTCAACTTTGTCTGAGAAATCTCTTCTTGCTTTCTATGTGCTGACTTCTCTGTCAACTTTTAATAAGGACTTTTTTTATTGGTTGCTCAAAACATTACAATGATCTTAACATATCATATTTCATACATTTGATTCAAGTGGAGTATGAATTCTTATTTTTACCATGTGTACAGATTACAGGATCACATTGGTTATACATCCAGGACTTTTTTAGTAACTCTTGGAAATAAAAGGTGGTGGTCACTGGCTGACCAAAATTCATAAATGAGATGTTCCTTCTGATGAACCAAATAATTGTCTTTTGGCTCTATTTGCATCATCTACCATCCATGAATGCATTATTAGCTGATTAAATCGACCATGGTATCTCATTTCCTTTGCCAGTGATTATTTTAGGCCTGGTTGGCAAAATGGTTAAATCTGATCATACATAATGGATATTCTGCTTAGGTGGCAATTAGACAAGGTTTTCCAATATGATAAAATCTCTTTTTATAATCTTAGATTTTTAACATGAGCATAGAATCCAAAATCATAGTGTAATCTACAGCCTGATAATGGTGGTGTAGAATCCTATACAACTACGTATTATAGGTTAATCCACCATTTCTATGACTGCCTAGGGCGTTTCCCAAGTTCCACAGAAGGCAGAGCTGAATGAAACTATATATTTCTACTCCCTGTGGAAGTACAGTCCCCATCTGTCTAAGTGATAAAAGGGAAAGTAGATTGAGAAAAGTAGAAAACTTCTTAAAAAACATGATCAAACTGGTCAAAACTTGTACCAAATGCAGCTGATGACACTGAAGGGAGCTATTCCCTTTCAAAAGTTTAAATAAGGGGTGATTTAGGGAAGCTTTGGAATTGGTATTTGTCACAAAAGTTTTTTATAGAAGGACTTCTCTCTCCATTGTATAATCCAGTGTTCCAAAAGGAAAGAGGTAAAACAAGAGGAACTAAACTGGTTAAACATGATACATAATGGTACACATGTGTCAATAATCTGGTTTTAGTGTGTGTGTGTGTGTGTGTGTGTGTGTGTGTGTGTGTGTTGTGTGTATTTTGTTGTTAATTTTGTTGTTGTTATTGTTTGTTTTTGTGCTGCTGGGGATTGAACCCACGGCCTTACAAATGCTAGGCAAGCACTCTGCCACTGAGCTACACCCCAAGACCATTACCTTCAATTACACTGTTCCTCAGACCTCATTCTTTCATGTAGGTTTAAGTCTTTCTTTGTCATATTCCTTCTGTAGGAAGAAAATTCCTGTAGTACATATCTGCTAGGAATGAATCCTCAAGGTTTTTTGTTGTTGTTGTTGTTGTTGTTTTGGTTTGTTTTTTTTTTTTTTGGCTTATAAAAAGAAATCCTAATTTGCTTTTGTTGTTGAAAGATATTTTTACTAGATTTAAATAATTCCATATTTCCAGTTTACTTCTTTCGGTATAGTAATTCCCTCTTATCAATATTTTCACTTTCCATGATTTTAGTGGCCAACTATGATCTGGAAATATTAAACAGAAAATTATAGAAATCTAATTGTATACCATCCTAATTAGTATGTTGAAATTGAGTGCCACCCCATCATGTTCCACCAAGGATGTGAACCAACCCTTTATCCAGCATGTCCATCCTGTATAAGTTATTTGCCATTTTGTCACTTAGTAGCCATCTCAGTTAATAGAATATCACAGTATGCCCATGTTTGTGTTCAAGTAATACATATTATACTTAATAATGATCCCAAAGTTGAAAACCAGTGGTGCTGGCAGTCTTATTTCAGTATACTATTTTAATTGTTTTATTTTAGAATCAGAAATTGCTGTTAATCTCTTCTTATATAACTTACAAATTAAAATTTGTCATAGATATATATGTATAAAATAGCATATTTTTATTGCTGTTATTCATGGTTTCAGCTATATGGTGTTTTGAAAAGTATCTTCCACAGAAAAGGAGAAACGACTATACAGTTACAATTTTAGGCCATTGTATTCTAGTTTACCTGGTTTCAGCTGGGAAGTTAACTTATTAATTTTTTCTTCTTTTCTGTTATTGATCTCTAGTTCCTTCAAAATATTATCTTCCTCTTTGATTTTTAGTAGTCTTACTCTAATATGCCAAGATGATTTGATTGTCAATCTGTGAATGGTTATAAAATTGCTCTATTTGTCCTATGTAGATTTCTCTGAGCTTAGTGGATCCATAGTTTGATGTCTTTCATCATGTATGGCGAAATCTTACTCAATATTTCTTTACATATTTATTCTGCTTCATTCTCTTCTGCAGCATCAAATTACACATGCATTAGGTTATTCAGTGCCCTTCCACAGCTCTTAAATATTCTGCTTTGTTTCATTCTTTATCTCTTTGAATTTATTTTTTGTTATTTGAGTTGAACTATCTACAAATTCACTGATATTTCCTCAATGTCAAGTCTGTGTTAAAATGATGGCCATGTTGAAGGAATTCTGTATCTTTTACGTAGTGGATATTTTTCTTAGTTTCTTCTTCTAGCATTTCTATCAAACTCCTTATTGCGTTTTCTATCACTCCAAGGGCATTTCCCATCCATTGGCACATGTCACCTGCCTTTTCCATTACATCCTTTAACATATTAATCATGCTCTTTAAAGTTCTAGTATTTTAGTCATCTCTGAATTCCACTATCTGACTCATGTCTGAATCTGATCCTACTGATAACCTCTAACTCTTCAATAAGGTTTTGTTTACTTCCATTTCCCCATGTGTCTTGCTATATTTTTATCATTAGAGCAAAAAATACTGTTAATATATCTGGGCTTTACATTTATCCCCTAAACCTCCACTTACCATTTCACTTTAACCTTGTGGGTTAGAGTGATTCCTGCCCTTCAAAGTGTTCAAATCTGTTGCATGTGAAAGAAGGCTCCACAGATGCATACAGTATTTTTTATAATCACCCATCAGCTCCTACATTTGTCACCATTGTGAGATCTCTGTGGTTTCCTTCCCTACTCCAGTCATTTTCCTAAGTACTTGATGGCGGTCATGGAAAAAACTAGTGAGTGCAACATCCCTATGTGCTTGGGGCCCTTCAGTATGTTGAACTGATATCTATCTTGTTCCTGTTGGTTTGTTAAATATTTTACTAATTTTGCCTTTCAGATTCAGGGGATGTAGATGAGAGCATTGAAAGTGAATTTACAATGTTTATAGTTTCATATTTAAATTCATGGGAATTACATTAGCATATATTACTCTATAAGAAACAATTTGTTAATTTATATATATTACAATATATAGAGATGTATTTATCTGTCTATTTATGTATATTACATATATGAATACATATTTATTTAAATTACATAGAATACTATTTGGTCTATAGTAATTTATTCTTCGTATAATAAAATATATATTATTTACTGAGAACATGAGTTGTATAAGGACATAAATTTAAATACTGAGGGAGAGAATCCATGGCACTCAGACATTTTCCCTAAGGGAATCCTCCTCTTAAGCTTCTCCAAAATCTCCTCTAAGCAGACTGGAGACAAGTGATCACTATAGCTACTATATCAGATTTGTGGCCTTTAGTCTCAAATTTAGAATGCAAAGATACTTTATAACTATTTTGTTTAATGGGTTTTTGAAGAATCAGTGAAATTTGGATAGGAAGAATATTAATGTAGTATCCTGCAATACCTGTAAACTCACTTAAAATAGTTGAATGTTGACTTTCCAACCAGGAAAACCCGAAAACTGAGCAAAGCTAATTTCATTAGAAATATTGCATTAATTAAGATAGAATACCATCATAATCCATAGATATCTTGACAGACACACACTAGTGTCTCAGAAGGGAAAGTTCAACCAAGAATACTCACAAGGTTTGGGTGTCTTGCAACAAAACAAGTTGTTATAAAGTAGGAATGGATTGGAATTGACAAAATGCATGACTTGATAGTTTAAAATTGGTAAATATGTCAAGACAATTGTCTTCAAACTAATTTTGATAAGAAAACCATTGGGTAAAAATTGAAATATTAATCTAGGTGAGCATTCTATTGTCCTGATGAGAGATAATGTTTTCCGATAAGACAAAGTTATTTTTTGAATGAATTTTTTAATCAAATAGTGAAGTTGTTTAAGGATGCACAGTCTATTCTTTCACGCAAAGAGTTAAGTCATGTTGACACAAATAGACACAATTATCATTATTAATTGATATTCAAATCAATGGGTCTCAGGCTTAAGTGCAAAAAATAAAATTCCTACAATGATGGTGTGCCAGCTATACATTGCTGCCAAACATTTTGCTACTATGTATATGGATCATGTCATTCTTTAATAATGCCTTCAAATCTATCATAATCTTCTCGGCCTCCCTCCAATTTGTGCTTGCCCCTAGTCTCAAAATCATTATCACATATTTTAAGTTTCTGTGATGATGGCATTCCACTTCTGGTACTAATTTTTATTTCACATACTTTTTATTGTGGAGAAAAATCCCAGATTTTAGTGGTTTAAGAGAATCTATTTAGATTGCCCATAGATTGGCTAGTCTCAGCTTTTGATTGTCACTTTGAATTTCTGGATGAAGTTAGAGTAAGATTTGCAAGCTGAGACTGGGGTGATTTGAGGGCTCTACTGGGCAAAATATCTAAATGGCTCATTCGTACTGCTGTCAGTTGACAATAACTGTTGCCTAGGAGCTCATCTTTGTTGTCTTTCAAAGTAGCTATACATGGTCTCTCTTGGTGGCTTTGATTAATCACAGCATGAAGTCTGGTTTCCAAATGCAAACACCCCAAAAGCAATCATTCAAGAGACCTGGGTGCAGAATACAAGACTTCTTCTGACATAATCTTTAAACACAGAGAATATTACTTCCCCTGTATTGTATTAGACAAATCACTAAGTCTAGCCCAGAAGCAAAGGAGAAGTGGCATGTGCATAGATGGAGGGAAGAAAATGAGGACAGTATTCAGGGAAACCCCCACTGCAGGTGCATACAAATTCCATGGAGGAATGACACACTGAGTTAGTACCCTAGTAAAGTACAGATTTTAATAAAGATTCTCTTTATGTCTTTGTATCATACATAGTACATACAAAAGCAAGATCACTTTTTAGTCATCTGCTGTCTTCATGAATTTCCATTAAATGTTTAGTAATCTTGTTAGAAAAATAAAGCTATGTTATATTTTCAGTTGCTAAATTGCTTTTGTCTCTATTGTTTTATAAAAACCACCCCTCATATATGAGTCTTGTTTTAAGTACAAACACACACACACACACACACACACACACACACACACACAAAAGGCATAGATTAATACTGTAAGACATCAATCTTCTAGTAAGTCTTCATGTACCAAATAAAATATAGCATTTAAACTCCATTTAGTTTTCTTAGATGGATTTTTAAGAGATTAATCTGCTATAGAATTTTGATTTCCAAAGAATATTTTAAATAACCAAAATTCTGTTTTTCTTTATAGTGTGCTGATTTCTAATTAACCTCCATTATTCAGTTCATCTAAATAATGACTACAATTATAGGCCATTTTAGCAGATTGAAATTATAATGGTTGTTAGTGATTAGTTTTTTTTCTTTTTTTTACTATAAACTTCTTGGTTCTTTGCCTTCCAAATTATCAGGTTGCTAGCTTTTGAACCATATATACATTCATAAAAAATTTAGAAGTAAATTGCACAGTTAATTTAAGATACTTAAAAATGCAGTATGTAAATGTTCTGCTTTCAAGAAAGTCGCTTTAGCTTCTATGTGCCATCTTTAAAAATGGAACAAAATAATTATCCTATATTATTTTGTTCACATATTTTAAAGGGCTTCGTAGAGACATTTTAGCTTGATAAATGCTTTCAATATACTATCCTTCAACTTAAAATAACAGAAGTCAATATATTAATAAATACTACTTATTTCCCTTTCTATCTTCAATAAACACAAGCATACACATTCTTATCAAAGATGGATAAACACAAATATTTATCACACCATATTCATTCAATACATCAATAAATGGCACTATATTAGAATTGCAGGGTGATGTGTGTGTGTGTTTTATAAAGCAATTAGAGTTACAGGAGTTAATGTTAGTTAGTTATAAAGGACATACAGAAATTTAACATTTAAATATAGAAATAGAAAAGGAAACAGATTTCAAACTGATATATTTTGAAAGGAGTTATATTTGTTAGGGAACCATTGGAATAAAAGATATATGTATTCAATATAATTTTGGGGATAAATAGAAATTAGGATAAATAAGAACAAAATAATCATGATATTTCTACTTATTAGCTTTGAGAACCTCACCTGTTCCTTAATATGTAAAATGAGAAATAATAGTACCTACATCGTAGTGTTGTCTTAATGTGTGTAAAAAAAAACTTAAAAGATTATTTATTACATAGGACATAAAATAATTTTTAGCACAAAGAAAATGTTTAAGGTGTTAACATTATCATTACATTATTATTATTATTATTATATTTGAATTTATCAAATAAGTTGTTGAAATTCTCTGTTAAGTGTCAGGTACTGATCTAGTTTTTGAACATGCACACAAGTAAACTTAAGATACTCAACTTTTTGCCTCTGGAAACTCATATTCATGTAGAAAGAGAAAGAAAATGCACATCAAAATCAGTGGGTATATTGCATGTTAGAAAGTGATGAATGGTTATTGATATAAGTAAGGCAGAATGAGTGCGATGGAAACTACCTGCACAGCAGGTGGTCATATTTTTAAGCAGTGTGGATAGGATAGATCTGAGAAAGTTATATTGAATAAAGACTCTAGAAGATGACAAAGTGAACCTAGCAAAACAGGCAACACAAAGGTCCAGACATAACCATCTGCTGAGTTAAAGGAATAGTAAGGAGGCCGCCAGCTAGTCAAGACTGCAGGAGAGAGAAAATAGGAAAGATGTCAGAGAGCAAAGGAAGAGACAATCATGCAAGGACTTGTAGGTCTATGGCTTCTAATCTCTGTAAAATACAGAGTTGTTAGAGGGTTTTAAGTAGACATAATCTGATAGGTGTGTTTAAAGAATATTACTGTTTTGTTAAGTCTAGCTTATGAGAAGTCAAGGGTAAACGCAAGGAAAAATAATTGGGATTGGGGAGCTAGCTACTGAAGTCATTCAGGAAGGAGATGACTGTGACTTGGGCTCAGATGGCAGAGAGGAATGAGAGTGGTGAGGAAAAGGCCAGTGAAAAAACTTTCTAGGATAAAGTCATTGAATAGGCAGGAGACTTACCTTAAACAGGAACCTACATGGCTCATACAGTAAGAAGAAGGAATGCAGGAAGTTGTAGTATTTGAATTTGTGAAATCTTCTGGATGTATATACTATTTTTGTTACTGTTGTTTCAAATGTCAAAAATAAGTGTCATTAGTATTTAAAAAAAATAGTTGTAGATGGACACAATGTCTTTGTTTTATTTATTTGTTTATTTTTTTTATGTGGTGTTGTGGATCAAACCCAGTACCTCACATGTGCAAGGCAGGCACTGTACCACTGAGCTACAGCCCCATTCCCACCATTAGTATTTGATATGTTTGTTAGCTTTGGTATGTTTGTTAACTTCCAGGCTCTTCCCTCTATCCTGTGTGAAGGGGAAAGCATAACAGGATGACGGATCTGTAAGTCAAAGAGTGGCAAAGATATTCAGCAAACCATTAGATGCTAGGAGAAAGGAAAAGAGCAAATCTCCTTGCAGCCCGTAGAAGGAATCTGACCTACTGACACCTTGATCTTAGATTTCTATGCTCCAGAACCAAAGGATGATACATTCCTGTTGCTTTAGCCTTCTAGAGTATGATACTTTGTTATGACAGCCCTAGCAAATTTATGCACTTCCTTAGCCATAAAATCAAAGCCCACATTAAGTGTAATAAGTCATATTGATTGCATATAGCTTTGATATGATATATGAAAATGACCCTTTATCTCTGTGAACTTCTTCCCTAATACCCATAACTCCAAACAACTCATGACAAAAACAGCACACAATTCCCAATTATGAGACATGCCCTAATATAGCTGATCAGTGATCCCCAAACCATCAAAGTCATCAAAACTTAGAAATAATCTGAGAAATAGTCACAGCTTAGAGAAACCTAAATAGACATGGTACTTGATTGTAATGAGAAGCCTGCACTAAATTCTGAAACAATAAAAATTAAAAGGGACATTAGGTAAAAATCAATGAAATTGAATAATATATGGAGTTTAGTTAATAATCTACTAGTATTTTTTCATTAATTGTAGCTCATAAGCTGTACAAGTTATAATAGGAAAAAGTAAAAATGGGGTATATGGAAACTGTTTTCCAACATTTCATTTTTTCTATAAGGCTAAAGCTATTCTAAAAATAAATATGTTTTGAAAATCTATTTGCTGATCCCTACATTAGTTTACCCAGATCTAGACCTGTTATGATTGCTATGCTTCCTCATCTAAGCCACGCCCTTCTAAATCAGGGTTAACATGTGCAGATTTTCACTTTCTTTTCTGGCCTGCTTAATTTACACCGACATCGATAAGATAATGAGTTCATGAGCATGGTGAAAGCCATCTTCATTTTCCTTCCTTCATTAGAGATTATAAAAAAAAGGAAAATGGATAAAATTTGTTGTTTAATAATGACAGTTTTTTTAATTAAAAAATGTGGGTTCCAATTCCAAATCAGATAGGTACATATTATATAAGAGGCCTGGATGAATAAGTAAAGTTATATTGAAGAAGAATATAGTCAGTATACAAATATTTCTTCAGGAAAGCCAGAAAATATTTTTATAACTCAATTGCATCTCAAACATGATATGCATAAGCATGTTGACTTTAGGAAAAAAAAATACAAAAGGTGTCACACATTAGCATTTTCATTGTCTGTTTAAGGGAACCAAACAGGTTACATTGAAAAACTGCCTACCTTTTTTTGATCACAGAATCATTGTTGTGATAGTAAAGAGTAATATACAAAATATTCTAACATTCAAGATTTATCAGAGAAATATACAAAAAATATTAGAAAGCAATATATTCTATAAGAGAAGGGACTTCCACGTATAAAACACAAATATTTATTTCTAAATGAAAAAATTACATAAAATATTTTTAAAACTTTTTTTCTGACTTTTAAACAGGAAAAAAAAATTTAAACAACCCAAACTTACTTTAGAGTGAATAATAGTTTGCCAGCCCCTTTAAGCCCCTTATGACTTTGTAGAAATAAATGAAGTAACAATAAGTGAAATACAACAAAGGTTGAAGCAAAGCCCTATGTCTAACTTACCAAACCAAAATCTTGATAACATTCTTAAAAAAAAAAAGATAATACTAGAAACTGCTGCTTTATTTTGTGTAATATTTAGTTATATAAGTTAATTACAGTTATCTTAATCATAATATGTAATATATATTACAATCATGATATATATGGCATATAAGGTGCTTAGCTTACTCTAATATTTTCCATATTCACATTAATTATTTGGGTTACATAATTTATAAGTATTTAAGTTGATGTTATACTTTATAAACAAGGTTTTTGTTTGTTTTATTTTTAAATACATACTTAAAAATTGAGCTTCCAAACCACATCTCTTATAAATAAATATAGCACTACCAACTCCTGTCCATTGAGTGGATTTTTCTGCTGTTGTTCTCACCGTAGTTGTCTCTCATTTGGCCCCCTCATGACCAAAGACAACTTGCCAAGGTTTGGGATATGAGCTGTGACCACAGGTTAGTGGAAAGTTAATTATTCTGCAGAAGCATCAGATCCAATGTTTTGACTTCAAGAATGTCATGCTTGAAGCAACCGGACTAACTTAGCCACAGATAAATTAGTTAAAACACTTTATAGCAGCATAAGTTGCAGATTAGCTAGCAATTTAAACCAATGGTGGTAAAATAGGGGTGGTAGCTCATTTTTATCATACTTTTGACTTTAAATAAATGAACTATTTCATTCAGGGTGCTTATTGCACTTTTACCCTCTTTCCATATCTTTGGTTACTTTTGTCCTTCCCTACCCAAATAGCCCCCAAACCTATACAGAATCCTGCCTGTTAAAAAGCATGATAAAACAACTATCTTGTACTTTCCTTTAATTTTCAATCATTATCCCTCTCCTCTGCTAGTGATTAACCAATAAGTTTTTCTAGAATTGGGATAGGTTTTTTAACATTTTGCTTAAAAGGAGAGATCTTCCTTTTTAGGTTCATAGTACTTGGGTGTTTCAGGACTCTAACGTTTTTTTTTTTTTTCACCCCTTCTGCAGGAGGCTATGCAGATGTGCCCCTACAGCAGTTATCTCTTGGTCTTACCTTTTTTTTTTTTTTTTTTTTGAGAGAGAGAGAGAGAGAGAGAGAGAGAGAGAGAGAGAGAATATTTTTTAAAATATTTATTTATTTTTTTTTTTAGTTTTCGGCGGACACAACATCTTTGTTGGTATGTGGTGCTGCGGATCGAACCCGGGCCACACACATGGCAGGCGAGCGCGCTACCACTTGAGCCACATCCCCAGTCTTACCCTTTCTGTCCCTTCCATGTAGCACATGTTCTTCGTGATTGATTCCAAACTTAACAAACACTGCTAATGACTGACTTCCCTCACATAGTTCTATATCCTTTCCCATATATGCTACTTATAGTGACAACATTCTCCCTCGGATCCTTACATAACCACTTACTGCCCGTCACAAAACATCTCATACCCATACTTGCCTTACTAACCTCAAGGGCTCTCATCTCTTTTCTTGTGTTTATCTAAATTAATTTCTCATTACCATTCAGTGCATCCAATTTTCCGCACAGGGTCAATAAGTTACAAGTCATGGAAAAAATTAACCTCCCTTTTCCTGAATTTAAGTCACTGAATCTCCAAAGGCTCTCCTATTTCTTGTGCTTCCTGGTGCTGACCCTCCTCTCTCTGTGCCATTTATAATCATCACAAGTACAAGAACCACCTCCAACCCTACCTCTTATGATCATGCTTTCATTTTGCTTCTTCCAAGTTTTCAAGTACTCAAGTACTCAATCTAAGCTATTTAATTTTTACCTTTTCTAACTTATATCTCACAAATTATAGCTGCACACAAAGCACTGACAAATCTCAATGTTAGGGTAACATTTATTGTTCCTCATATTTTTGACAATTCCCATTCTGACTGGAGTAATGAGCAGCATATTGTCAGTGGAAGATACAGAAGGAAATAAAATTTTGCTTACTTGAATATGTGAATTTAGTTGTATAGGGAGATATATGTAAATAAAAAAAATCAAGTGGAATAACATTTTACATAATATCATAGAATGATGCCGTCAAAGGCAAAAGCCAGAAGATGTGACATTGAAGGCAGCCTACCATCAAAAGTTTGTTTAGTGCTGCTGTAACAGAATGCCTAAGACTGAGTAATTTATAAAAAATAGAAATATATATTTTGTATTCTGAAAGTTGAGAAGTCCAAGCTGAAGTCACCATAGGCTTAGAGTCTGGCAAGCATCCAGTTTCCCCTTCCAAGACTGAATGGCACGTCCTCCAGAGTAGAATACTGTACTTCAGCTGGCAGAAAAAGAGGGCAGTTAACCCACTTATCCAAGCTATTTTTATAGCAGCATTAATCCAATCATAAGGACATTTTGATGGTCATATTTTATGACCAAAACACCCCCCACCAGGTGCTACTTTTCAGCATGGTTGTATTAGACTTAAATTTCAACATGAGATTTGAAGGGGATTAAAATAGTCAAACTATCACTCCTAGGATATGAGAGGGGGGATCTCAGAGAATCATTAGCAACCTCTGAATGTTAGGACTGGTTTTCTACCCTCTATGCTTTCATCCTATAGTCATGTTCTTCCCATTGGATATGCATAATGCAAATTCATTTTAACTACACTAATAGCTAAATGCTTCCTAAAAGTTCTAATGCATAGTCAAAATGCATGCCCTCTTTCCATGAAAGTCAATTAAATGAAGTGAGGAAATACTGAAATAAAATGAAGAATTTAAAGTAATGGTAATCTTAATTCTAGGAAAAATATCAAAAACATTTATTTTGCTTTTTTAATATTTTTTCACCTAGCTTACAAACATTGCCTGTTCACCCGAGTGGTTATCTTCACCTTTATATGGAATTAAGTAATGGTTAGAAATATGGGCAACCAGCATCAGAAAGACTGTCACAGAATAACTATATGTTCTTTTTTTTTTTTTTTTTTTTTTTTTTTTTTTTTTTTTTTTTTTTAGAGAGAGTGATAGAGGAGAGAGAGAGTGAGAGAGAGAGAGAATTTTTTTTTTTAATATTTATTTTTTAGTTCTCGGCGGACACAACATCTTTGTTGGTATGTGGTGCTGAGGATCGAACCCGGGCCGCACGCATGCCAGGCGAGCGCGCCACCGCTTGAGCCACATCCCCAGCCCCAACTATATGTTCTTATAGAAATTTCTTTACCTTTCTAAAAAGGAATTTTTTATGTAAAATAAGAATGATGATAATATTGTTTCTATACTGTTGTGAAACTTAAAACAGGAAACCCATATAATGTTTAAAGCACATTGCCTGACATACAAGAGGTACTCAAAAACCTCATTGGTTTATTATCATTATTTCCAATTGCCTGTGAGGATAATCTAAATGATCAATGCTGTGGTTTATTAGACATTTGGAAAAAAAATTGTTCATAATTCCATTGTAATCTTCTATTAGCTTTTTGAATATTCTCTGAGAATAGACACTTTTACCTGTATGTAATATGGATAAAGTTACAAACTAGAAATGTGAATTCTGGCTACTACTCAGATCAGGAGAACTGTCCATGTGTCCAATTTCAGCATGCATCTTCACACATTTACTTCCTTCTATTTTCTTCAGAAACAAATCACTGATTTTAATTTTTATGTCTCAAAAATCATAATGAAACACTAGAGAAATTACTCTTATATACTTGGCAAAAAATTTCACAACATTATGTACATCATAACATCTACTGGAAATGTAAGGCTTATATACAATATATATATATATATATATATATATATATATATATATATATATACTTTTTTTTTTTTAAGACAAGTATCACTGTGCTGCCCAGGCTGACCTTGAAATTGCGGGTTTAAATCTGTCACCATGCCAGACTACATCTTAATTTTTAATTCCAAGTGTTGGATTATTTATTTTTTATAGATAACTCAGAGTAACTTGTATTTAAAACATTTCTGTGTGTGATGAAGTGGCACATGCCTATCATCCCAGCAAACCAGTAGACTAAGACACAGGATTTTACAGTCTAGGCCAGACTGTGCAACTTTACAAGACCTTGTCTCAAAATTTAAAAACTAAAAGAAAGGACTGTGGATGTAGCTCTATGGTAGAGCACCCCTGGGTTGAATGAATCCTCATTACTGCAAAAACAAAATAAAATAAAACAAAATCTATGTTAATTCTGATATTATTTAATTACTAGGTTTTAAGGGGTTTTTCTTTCTCTAATTTGCAACTGTGATAAACTAGTTATTAAAAGTGAACAGTTTTATCTGATATTTTTGAACTCTAAAAAATGCAATTAGTTAGTTATCCATAAATGTTAATTCTTTTCCTTCTTGTTTCAAAGTGTATTTGTCATAAATATTTTCAATACCTATACAAACAGTTACTACTGAGGAAGAAATCCAAAGTACTTTCATAATTTACAAAAACTCACATCTGAAGCTTTGAATTCCAATAGTTCTTGGAAAATTAAAGTTAAATAAATTTATGGTTTTATAAAAAGGAGACACTTTGTGTATAAATTTATGTACAACTTTAAAAAAAATATTTAGTTGTAGGTGGACACAATGCCTTTATTTTATTTGTTTGTTTATTTTTTTTATGGGGTACTTAGGATCGAACCCAGTGCCTTATACAAATGAGGCAAGTTCTCTACCACTGAGCCACAACCCAGCCCACATACACCTTTTTATAAAGATATAATAATTTAGGTATTTTACAAACTTATTATTAATATGTTAAATAGCATTAATTTATAAATAACAGATTATAAATATATTTTCTTCTAGAAAGGTTTTATAGATTTTTTTTAAAACTGGCATCTAAAAGGTGGGCTTTTGTACACCTTACAAAATTACATCAACAATGGTTAAGAGACTATTAGGCTAAGAAAAATAAAATTATTCCTTCGTGGGATCCTGTGTGTGCTATCTACTGCAGTATAAGTGTGTCTCCCTAAGTTATTGATATCTTTCAATGGTAAGACAAACTTTAACAGGAATAGATTTTTTTTTAAAACCAACTAGAAAACTATTTTCCTAGACACCCAAATAATACCTCTTTAGATAACTACATTATAACATCTGTAACCATTTGCCACAAATTTTGGCAAATGTTTTAAAATGTAAAATGATTGGGTAATAACTTGATAGCATATTTTAAAAATGATATTATCTATAGTCTTATTTCTTCTAAGTGATATATATAGTCTTTGTGTGGCAATACAAAGTAAATGGCAAGACCTGGTATTCTAAAGAGACAATATCTGAAAATATGGTCACACATTGTGTGAGGTAGAGAACAGGTGCAAGTCATTTATCTTCATTTTCTGTCTTTTATTTGTTAATACCTATTTAAGATTTTAAGGTGGTGGTGAGTGCTGCCATCCCCCACTTAAAAGAAAGAACAAACTTCCCTTTTCTGTTGATAAGTAAACCTTTGGTTTTTAAGATGACATGATTAATATTCCTTTCAAAAACTTGCTTTTAACAGGAAATCATAGAGTGTTTGTGAAAAGCTAGAAAAGGTTAGTGATGGTGGGTAAGGAGCCCTTGTGGCTGATGGACAGATAATTGGAGGACAAGAAAACTTGTACTTATCAGAGCCTGACAGCCTCCAGGAAGCAGAGATCCTTTGCCAGCACTAGATCCAACACTTGACTGCTGTGTGGTTAGACACACTACGATGATCACAGCCTTGGATGCAGTCAGAATTTAATACCCTGGCAGCTGTGGAAACAGTAAGACGATCCACCACACTGCAGTGGGATTGAGTAACATTCACAGGCTTCACTGGGGGTGCAGAAAAGCACAACTGTGCCTGCACCCCAGAGCTTCTTATAATTCTCCAGAAGTTGGAATTTTTTTCTCTTTCAAAAGGAACATGAGCTCAAGGTCATTTCTTCTGACTGATGTTTCAGTGACTTATTATATTTCCCTTGTCCGAGTGGCCTTTGTACACCTTACAAAATTGCATCAACAAATTGGGTTAGCAGCCTATTAGGCTAAGAAAAATAAAATTATCGCTTCTTTGGATCCTCTGTGTACTATCTACTGCAGCATAAGTGCATCTCCCTAGGTCCTTGATATCTTTAAATGATAAGACAAACTTTAATAGGAAAATGATGAGTATGCAGAAGAGCACTGCTAATCGAATTTTCCTTGAGTTTGAAATAATTGGAAATCAGAGAAGTGCCCAATACCTCATCTTCTGGAATCATATGTGATAGTGTAGGATTCTGCAATGCCTTTTAAATTATAGTTAGCTCTCTATTCAGTGGGACAAAATGCATCTCTTTGGACATTTCTATGTTTTTTTTTCTTTAATGAATGCAATCATTTGCTACTGCAAATGTTTCTATATTTTCTGTTCTGTTACAGATTCTTAAGTATCTTTCTTAATAGTAATAAACACTATTATTCTGTTCAAAACTTTAAGAAGTTAAAAACAGCCTTGGAAAATTTATTTCTCACAAGAGTAGTATAAGCAATCTTTATTCTAAGGAAGAAAATAAACAAAAGAGTGAACATCAGGGTAAGATAGAAAGCAAGGAGGGACAAACACAGAAAAATAGGAATGCACGCATGTGCATGTGCGTGGTGTGTCAGGTTTTTTGTTTTGTTTTGTCTTGCTTTGTTTTGTTTGCTATTGGGGAGCTCCTCTCCTGTCCACCACCTACCTCAGGAGGAGGGAAACAGGGAGCAAGTAAGAAGTGAAGGGGTAAGGAATTTTTTGAAGAATAGATGAAGAAAAACAGAGCCATTTAAAAGTTAGTGTGGAACAATAAAAAAAAACAGCTGTTAAAACAAAACAAAACATTTAAGCTATAATTTCAAAAAATTATGGTATTCTCATCTATAAGAATAACAATTGATTTTTTTTTCAAAATTTTCAAAAACCGTTGAAAGTTTAAAATGTGTTGATTGTTTTAAAGTATTGAGTTTGATATATTTGTTGTCCTAGAACTTTGGACTTGTTTGTATGATTAGTAATGAATCAACATTGTGGGTTTTTTATTATTTTTTTATTTTTAATTATGATACAATTAACTAATCTTTAGTTAAGATACACTTGACATAATCACAAAAGCATGGAACCAACCCCTACTGATTATAGCAAAGATTGAAGTAGGTGATAAGGCTGTTTCTTAGGTCAGTGCTACACCTGTGACTAGAGGAACATTTGCAATGCGTTCCAATTGGAGATGACTTATGGAGTCTATCTGGGTAAGTTTGGCCTTCTGCTGAAGATGGAAATCAGACCTCCCCCAAAGACTTCTTTCACAAACAAAAAGGGATTTCAGGTGAAGGAGAACCAATAAAATTTCACTATTATATTATGCCAGTTTAAAGAAAGAAAGGAGGTTTTTTTTTTCTTGTTTGGTTTTTGGCAGTAGTGGATTAATTTTGCTCTTAAATTAATCTGTTTGTTTTCAGATGTGGGCTTGTTTATATATATAAATTTTATGCCGGTGTCGGCAACTTTTCTCTCTAAAGTTAGTAAGATAGACAAGGAAGATATTGATAGAAGATTTAGCTCTATGGTCATATATGATCTCTGTCACTGCTATTCCCTCTCCCATTTCACACCTCCCCTTCTCCTTTCCATTCTCCTTTTTTTTACCTCTTCTTTCCCTTACTCCTGTTCAGTTCCTCTCCTGCTCTTCTTCATCTTCTACTACTCCTATTCTGTAACAATATAAATATAATTATATTTAGCTTTGGAGCTGTAGAAAAGCTGACCCTGAACCAGATTTGTGTTGGGGCACATAGGTTGCTCTGTAAAGCTTTTAAGATTTAAAGCTTTGTAAGACTTACACTTCAGTAACTTCCATAAGAATTATAGTTCCTACTGTCACAGAAATTATCTTTTTCATGGCCACTGATGAGGATGAACACAGGGTGCTGTAAAATCTTTGTATTTAAAGCCACCTTAAGTTACAGATTATGCCTGAAGTGCCTGATAATCACATACAATAAAGTAATGCAGCCTTGAAGATGTTAATTTAGGAATATTAGAAGGATACTAACCATAGAACCAAGGATCATTAATACTAGACTTGACCTTAATCCATTTTGTCCCATTGTCCCAGATGTGGAATTCCTATACAAATGTAAATATAATGTATAGTTTATACTATAATTATATGTATATAATAAGAAGAATATAACTAAAATATATTATTACTTAATGTAAATTAATAGTAAGTAATATATTAGCTTATGATCACCAGATTATGATTTTCAACCTATTTTAATAAACCTCTTTGAATTTTGTTGTGCTATTTGCAAAAACGAAAACTTGAGACTCAATAGTATAGTCATTTGTTTTAGAATAGTAGCATTCATTTATTTAAGAAGTTGTGTTATTTTTCAGTTGCGGGAACATATTATGAAAAACTAATGTAACCCATATATGCTTCCTTCTATAATATTCTAAGGTACCACAGGACATAGAATGTTAAATTCTTGTTTCAAGTACTGGGGATTGAACCCAGAGGCCGTGCATGCTAGATAAGCACTCTTCCACTGAATTATACCCCCAGTTTTTGTTTTGTTTTGTTTTGTTTTTTACTTTTTGTTTTGAGACAGAGTCTCATGAAATTTCCCAGACTGGTTCAAACTTTGAATCCTTTTTCCTCAGCCTCCAAATTCTAGAGCATCAATGTTAAATCATTGACTATTTTCTAAGATTAATAAAGTTCTTGTATTTCCGACTCTGCAGAGAGAATTCATAATCAAGTTAAAAGATAGATGACAGCGTGCAAAGCTGTATCAAACTACATGATTATATCAGCTATAACTAGTGTTTAAATAAAATATTTGCTATTTTCTGAGAAATATTTTATAAAGGGTCTTTTACCCTAATCCTAACCTCAGACATGTGCTTAGCTAGCAAGAATTCTGCCTGTCATTGTCATCTCTCTACTCTTCACAGGTTTCTTGAATGATCTTAACAACAATCATAATTTTTCTATGTAACAAATCTCTAACTTTATATCTTTAGCCCTGAGTTTTCCAGTTATCTCTTTATCTGGATCTATGACTACCGGTTAGACATCTTTTTCTGGGGCTACTACACGTGTCATAAATATCACTTGGTTCACTTAAAAGTACCAAGTCTCATTTTTCTCAAACCTCCCCTTCCATCTGTATTATAGTAGAGCTTCCACCTACTGCTCCAAGCCTGAATGTTGGGCATCCCGCTTAACTTATCTAAAACTCTTATTATCCCCATGCCAAACCACTTATTAAATTTTGTTGATTCTATCTCTTTCATATCTTTTATATTCATCTCATTTCCATTTCCACCACTGCTGACTTAGTGCAAGACCTCATTATCCTGGCTTACACTGGCTCAATAATCTCCAAACCAGCAGCCTTGACCTTCTCTAATCCATATCTGACACTGCAGCTATAGTAATCTTTTAAAATGCAAATTTAATCATCCTATTTCCTTGTTTAAATCCTTCAAATGGCTTCTCATTTCCTATAGGTTAACATCTAAATGCTTTTGTGTGGCTTACAAGTCACTTCCATGATCTCACACCCACACTCAACTCTTACCTCTGGATTCCATAGGAATCCCCCATCCTGACATTCCACAGAGTTTGGAGTTCAACTCTAATTTCTCACACTCAGCTTTTTTCACTTTTAAGATCTTTTACCTCACAATTTACATCTCAAATTCTCATCTCAAATTTGCACAAGTGGAACTGAGTATACTAGGTTTCTCAAGAGAAAGAGATATATGCTCAAGTTTTGTACCTCACAAAGATATTTAGAATTCTGTAACTACAGCTTGCTTTTGAGATTTAATCTGTTATTTCTTGTTTTAATTATGTGATTTTCATTCTAAAAAATATTTTCTTTAGCGTTCAAGAAGAATAAAATGCAGTCAGCTGGGAAATTCTCTTTCTCAGGAGAAGGTAACCTTTTTATTCCATTTAGACCTTCAATTAACTGAATGAGGCCCACTCCCATTATGAAGGACAATTTGCTTTACTCATGCCCACCCACTTAAATATTAATCTCACCTAAAAACACCTTCACATAAACACTCACAAAAATGTTTGACCAACTGTCTGGAAACCCCATAATGCAGCCAAATAGAGAAAATTTATAATGACACCCTCTTGGAAGTAATTAAGTACTCCTCCAGCAAGAGTTGGCTAATTATTATTTCATTAAGCCATTTACTGTGTGCAACTATTTTTATTTATAAGTTTTTACAATATTATGTCAGTCTCACCCATCAGATAAGAGATTCATGAGGAAAGAAAACATAACTAAACATATATGTGTATGTGTGTGTGTGTGTGTGTATGTATGTGTGTGTGAGTGTGTGTATGTATATATGTAATTTGGTGTTTGATAATAAAAGAACAGATGGGTGAATGGATATAGCAAAAGAGATATTTGAAAAAATATGAAAATCTTTATATAAATAATTGGGTAAGAACAGATTTCACTGGCTAATAGTAACAGTTACAATGATAATAATGGATCTAGACATTATCTTATTTCATTCTCACACTGATTATGCATACAAATAACTGGCTTGTTTCTCATCTAATAGATGTAACAACTGAGGCTCAGAGAAGACATGGATTTGACCATTCTCACACAAAGTGACACTGCCGTACCTCTAGATTCTACCTATTTAGCACCCCCCCCCCCATAGAAGGCTTTAATAAAAGCCTGTTCTAGTCACTTATTTTGTGATTTTTTAAGCTAAGTGTCTTTTGCTTGGTTATTAATTTTCAGACTCTCACTGTACATAGTGAACTGATATGCTGTTACTTGGAGCAATATGTTGGAACAAGCTACTGCTTGACTCATTTCCAATTTTCAATATCTGTAAAAAATGGAAGTAGTTCAAATAGCTGCAAATTAAAGCACAGTTTAAAACCACTGTATCATATCAAACCTATCTGTGCTTTGGTTTATAAGTGCATGCTGCCTGTGTGTCGATGATCCCTCACAGTTTAAAATTAGGAAAAGCTTTGCAGCAGGTCACTGATGTTTCTGACAACACGACCTTCTAAATGCTTCTTAAACTACATAGATGTGTTTTCCTCTGACTCTTTTCAAATCAAGATATTTTCAGTGGAGGCTCATTTCTGTACTCTGGGAAGCTTATTTGAGTCCATGATTTAATTAAGCTGGTATTTGCATTTATAAAGCAGAAGTAACCAAGGGCAAGGGCATCTACAAGCTTGTGCGCCCTAGTTCTATAATGGAGATGTGCACATCTGTCGAGGTTGTTGAAGCCGAAGCCACATGTCCTCTGATGTTGGATGGTGTTCTGGACACACTGCTTCAGCCTTCCTGCAGAGCAGTGTCAGATTTCACAGACCCTCAAGGGATAAAAGGAATCTGTGCTGAGATGTGGTAGTATGGAATTTGGCCAGTATTTCTCATCCCCCTCCCTTTAAAACCTATTTTTATAATGTTTATTTTCAGTAAACACTTAGAAAGTCTGGGGAAAACGTAATTGTAACTATTCACATATACCCACCTAATATCAAATATCCAGCAAAAATGAAGTACCCAGTCATTTAAAACATGTGATGGCAACACATGTTTTGTTTTTTTTTTCTCTTCACAAGGATATTTAGAATCATATGCCTACAACCTTCTTCCTAGACTTGGTGTTTAAGTTATTCTATTAAACTAGTTTTCTTTCATTTGTCCTGGCATTTTAGAAAATATTCTTCTCTACATGCATTATTTGACATGAACCATTGCTCAAACTTTGTGTCTCCTTTATCTTTCATACTCATTCTGAAATGCAAAACCTGAACAATTTCAAGTTTTGTCGTATCAAAGGCATAGTAGTTGATATGTTTATAAGGCGCTGTTGCTTCTAATACAATGAAGTAGTGATCCTTCTTTCAGCCAGGATCTCCATCTTGTGGACCATGGGGTGACACAAAGGTAGACTACTTCTTTAGAATAAGGATGAGTAGTCTGGCCTTCCTGTGCTGAAGAATGATTTTAAATCATGTGGCCAAAGGGAGGAAGCTTTAGGCTTTTTTGCTGGGAGCTGTTCCAAGAAGTTGTGTGCAGCTGAGAGAGGAAGATATGAGAGCTTCTCCTGTCAGGGAGACAGCCTAAAATGAGAGAATGAAAAGAGAATTGGGGAGGGGGGAGCCTGCCACAGCTGTAGGGAATTGCAGGCTCCATTTTGGCTCATGAGAGGGGTGTAGAAGCATCTGGCAGCACATAGGATCTACATGTTAGTAAGACAAGAACAGAAGATGAAAGGAGACGGTAGATGCACTTTAGTAAAGCATTTGATACAGTGTCTGGTGAAATTATACTTTAAAACACTTCTAGTAGATTTAACTATCCAAAAAGAAGAGAAGCAACACATAAAGGGAATGGAATCCTAGCCAGAGATGGTGGGCATGGAGGTCTGGGGAGATAGTGTGTTCTGTGGAGTCCCTTTGGGTCTGCCTCATTTATCAACTACTCTAATGACTGGAAGGGGGCCTGTAGGAGGATTGTACATAACTTATGGATAATACTGAGTGGGAAGACAACGTGTGCACATATACATCTCACAACGTGATATAAGAAACTAAAGGGATGCATATATAAGAGTCCAGAAGGTCACCAAAGTAGGATTTGTATTCTTCCTATATACTTAGCATCCCAGTTTGGCAATCATTCACATGGTCCAAAATGTCAAAGTCCATCCTGAATATGACTTAGTTTGTAATATATCTTGACAGAAATAGCAAGATTTAGTCATAGTTAATACGAAAATACAAATCATAGAAATGCAAATTTCTACATAAATGCAATAGAAATTCATCATTATATTACACAATAAAATTCCCTTATATTTTTAAATATAAGTGTGAAAATTATATTCCTATTCTCAGTAATTAGAATACCTACTAATTAATAAAGGAAAAGAAACAAATGCTAAGTTCAAGTAAATAGGAATTATATTTTAAAGTCTTATTACAGTAACAATAATTAGAATGATAAAGATAATTAAACTTTAAATGGCTGAGGAATATTTTTCTTACAAAGACTAAGTGGTATATACTAATGGATGAGATAGGCTTTGATAAGATATTTTTGATAGCTTCACAAAGCTTGGACAAATGCCATATGGTAAAATCAATGTATATCTCAGTTTCTAAATCTTGTGATGTTTAAAAGTGGTTTTAAAAATCATTTGTCTTATAAAAAGACACATGTTCCTTTTAATGGAACACAGTGTGCATCTGACCATAATTTGTGATTTTTAATCTGATTGCTAATATGAAGAAAACTTTATATAAATGTGAGGCAAATAACTGACCAGAGAAAGAAAGAGTAAATTTAACATGAATTATCTTCTCTTTTGGCTCAAGAAAAGAAAAGATGTAGAAGTTATCAAGCTGCATGGAAAATGTTAGAAAGGCAGAAAACGTCTTTATCTCTAATTTACAGAAAGCTGTCATGGATGAGACTCGCACTCAACCAAAAGAGCGAAGCATTGATGGATATTGGCCTCAAGCCCTGGAGCAGTGCGTACACTTGGAAAACATTTTAACTTTAATTTAAAATATTCAAGATGGTTGAAAGAACCATCTACTCAAAACAGAGTGTAGACTGCTAGAAGAATTAGTCACTAGTAACAATTGAGGATCAGAGACCAAATGTAATAGTATTTCATTTGGTATATAAAAAAGATAAATCTTTTCCAAGAAATGTATTTTAACAGTTATGTTTACCTTTTAAGCCAATAGCAGCTATCCCCCATATGCCTAATGGATGGGCTATTAACTATTCCTTTCAGAAAACTTTCATTCCATACTTTCACATATGCTCCATGAACCACTGGTGCTCTCAACATAGCCAAAGTCTTTGCTTTCAGTATTAAACTTACATTGTTCAATCTATAAATGAGGATAAGTACACCTCTTCTGATACAGTGTATTTGTTGTAATCATAGATGGGAATTTAATGATGAACATGAGAGTAATTGGCCTTAAAAAAGCCAACTCAGGTTCCTTGGCTGATTTGGGTCCTGATTGGGCACCATTCTTCCTCCTTACTCTTTGTTTCTAATTTCTCCCTCACAAAACCCTGATTTCTTGATTTTGTTTTCTTCTAAGTTTGGCTGTGAAAGAAAACAGCTTTTGAACTAACCTGTGTCATCCTCCACACCATTTCACACTTCAGCTTCCAGTAAACACACTTCAGTTTCCAGTAAATATTCCTTTTTGTTTTCCAGATCCCTGTTCTCAAAAAGCCTTTCTAAATACTGTGCTTCACTAAGGCACTCTTTCATCAGACACTTGAACAAGATCTGGAAGTCAACCAAGAGAAACAGTCATATCAACACAAAGAGAAACTGAATGCAGAATACTATGGAGTAGAAGCCTGAAAAGTACATTTAAGGCATGGAAAGAAGAAATAAATACCCCAGTTTTTCAAATAAATGTGTGAACTAAAATAATGCCATATTCTTGGGGCTGGGATTGTGGCTCAGTGGTAGAATACTCGCCTAGCATGGGAAGGACCCGGGTTCGATCCTCAGCACCACATAAAAATAAAGGCATTGTGTTGTGTCCATCTACACCAAAAAACAAATATTTTTTTTAAAAAAATAATGCCATACTCTTAAGAACCGTAATCTATATCTCTACCATGATTCTTCTTTATTCATTTACTAATGAAATAATATTTGTTTATTATATTTCTAAGCATGCAACCGGAAGAAGGCTCTACCCTGAAAGAGTTTTCACTTTAACAATTAAAACAAACTGACCCAAAATTACAGTTGCTGCAGGATCTAGAGAAAAGCTGAATCACTGGAACTTCTGATAGATAATCTATACCTCTTCAGCAGGAGAGGACAGTCTTCATTTAAGAATGCCCCTATTTATTTAGTTGGCAATCCTGGGGTTGTACTTAGGGTCTTTGCGGGGGGGGGTGGGGGGAGTGGTAGGGGGATATTAGGGATTGAACTCAGGAGCACTCAAACACATCCCCAGTCCTATTTTGTTATTTATTTAGAGACAGAGTCTCACTGAGTTGCTCAGTGCCTCTCTTTTGTTGAGGCTGGCTTTGAACTTGTGATTATTCTGTCTCAGCATCCTGAGCCCATGAGAATACAGGTGTGTGCCACTACACTTTTATGAACCTATCCCTGATACACTGGAGAGAAAATTATCAACATGATCAACATTTTAATTTTCTCTTAGGACAGGAATTTTATTAATAAGAAGGAAATAAATGTACTGCTTGATTGCATTAATTAATGTGTAATAATACATTCTTCTTGCTGTTTTTCTTCTGTTACTAAAAAAAAAAGAAAAAAAAAGTTAATGGACACAGATGTGTTAAGTTCTTTCCATAGTAGGCTCAACAAAGCATTAAAGTGGTAAATAATTTTCTGTTATATCACAAGAAATCCACAGATCATTCTTTGTTTCAGATAGATACACTTGGGAATAAATAGAGGCATAAATATATTCAGATTCCTCAGATGCTATCTGCATAATGTATTTTTGACAAAAAGTGCTGAATTGTTCAAATTTCACTTTTTCCATTAAGCCAGAACTCTACCTATCAAACTGGATAAATCTATCTTCTATTTTTTAATCATTTATGGCATATCACATTTCCTTTCTGTATCATAGGTTTTTCTTGGGTAAAGAAAAGTCTACTACATCGTAGGATCCCCTATTATTGTTTGCTTATTTATCCTTTAATTTTTCCACAGAAGCTGAAATAGAGTGTCTTCTCCAAAATCTGTACCTAATGTATTTTGGGTGGGTTAATTGGAAAGAAATGGGTTCTATAAAATAAGTCATATTTACATTTGAAGTAATAAGCCTCAGAAAGCATGCCTGAATAAGAACAGAAGGTCCACAGTTGTACAAACATCATAACCATGATAATTATTTTTTCACAGAAAGAGAGAAATGAAAAATCAAAATCTCTATTTATTTCAGCTGCTTAGTTTTCAAGTAATCTGTTAGAACTGATCACTAATTGTCTGATTTGAGAATTTATTTTCCTCTAATTTACCTTATAAAAAGAACAACTTCAGTGGAATGATTAAATACTGTAGAAACAAAAGATCAAGACAACCCATAAATGACATGCTCTGAACCTTTCTAATTGCACCCCAATTACAATATATAAGGAAGTTATCATGTCAGGAAGAGAATATTTGAAAATCAAATATCTTAATCCCAAGTATGCGTAGAGAACACACACAGTCTTACCAGGAAGACACTTATGAATACAGGACTCTTGCTTGTGTAAAATGTCTCAGTAACTAGCACCAGCCCTAAGACTGTAGATTTCCTAGAAGAAATGGGGACTTGAAAAATATCCTACACTAAAAGGGACACTAAATGTGAGAAGAGGTCATTGAGCAGAGATCAAAGGAGGTCTGCAGCTGTTCTATTCTCACTGTCCTGGGGTGCTCTTTGATGTCTATATAACTATTTGGGCTAAAATCAGAGCCCTGTGGAGAAAAACCACTCCCATTTCTCCCACTTACATTTATCAGTCCCACCTAGAAGTTGAGAATCAGACAAATACTCAGGCATATGGGCTATTTAAACATTAAAATTACAGAGACATTTCTATTTTAGAGGAGAAGTATGGTAAATGATTAAATGGAAATGGTACATGACTTAAAGGTTTGTATTTTTATAAAACAGCTTTATTGAGAAATGATGCACATACTCCTTCAATGATTTTTTTATAAAAATATGTGGAATTAACACCATTGGCAATTTTTCAATGTTTTCATCGCCACGAAGGGGGAACCTTGTACCCTTTGGCCATTGTCTCCTATGTTCTCCCCAACCATCTCCCATCCCTAAGCAAACCTAATCTATTTTCTATCTCTATAAATTTGCCTATTCTGGACTTTTCACATAAGTGGAATAATATAATATGTGGCCTTTTGTGACTGGTTTCTTAGCATAACGTTAGGGATTTATTTTCCCCTTCAAGTTAAATGTTTGCTTGTTTTTTTCAAGTCTCTCTCTGCTAGTATAATATTTCATGAATGACAACCTCAGACTTCCAGTGATGAATCTGGTCATTCTTTCAAGCTGCATGTGAACTACATTATTACCACAAAAAATGATCTACACTTTCTTTGTGTATCTTTAGATGTTTCCTAGAAATTATGAGGTTAAGTTGAAAAAATAAATTAAGTATATTTGACATGATCAAAGCTGTGTGTAATGATGTCTTTCTTTGACTTGCTTAAGTTTCTTTTTTCTAAAGCCTAACAATTATTTCATTCAGACATATTTCTTTTGGTTATGGTCCCTGAAATACAAAATGTTTAATTGCGAAAGGAAAACCATACAAACATGTGTTCAGGGATTTAAGGATAAATTAAAAATCCCCTATCCTCACACATCAGTTGAGTGCATATTTCCTAAATCTTTCACTATGGCAACAGTACTGGCTGGTTCACTCGGACCAAAGTGACCCAAATCTGATATCCATTGGCACATTTTCATAGCCAAAATGAAATTGAAAGTAATTATTGAATAACTGAAGTGAGAAACTCCTATCCCACAATTCCTTAAACTATTTGGCTAATAGGTTTCTGTCTGAAACATCCCAATTAATTGCAGCACTTCACACTTCAGTCTGACTGTGGAGACTTGCCAATTGAATGACATTATTCTGTTCTCTGTGCATGCAAATGTCTCCATAACAAAGGATGTACTTTCTAAGGAATGACTGTCCCAGGTATGATAGCTATGAAAACAATCTTAAGCAATAGCATTGCAAAATGGCTCTGTTTTATTTCTGTTCAAAAGCCAGAAAGACCCAGGACCAAGAAGTTAATGTCTTTCTTCAGCTGGCACATTTCACTTAATTTCAGATACAGAAGGAAAGTAGTATTTAGAAACTATCTTCTTAGTTGGAGCAATGAAGACCTTCAAAATAGACCATATAGGATTAAAGTTTACCCATATGACCAAGTTTGAAATTTATTCTGAAAGTATCTATACTTAAACTGTATGTGCAAAGTTAGCTGACAGGAGAAATATAGCACTAACCAAGACATATGACCAAAAAAAAAGTTTTTGTTTTTTTTTTTTAATTTAAGACTCTGAAGATGAAGAAATAAACATTTTACATATGACTTGATCCATCTTTATTGCAATTCAGTAATAGTTCATCTCATACTTTGTGAATTACAATTGTTTATTGAAACCTGGCCCCAGTGGCTCATGCCAGTAATCTCAGCTACTTGGGAGGCTGAGATTGTAGGATTGCAAGAATAAGGCCAGCCTTGGCAACTTAGCAAACCCAGTATCAAAAAAAAAAAAAAAAAAAAAAAAAGTAGAGAAAAGATTTTATCTTCACATATACTTTCTATACAGATGTCTGCAAATTAATTTGCTTCATTGCATCATTCTATTTAGGATTTTTTTCTTGTTTTGTTTTCCCCTGTAAGAAAGCAAAAACCAAAACAAACAAACAAACAAACAAAAACACATAAGGCTAAATATTTGAGGTTTTCTAAAAGCTTTTGGTGCAATTAAATGAATCTGACATAACTTTCTTATGTACATATATGAACACACCACAGTGAATCTCAACACCATGTATATCCACAAGACTGGGATCCTTTTGACTGTTATATTTTAAAATTGATGGCCCATTGAAAAAAATACAAAGACCAAACTTGATTGAATACACATAAAAAAAAGATATATTTCATGTTTGCATAAATATATCAAAACAGACTCTACTGTCTTCTATCACTAAATAGAACAAATAGAAATTTAAAAAAAAAGCTTTTGAAGCACACTCCATTTGCTTTAAAGATCTTATTTTGTGAAACTGTCTTAGAGATATGAAAAATAATTACAATTAAAACAATTGCAAAAAAAAAAGGAAGAAAAAAGTGAACTAATTAATATATCATTTGTAAAGCATCAGACCTAGTTTATGCAAGGTTTTTATAAAACATTCTTCCAATACCAAACTGTGCAAAAGTACATATGGGGTAGCCAGTAGAGGGGATTTAGGGGTCAAGAGCATAGTTTGTTGCTGTGACATCCCCCACGAATAAGGCCTGTTGCTTTGCTCTTAGTTTCAAGAAGAGCCTTGGCACAGAGCTGGCCCTAGAGATAGGTTTTTGTTGGCAATGTGGTGAATATTCTGGCCTGTAAGTTCTCAAGTGGGAACTGATTGGGTGACTCTGCCCGTGGCATTCCCTAGTCCTGTCTACTTAATCTATCCCTACAGGCCTGAAGGAGGAGGTCACTGAGGGTGAGATCCCAAAGTTTCCGAGAGGCCTAAAGAATGAGGAAGCAAAGCAGCACTGATTCTCAGGGATGAAACTTCCCCAGCTGTCAGTTTGAACACAAAACACTAATTTTAAAAGAGAAAGACAAGCCTTAGCAAGTTGTATTCCTTGCCCAAGTGAATTTATTTCAAAGTTCTGCCTTCCTCATACAAAAACAGACAAATAAAGGCCTATGTTCACAATGCACATCTAATAAGGAGAAAAAATAGTAAAAAATTATGCACTGCTCTTCCACTGTGATGTGGTTATTTCTGCCCTTTCACACTCTTCTGCATGAATTTCTTCATGTATAACATGAGCACTCGTTCCCACATGGATCATTGCTATTCGCACTTAAAATTACTCATTGTAGTAAGAGCTTAACCTCAGTTTCTAATTCTGTTCAAAGGCAACAACATTTTTTTGTTGTTGTTGTTTCAATGAGTACCTCCCTTAAAATGTCCAAAATGTAAAATAAAACTTTTCCAGAAGGACAGAATCTAAAATATAATGCATTAGTGAATGGAAATTACCACCCCATCTCCAATTGCCTAAAGGACATGTGGTGACAAGGTAAAGAGCCTACCATTTTGATGACTGGGGAGTGCATCTGTTAAGAAACCTTATTAGAATCTTTACTCTCAACCATCTCCACTTTGGAACCTCTAAAAGTGCAGGCTACAATACTGGCTACAGAGTTACACAGTGGTGTCACTGTTTCTCCTAGGTTGGCAATACAGACAGGACGTTGATCTCAGGGTAACTCATTCAGCAGACCTTCATTCAACCAAAATTTATTGAGTGCCTCCTATGTGTCCAGCATTTTATGTTCTAGTCAGACTAAACTACTTGCCATTCCTCCCACATGCCGTCCTGTTAGTCTTCATTCCTTTGATTGCACCAACCTCTCTGCCCAGATTGTTCTTCCCCATTGCTTAACCACATATACCTCTGTTCAGATTTTGCCATTCTACCTTTTGAAATTACTTCTTATTTCTTTCAGTGGGAGGTGATTTCAACCTTTTTCATGCCCCATAGAACATTATCCATACTTAGGACTACTTATGCACTTTGTGGGGCCCAGGACAAAATGAAGATGATATGTCTCTGCTTAAAACTGAGAATTTCAAAAAATAGGAATAGAAAGGCATTGAAACAAGTGTGGGCCCTTCAGTCCTGTGAGACTGCTTAGGTCAAATGCCCATGAAATCAGCCCAGTCTGCATCTTCTCAATGCTCTAATTGCTATTAATTTTGTTATTAAGTGAACTATTCTTAGACACAGATTGACTCTTCTATTCGCATACACTGTGGGTTCCTTGAGAACAGAATCTGCATATACTTCTGTAATGGTTTAAAGAATTTTACAGCCCAGTGCTGGCTGATAATCCCAGCTGCTCCAGAGGAGGCTGAGTCAGGAGGATTGCAAGTTTGGGGCCAGACTGGGTGATTTAGCAAGCCCCTGTCTCAAGTAAAAATAAAAGTAAATAAGGCCAGAGATATAACTCAGTTGTAAAGCACCTCTGGGTTCAATCCCCAGTACCAGGAATATAAAAACAACAACAACAGTAGCAAAAAAACAACAGTTTCAAAAAATATCAGATATTCTAAATTCTTGGTTACAATACAGTCCATAGACTGACATCATCTGGTAACTTGTTAGAAAAGCAGAATATCAAACCGCACCCTAGACCAAGTGAATCAAATTCATACTTCATGAGACTCCATGTGATATCTCCGTGCACTCAAGTTTGAAAAGCCTTACTGAATAAGTAAATTAATAGCTCTCTAGAACAGAAGGTACAATGAGATGGAAAAAAATATCTATTATGGTTATCACTTATCCCTTTAACACTCTGATAAAAAGTAGATTTCTGATTTTCTCACTGAGAGAAGTATTGGATTAACATGTCTCATCCTTCTTTTCAACTCTCTTTTGAAAGAAGGGATTTAGTTGCTCATTGATATACAGAAAAATCTGGTTGCTGATGTACCAATTTTATTATAAAATAGTATTTTATAAAAGAAAGATCTGGAAATAGAGGTCTAAAAGTTTCTTTCTCCCTTCTCCTGTTCCTCCACCTCCTTCTCCTCTCTCTGCTGTCCGTTGATTTGCATATTGTTACAGATTTCTCTCTTGCTCCAAAAATAGTTTATTTTAGCAAGATTAGGCTTCTGAAATCTTAGATATATAAACTAACTTTAGAAACTGAACAGCTATGGACCTTAAGACAATTCACAAAAGTTTTATGAAATTCTTAACTCTAAAAGTGAACATATCTAACTGAATGTGGTTGACATAAAAATTCTCTGGGGAAATTTTTTAGCAAATTTCTGCCTGGATAGCCTTCAGATTTTTCAGGCTTCATTTCATTTATGCATATCCACAAAAGGGAAGTTTCTTTGCAATTACTTTACACAATCTGTTTGTATTTTAAAGATATTTAGGGAAGATAGTAGAATAGTGACTTCAGCTGCCCCAGTTTCAAAACACTACATAGAATAACATAATGACCCACTAATAATTGAAAGATAGAAAAACTGAGCATGTCAAGTCAGATTAAAAGATATGACATCATTCTTGTCCGCCTCATGAGAGTGGCCATTGATAAATTCAAATGAAGTCAAAACAGGTCAAATTTTACTTCTTTGATTTTCTTTTTGCTAGTTGGTGGCAAAAGATGGTTTCAGTTTTACCAGAGAATCTCTGATTCCATTTTATTAGCACTGATCCTGATTCTACTCCCATGTATTGGTTATGTATTTCTGTGTAGCAAATTACTCCAAAACTTAACACTTCAATAGCATCCATGGATTTGGGTTGAAGCTTAGTGGTAGAGAACATGAGTAGCATTCATGAGGCTCTGAGTTCAATCCCCAGTACCATCCCCTCAAAAATAAAAATAAAAACCAGCATCCATTTCTTTTGTTTGTTGTGTTTGGCTTTTGTTTGGGGATACTGGGGATTCATCCCTGGAGCAATTTACCTCTGAGCCACATCCCAATCCTTTTTTCTTTTTTTTAATTTTGAAACAGGGTCTCATTAAGTTGCTTAGGGACTCACTAAGTGGCTGAGGCTGGCTTTGAACTTGTAAATTTCCTGCCTCAGCCTCCCAAATCACTGGGATTATAGGCATGTGCTGCCAGGTCCAGTCAGCATCCATTTCTTATTTAGCACTTTCTGTGGTTCAAGGATGTCGGTTCAGTTTACCTAGGTGTCATGCCTTAAGATCTCTTCTGAGTTTGTAATCACCATGCGGTCTGAAGCGGCATTCAATTCTAAAGACTAACTGGGGCTGATCTAATTCCAATTTTATTCACATAAGCCCTTCCACAGGACGACATGGTAACACTGCAAGCACTCTAACACAGAACAAGAGAAGATCCAAGACTGGAAGCCACTCTTTCTATTATTAAATCTCAGAAGTGACATTACAACACTTGTGCATTTTTCTACTGGTCATTAAATCAAGCTCATGCTCAAGAGGAGAGATTCCACAAAGTCATGAAAACCTGCAGGTGAAATCATTTCAGGTTACCTTAGAAGGAGCTTATTACACCCTCCCATTTAAGAGGCATAGTTGGAAAAAATAAAAATAATTCATTCCTCTATCAAAAATTTCTAAGGCATCGTATTTAGATAGATCTAAAGAAAGTAATCTTCAGCTCTCCCATCCAGTCCCAGACATATGACCTACTAGACAGTGGCATGTATGGCACATTTTTGTTTCAAGAGTGGACCATACTATTAACTTTACAGAAAACATGAAAAATGTTAAAACATATTGATCAGAATTCTTTTACTGACAAGTTTCCATCACTCTATTCACATTTTAAATAATGATTGAATGATTGAAAAATGTAGAGGTATTTGTCTTTAGGTATGGCAAGAATGCATGAAATAACCCAAATTTATCCTCTCTCAATCTTTGTCTCTCTCTTTATTTTCATTTTGACTTCTTTGTCAAATGGACAATGTTGATGTGGAGAACACTGATATTTCTAGGTTCCTATCAATTTTACAGCCAACATTTTTATTTTTATGGCTTATTTTTTTTATTTTCAAAATTTAAATCAATACTCTAGAATTGAATCTTAATTGTACTTGTTTGAATCACATACCACTTTTGCCCAGGAAAAGGCACTTGAAGAATATGCAAACAGCTATGTGTGGGTCTATACTGTGGATTGGGAGTAAGCTCAGGCTCATTCAAATAGCATGTGCTAAGTGTAAAGGACTCCCTAAAATAAAATTAGATGTCAATGGCTGCAATGCTAGTTCAAAAAACCTGGCTGTGTTTACTACAAATACTTATTCACTTTCTATGTAGTACCAGGAAAAATGTAGAAATTAGGTACAATTCTATTACCAATTCATGTGGGTTTTTTAATGAATGGAAGAGACACATGAGTGTTAATTAAATGGTAATGGGGTCCTTCTTACCTTTAGTCAGTGCAGGGGAAAAAAGATCAGTCTTGGTGACTTTTTTGCATCAGGGGAGTTTTTGTAACTGTGTGTAGTTTTTAAAATTATTTATATTAGCATTGTCACATATCTTATACAGATTAATTTTTAAGCTATATTTTAATGTAAAAAAAACTAGTATCCTATGCTACTGGTATCATAAGGGTATAAAGCTTTCCCCTGCCTCTCAGCAACATAGTCATAGGAAGAGGAAAGTCATACTTTCAACACTGATGAATCTTTCTCTTTCTTTGATAACTTCTTGCTTCACAAGAGCACTATTGAGGCAAGGTTCAGGCTTAAAATAACCACAATGGTCAAAGATGATGGTGATTATTTTTACTAGGGAATATTATTCTAGGGTAAATCTTATACATTTGTGAATACAGTTTCACCAAGGATGAAACACTAATTCATGTAACTGAGTAAACTATTGAGCTTTTCTACCACAGGTTTTAGAGAAGCCACATTACCCACATGTAGAATTCTCCTACACTTTGTTTGGAGATAAAGATCTAAAAGAATACTAGAAAAACATTAAAAGTGACCAAAATAAACTTTTATTTTCCTGGTTTCAACCAAAAACAGTGAAATTGGAGAAGAGCTGAGGGTCAGTATATGCATTCAGTTGTCTGGGGAGTAGACAGATGTTCATTTTTATTTGCTTAAGATTATGAACTGTTGGATCACTGCTGCAGTTGTAAATGATTTATGGAATGAGACACATTCCTGCTAACACACAAAGGCTATCAACTGTGCTAGCAATTACAGAGATATAGTACTATTTTTAGTGGTACAGTTACACAGGAACTACATTATTATTATATGAAATATCATGAAATATAAACTAAGTTTCTCTCACAATGGAGTTCTTATGAAGTTACCCCTAGTGGGAAAGTAGTGAGAGAATAATTATATTTCTTTGCAGCCTGTATCTGTGCTTGCAGAATAAAGTGTTTTCGCAGAGAATGTACATAATTATAACGTTAGCATTTAGTTCTGCAGTGGCCCTTGATGGTTACTTGTTCTGTAACCTGAATGTCCTTCTGTCATCTCTCTTCCAACATCCCCTTCCACTGCTGTATTTGGTGTGTCCCATCTCCACTATTCAGCCTCATATGTGCCAACTGCTTCTCACCTCACATCTCTTTCCTGGGCCCAGAGTCCATTTTTTACAGAGTTTACACCTCCAGGTACAACTCTGGTCATTTCATTCTCCAAAGAAACACCATAATGAATGTACATTTGACAAAGTTATGTGTGAATTTTGGAAAACAGAAGAGTTACTGTTTAGAGCATCACAAATCACAAAAGTTTTAATTATAAGAAATTATGTTTTCTTAAATAGTCTTCAGCACTTCTGCCATGAAATCTTCACACTTGTCTCTTGACTGTAGAATTCAGATTCACTCCCAGACTATGGACTTCTCCTTTTCCCTGGGACCTGTCCTTCTGCCCTTTACCTCTTCCCCACTCTTCTGGAGCATTCTTTCCCAAACCTCGATTTCTGTTAATAAGTGCTCTCTGCATATGAAGTTATCATTTTGTCTTATCCTAGTCTTAGGAACTATAAATCCATTGAAATATGTTCCCCAAAATGTAGTTGGTTGCCTAGATGCATAGAACAAATACAGAAAGCAAGAATAAGCAACAAAAGGCACATACATTCAAATACACACAGATAACAGGAGAAAAACACATACAGATACAGACGTAAGACATACCCTTACATATACATATGCTTTGTATTGTCATTTTTATCCTGGCTTCTGAAAACGATGGTCATTGTATGGATAGAGAAAGCACCCCATGAAAAGAGAGGTTTATCAAATGTGTGCAGAGTAGGATTCTATCTGTTGTCTTGGTTTGATGTCTAGGATGTAGGATCTTAGAACACCCAATACATATCTTTTTATCCATATGGTCACATATACATAAACTAATTAGAAACAAAATAAAAGTAGAATTGAAAAGGGTATTTTTTGGTTATTTATTATCACTTGTTTTCTTTAAATAACCTTCTTGAAGGATAATTTATTACAAAGTAAATTGCAATATAGGGGACAAAAATTAAACTTTGTAGACATCTAAAATGTAAAGGTTGGTAAAAAGCAATGATCAAAGGAAACTTCAGTGCTGGGCTTGGCAGCACACAACTGTAATCCCAGTGGTTCCAGAGGCTGAGGTAGGAGGATTGTGAGTTCAAAGCCAGCCTCAACAACAGTGAGGAGCTAAGCAACTCAGTGAGATCCTGTCTCCAAATAAAATACAAAATGAGGCTGGAGATGTGTTTCAATGGTTGAATGCCCCTGAATTCAACCATACATTGCAATCTATGTATGCAATCCGTGTGAAAACTGTTTAGAGTGCAAACTGTGCATTTCCAAGACGGTATTTCCATAGCTGAGCTAAACATTGTCTTGTCCCTACTCCTTTTGGTAACTTTGTATTGTCATTTTTATCCTGGCTTCTGAAAACGATGATCATTGTATGGATAGACAAAGCACCCTATGAGCAAGAGCGGTTTATCAAATGTGTGCAGAGTAGGATGCTATCTGTTGTCTTGGTTTTATGTCTAGGATGTAGGATCTTAGAACATCCAACACATTTCTTTTTATCCATGTACTTTTTTTAGTTTACAAAATGATACAACTATACATCTTTTATGATTTCTGTCATCGACAATTTCTGAAAACTTATAATGAACAATAAATATTTCACACTTAGGATCACAGACTGATGGTAATACTGAAAACATCATTCACAGAGATATATCATCAGGAAATGATTTATAAAGATAATGTCCATTCTACACTAATGATAGGTAGATCCTGTGAGGGGTGTCCCCATTAGTGCTATAGAAATATCAAGATACTCATTAACATATAAGTGGATAAAAACTTGCTAATATGGATGTTTGACCCCTGAAGTTCTCCTGTGCAAAGTGACAAGAATTTAATTTAACTCAGGCATCATTTATGTAACATTTTCTGCTTAAGATTTGTGTGTAGGGAGAGGGAGTACTGGAGATTGGACCCAGGGTTGCCATATCACTGGGCTATATTCCCAGCCCATTTTATTTTTTTGTTTTGAGACTGAGTCTTGCTAAGTTGCTTAGGCTGGACTGGAACTTGTTTTCTTCCTACCTCAACCTCCTGAACCACCAGGATTATAGGCACGTGCCACCCCACCGGCCTCTATTTAGGACTTTTAAGGTGAAAGTATATGCAAATAAGGCATAATTGAGACTTGTCCAGTGAGCACAGTATACTACAAAGGCATAAGCCAATTTTCCAAGACATTTGATCACATCTAACTAAGTAATATGCAGATTGATTTGAATTAGAATAGACTGTATGTGATTCTTTGTTTAGGACTGGAGAAAGAAACTCAGCTCCGTGTCCCTGTCTTCTTTTGTGTCATTTACTCTTGAGCTACATTTTTATATATCAATAGTTGTCCTCATAAATCTCCTTGTTCAACTAGCCATTATACTGTCTTGTTCATATTCAAGGTATTTTGCATTATAGTGAATTTACTTATACAAATATTTATTGTATATTACTGAATATTATTGGTGCTGTCATTTATTAAAGACCCATATTCTGCTTACCACTGTTTTAAGTGCTTTACATAGATTAACTCATTTGCTTTTAATGGCCTAATGAGAAAGTAATCCTCATCTTACAGATGAAGAAACTGAGGTACAGATTGATTAAGTAACCCAAATTAACAAATCCAGTACAAAACAAAGTCAGAATTTAAATCCAAGTACACTGGATCTAGAGTCTGTTCTTAGGCACTATCTTACACAGTCTCATTAATTATTTCTGTTACACTAATAGTGTTAAGCTTTGCTCTCCTTGTTGTGTATGTTGTATAGGCAGGTATTTGGGGTGTGCTTTCCTCCCTTTCCCTATAGTTTTAACCCTTTTATTTTCTATGTAGGTTAAACTTCATATGGTAATACTCAGACCCACTATGCTGCTCGTTTCTTCTGTTTTACTGTTGTCTATGCTGTCCCTATTTTACTTCCCTTCCCACGTCACTTTCCCAGATTTTACACTAAATGACCTACTTCTCTTTCCATCTATCTCTCTTCTAACATTTCCATTCAGTTTATACTCCCAAGGCTGTTTGTACCAGACTGCCTTACTCCCTATCATAATCTAGCTTAATGCTGATTTATTTTATGTGTGGTTTGAATGACTATCTTTTTCAGAAAATACCATTCTTTGAATGAAAAAAAATATTTGACACTTTTGTTGTTGATTTTGTTTTGTTTTGTTTTTAGCAATGTTCTCAGAGAAACCAGTACTCTGAATTTCTTTCCATGTATTTGAAAAAGTCCCAACAACAACAAAAAGAATACATATGTATGTCAAAAATCGTCAGCTCTTTATGAATAGGAAAAGTATCACTTCAAGGTCAACCCACTTAAGGTTTTGATTGACCAGTTTATGTGTGCAGAACTCTGTCAGACGCAAAGGAAAGAGTGATCTGAGTGTCTTTTGATTGAGCTTACAAAGAGGTGCAATTGGGCTGGGGATGTGGCTCAAGCAGTAGCGTGCTCACCTGGCATGCATGCGGCCTGGGTTCGATCCTCAGCACCACATACAAAGATGTTGTGTGCTGGGTAAACTAAAAAATAAACATTAAAAATTCTCTCTCTCTCTTTAAAAAAAAAAAAAAAGAGGTGTAATTTATCAAATTTCGAGATGGCAACTCCTAGCACAGCTAGAGTGAAAGCTTTTGTTTTTGTTCATCAACAAGTGTGTTAAAGATATTATGTAGTTTGTTTAATCCAGATAACTCTAAAATTTGTTCTTTCAGCTCTTTGAGAAATTGTTTCAAATATGCATTACACAGATTATGGAGAATCAAATGTTTTCCTCAAAATTCTAACTGATTTCTGAAGATCTTTTCTGCTCTCTTACTTAAATTTAGAGATAAGCTAAGAGTCTAGATTTCCATACACTGATGAAGAACTCAGTATATCTTGTGTACAAAGGTTTACTAAGGGTTGGGGAGACTGAAGATATAGAAACCTTCACAATTTAAAATTCCACATTGGAACTATGCCTTTTATGAAAGCTTCACAGCCATTCCCTTGGTTCGGGTTTTATCCTCCTGCCATGCTGCTGGGTAATCCCCCTTACACCTTTCTCCTTATTTTTTTAGCACACCCCTGGTACTTCTGTTTATATCTAGTACAGGAAATATTAAATTGCCTTCACCGGCATGACTCCTGCAGAACTGTGCTTTCAGAGTCTTTCCTTCCACCTTCAGGAGGCTTAAGAAGGTATTTTTCCCCAAACAAAGACAGTTCTTTCCATAAGTTAGGATTCTGAAACCAGCTGTTCAGGTAATTAAATTCTCAAACCCTACTCGGACAAAAGCTCAGATTTTTTGAGTGAAGCTCAATATTCTTACACTATTCTGAATATTTTAATGCCCAATTTTATAATAGCAAATATATTATGGCTCCTCCTCTTATCATTCAGTGTAAGGGTGCATTTCTTAGACCCTTTTCTTATCTCATGACTCTTATAAAAGAGTGAATCACTTGAGATCGTGAAACATTTAAAGCTGTTTAATGTTTGAGCTTGTCCTTGTTAGAGTCAAAGTCAAATATAATCAGATTCTGAACCTGAGGTTGATCGTTTCCTTTAGTCCTCTTGTGCCTCTTGAGGTGCCTACATCCAGTGTTCATCTACACAGTCTGAGTCCAGAATTCCAGCACCATAATTTGTATTCAATACACAAGTGAGATCAGGACAGTGAAACCATAGAAGTCCTGAATCCTTCTTTACTGTCTCTATGTGAGTGACACTAATTTTTGATCCGTAGTGATAGCCAAACATTGACTATATTAGCTTTCATATTGATCAACTGCCTTTTTATCATTGACTTTTCTACTTAATAAAGACTTCTTCAATCCTGAAAACTTAGGTGAAACGATTCTTATGTGTATTGGTACATATAGCAATATATTCATATTCTATTTGCTCTGAAGCATTGCTTCAATGCTTTGTTTTGTATGGTGATCTGGAGAACATGAATTTATAATTAATGTACTAGGATTATTACTGTCATAATTATCTGTACAAAGATTTAAAAAATGTTTTCTCAATTATGTACATTCTCATATATAGAATAAAAGAAATCATAAGTTTAAAATGTTATTCTTTCTATTGCTACTTGCTAATTAATAGGGCTTAATTATAATTTACTTTTAAATATATAAATTATGAAAGAATTATGTCATATTACGGCAGATTTGGGCATAAAGTAATATATTCAGAGAATATCAATATATTTTCAAGTAAATATTTTTCAGTTTAAGTAATTATCCTCTACCACCAAATACTCCATAATAACACATTTTCAGTATATATTATTCCAATATCAAGTTACAATCATTAAAATAAATATTATTGTTGTGTTTATATTATATAACTTGCCTTCAATTTTTCCTGCTAAATATGCTATTTTAATAGAAAAATATGATCAAAAGATAGTTCACTATCTAAAAATGAAAATAAAAATTAGAAAACAATGCAATAAAGTATGACACTTTAATGACTTCAATTAAAAAGGAGAAATTGGTGAAATTATTTTATTAGAACTGAGGTCATACATAGAAATTATTTTTAAATATTGTGAAGTCTCTTTCTTGTATCTTACATCACTGTTTATATATTCTTCCATGTCAAAACATTTCAAAACTTATTAGTTTAAAAAATAGCCATATTTCTTATTTTTCTGCCATCTGAGCAGGGTTCTTATGGGATCAAGATCTGAGGAAGGAGGTGTGGATTCTAGATGACTCCACTCTCATGTTTGGGACCTCAGAGTAGATGCATGAGGTTCGGGAATGGCTGAGACTCTGTACATGTGGTCCTCCATAATTACGACATTGAACCCCACTTCTGCAGTGAAGCTGAATGCCAAGACAGCAAAAAGAATAATGCAACCAACTTTCTTAAGACCTAGACTTGAAACTAGCAAAGTATCCCTTCTGGCACATTCTGTTGATCAAAGCAATTCCAAGGGGCAATAGATTTCACCATTGGTGGGAGGTTGTATTTACATGGTGGGGAATATGTAAAATTGTTGTCATCTTTGCAGGTAACTCCCACAATCAGTATTCATGCTAGCACTTATGGAAAGAGAAGAGGTAATTAACAGGAATTTACAGTATATGAAACTTCAGACATTGAAACCCAATAGTTTTCAGATAAGTCTTATTTGCTAGATAAGTCTCCTGCTATTTAACATAAGGGAATGCCAAAATAATTTTTTAAAGTGCCAATGAACATGCTGAAATATTGGAAGTACAAAATGCCAATTAGGGACTACTAGTGAGCATCAGCTAATCAGATACCTCTGATTCCATTTGGTTCAATTTTGCTAGAGTTCTATTCTAGGAAGGCACTATTTTCACAAGAAGGCCATAGAAATATTAGAAGCAGTGAGTGATGTGTTAATAACCAAAATTACATGTCAATTATCACATTTTCAATTACCTACCATATTTGGCAATTAACATTTTGTTAATCACCCACTCTCCAATTTGATGTGACTTTCTAAAGTAAGTAGCTTACCCTCTACCTATGAAAAATTGCTGTTTATCATTGGTGAATACATAATAAGTTCTTCATCTTTGTGTTTTATTTACAACTGTCTTGTGGTAATGAATCCATCTCATGTGGGACTTGCTTAGGTAGTATACATATGTGAGAGCAGACATTTAAAGCAAAAATTTTGTAGTTTGGATGTCCTATCTATACAAATGGAAAAATATGGATTTGCAGACATTAAGAAAGTATTTCTAGTGAGGTTCATTTTGACAATCAGAGGGCTTTTCATAGCAATATGTTCTCGCAGCAATGTAAGGAAAGCAGAGTGTTATTTTAATCAATATGAAATCATATGGGCTGTGGATTTTTAATAAGTGTCTAAATGCAGTTCTTCTTTGTATATTTTGACTAATGAAGTGTAGTATGGTCGGAAATCTGTAGACGTTCACAGATTTGATTTCAAATCTTAGCTCATCTAATTATTGGAAGATTGTTCTGCTATTACTAAGCTAATGCTCCCTATCAAACCATGCTCAAACTCACAAACAAACTTTTAATTCTTAAGTTCATGGGTCTATTGGCCACTATAGTTTGGCTCTATAAGCTGTGTTTCAAGATGTGATTAGGCTGGGCTTGACTCCTTCACACTCAATAGATAGGTGTTCAGCCAGAGCATACACAGCAGAAAGGTAAAGTCCAGTGAAACTATATAACGCATTTGAAGGCTCCACTCACAAAATATTTTCTTATATTCCACTATCAAACTCACATGGACAAATCCAATTTAATCACAGATTATACTGCATCCCAAAGGAAGAACAAAGGAGTGCAAATTTACAAATATTTCCATCTATAAAAATAACTATTTACATTTAGATAAGTCTCCTAAAATTTAAGATGCTGGAATACCAAGATAATTCCTTTAAAGTGACAATGAATATGTTTAGATGTTGGTAAGGTTACACCATATTGTAACATTGGTAATGTACTTTCATATTGTCTGAGCTTTAATGTTGTAGTTATCTGTAAATTGGGGATAGTAATATAACATTCAGAACTATATGGCTATATGGGGATTAACATGTTTCCAACACAAAATTGAGTGGATAAAAATAACTTGGTGCTATGATTCAACTCAAAAAGGATGTGTATCATGTATCAGATTTAGCTGAAATTGAAGTGAAGTCTTGGCTGTTTTGAGACGGCTTTTCACCAACTAGTAATTGCTATTTACCTTTGTTAAACTTAAAGGTGACCTCAGGCTAATAGTGGAAGTTCACATAAAAATGTTGAAGCTCATTTAATATAGTCACAAAGCTGTATTCCTTAGAGATATGGCACTGACTCCATAGTATCAGTAGGTAAATTTACCAAAAGATCCACATCAAATTCTCTTTGAATTTTTCAGTTACTACCAGAGCAGAAACCTGACAACAAATATAACATAAAGGGATTCACTTCTAGAAGCTTCAAATCTTGAAAGGGAGTATAAAACAAGACAGTTTAAAACACTCATGATACAAATAATTTGATTGTAAAATTGAGTAATAATCATTTAAAAACTCATAAGAATACTAACATCATTTAACCAAAGCATTGGACTTAAGTAAAGAAAATGGTAGGAAGCTAATAGCTGGAAGGATTTGCTACGATTGTTACTATTACTGCCAGCCTTATTCACAGAACATCTCAAGCTCCATGAAGGAACTTTACCTTCATTGCTGAATTATCTATTTAGAGGGGTATTTTTCCCCAATGAAGTACACACTCAAAATTTAATTGTTTAAAAAATGCAATGTAAGAGATAAGACTAATGCTAAAACCACAGGTTTGTTAAATTTTGTGCCCTGAGTATTGCTGTGCAACACTTGCCCACATATTTGGATAAAGGAGAATGTGTGTAGTGTAGCAGTAACAAATAATGACTAAAAGTCTGTGTTAGCTTATAATATGAGTAATTTGAATCACACGAAAGTCTGAATGTGTTATGTCAAGAAAAGGGTCATAGATGGATTTTGACCAGAAGGTCAGTAAAAAGAAAAGAATGTCTAAAACAGAACCATGTGACACAGACATAGTGGAGATGTGGAGATTACATTAGAGGTCATGCCTTAGCTGAATTAGAGGTTGTGCCATAGCTGAGAACTATCTATGAAGAGTAAGCAATAGGACATGAGAGAAGTAAAAGCGATACATGCAGGTAGTATTAGTAGGCTCTAGAGAAAGTAGGTTCTACTATTTCTAAGTCCTCATTCAGTCTTTTTATTTTATGTACCATTGAAGAGAAAATCTCTCTAGTGATTATTACATAATGTGCAGCCTCCTGTGTGTATGTGTGTAAATTTGCCTGCAGAGTGGGGCTGATAAATTTGTTACCTTTCCTCTCTTAAGACATTACATTGGCTCACATACATTATTGTTGAAAGACAGAAGCAGATGTTAATTGAAGTGATGCTTAATGATCTGTGACCCTATATACAAAGAATCCAGGCATCACAGTCATCTGCTAACCACATCCATGAAGACTGCCAGTGCAATAGAATTCATGATCTTCAGATCTTAAGCAAGTACCAGCCTCTTCCCAGTGAGTTGAAAGGCTTCAGCTGGAAGAAGAATAAAAAGAAAGTGTAAACATTTGAACAAGTGTGACATCCCCTTGTGTTGGACAGAAGTTATACATGCAGCATTCTCTCTACCTCCCATTTCCCCTGCAATTAGGGCAAAGCCTGTTCTCAAGGTACAGAGCAGCTGGAGTTCACAGAAGGGCATTACCACAGTTGGGTGCCAGTCTTTAATGAGGCAACCCTGCCTATGTACACAGACATCAAGGTCATCAGCAAATATGTGAAAAATATCACAACAAGTTTCTATGAAAAGCATCAGTAATGACTCAATGACCAAAGGAAGATATTCACGTTCTAATCAAGTAGAATCTAACAACAGCTGAGCACATGTGACACTGTGTGTAAGAGCAGCTGTAGTTCAAAGAAGGGCAGTGTATATTGCAGTTGAAGGGAAATTTCCCCCTCCAATAAGGTTTTGTTAATTATTGTTACTACAATGAAAGTTTCACTTTGACACTAAGCATCACCAATAGTGAAGCAGTTCCAAATTCTTAGGCATTCTGCCATGTTATGATTAATTTTACAGTCCATGCATGGATGTTTAGTTAGAAAAGAGAACTGTAGATATCTTGTACAATCCATCAAAATAGTAGGAATAAACTGTCACTCCCAAACTGAGCCGTGAACATGTTTATTTATGAGCCACTCTGCTGAAATTGAAAAAAAAGGAACTCAAGACAGCAATGCAAAAAGAGGCATCCAAAATGTTCTCTGTTAAGCAACAGCTAATGGAAAACATGCAGTAAAGAAAGTCTGGCTCATTTCCAGTTTCAGAAAGGTTGAGGACATTGGTTCAAATAGTTTGGGTTTCTTATCTGACCCACCTTGAGACTCTTAAAGTGCATTTGTCTATAAATCTGGCTAGTTTTATTTAAAAGGTGGGAAAGGTGACTGAATTTTTTTTTCCCAATAGATCTTTATTTTAAGAGTTTTTAAAGAAAAATAGAAAATGAACACAACAACATGTTGATTGATCATCCTGGGGACTTGCACTGTGGGCGATGAAGTATCTTTCTAGGTGTGTGTATTTTTCTCACTTTATCTATGTTATAAATTATAGTTATAATGCCACATAAAGCCAAGCTCTTCTCTTTTACTTGTAGCTTTATTCCATTTCTTGGGACAATGACTAGTGACAGATGGGGTCAATCAATATATGTGTTAACAATGAATGAATAAGGCGCTGGGATCTACCATTGTAGATCAATTGTAGAGCACTTGCCTAGTATGTGTGAGACACTGGGTTCGATTCTCAGCACCACCCAAAAATAAATAAATAAAATAAAGGTCCTTTGACAACTAATTTTTTAAAAAAAAAATGAATAAATGAATGAATGAATGTTTCTACAATTTATTTACTTTTTTTAATTAGTGTCTTGTGTGTATACTTGTTGTTGCATTTACCTTTTCAGTTCCTTTTTTTTTAAGGTGTAATAAGTGGAATTTGCAGAACTTTGCAAATGTTATGTACATTTATGTACGTTTATTTGTATCCACAACTCTATTAATGAGGATGTAGCAATTTTCATGAACTTTAGCTTGATACAATTTTCTATGAACCGTGAGACAAACATACCTAAAAACAAAAGAAACTTAAAAGGAGACTGCAACATCCAATAGATGGATTGAAATGGGGGAAGGGGGGGAGAATGCTGGGGATTGAATTAGGAAAAATTATATACCATGTTTTTGGATTATATCAACTGTACCTAATGTTATATATAATTTAAAATAATCAATATAAATTAATAATAAAATGGCCAAATGCAGCCTATGTAAAGAATGATGTGAACCTAAAATATTTGATTCTCTTACTAAAATAATATTGGATCAAAGGGAAGATAAAATTTCTGCTTATTGTAATATTATATATCAAAACTTATGTGATGCTTTCAGAAAGTTTTCTTAACAGGGAAGTAACTTATTAGTTAAACATTTATCTAAGATGTTCAAAATAAAGTATAAGAAAATAATGCTTAAAGAATAAAGGAATTAGGAAGCAAATAAAGAGAAAAGAACTGATGATTCATAACCTTGAATCTTACAAAGTATGAGAACTCACCAATAAAAATAAGAAGAGCAAATCTTAGAAAAATTTCCAGAAGAAAATTACTTGATGAAAGAAATTACAAAGAGCTAGCTATCAGAGTGTATATGAAAAATTATGAGAAAATATTCCACACATGGTAGAAATAATTTGAAAATCTGAATTAACTCAAACTCATATTTATTTTAAATATAGAAAATTTAAAAAGAAAAAAACAACTCTATTCTTTTTTCCCACTGAAACACATTGCTGAGGGCCATTACGAAGTAGGAAATTTCCTTGCCAGTGTACCCCATGTTAAATTCGCTGTTGACCTTGCATGTGTGTTTGAGAAAGGTGACCCTGCTCAAGGACCAGGGAGGATCCAGGATTAGGGTGTATCCTGCAGTTTGAGGAAGTATCCCGCTCCTTGGGTTAAGGGCGTTCCCAGTTTAAGACCTTGGATTTTAGGGAAGTTCGATGTTGAGGATTATTGCTGCTGGAATTAGGGCGTTCCTGCTGCCTGAGCTCCCGTTGAGTTCTCGTGAGATTCAGAGAGCATTTTGGGAAAAAAAAGCCTCGTGGAATTGTGAATTGGGTGGCAGAAGAACTGGGATTGCTCCAGAACGTGTGTGGAGGCCGGTGTGAGTTCGGGAATAAAGAATTGCTGTTTGAATCTACAAAGCTGTGTGGTGGCTCGTGATTCTGTGCCCAGCCGAGACTGTGGCAACACATCTCAGAGAACAGAAAATTTTTAATTTTCCTCCATAACTTTATAATTTCTGAGCAACTAAACTTACAAGGTTACATAAAAAATTAAAAAAAAAACACTCTCTTGTGACTTTGATTGTGTCTTCTTGCCTAGAACATTTTTTTCAGAATATTTTCAAGTGGACAAATTATGTTATTATATTGTGTACATGTACAAACAAGTGACAACCAATCCCTTTATTACATATAATTATTATGCACCATCCAAAATATATTTAAAAAAAATAGATGTCCAAACCTCATTACTAGAGTACCAATTCAAGTGGCAAGTCTACAGGTTTTTTCCTTGAAAGCTCAAAATTCCTGTTGCCCAGGTACTCTAACCAGTTCAATCAACCATACACATACATGCACACAAACACACAGACACATTTTGTCTAATGACAATGTGAAAGTTTTTGATTTTATTTTTTAGAATGTTTATTGTGCATGTCTGACCACTGGAGGGTAAGTTCTATGAGACACAGTGGAAGCCTCAGTATTTTGACAGCTACTAACCACATAGCTGAGCCTGAGTGAATATTAGTAAATGTTGTTATTTTTTCTTAATAGACTTGTAGACACCATATATAGATGTTACATATAAATAAGTGACTTTAGACATAATAAATATTACTATATACAACAATACTTTAAAGAGATTGTAAGTCATAAACTATTACTTATTGTATAATGTAGAGAAGGTGAGCCCAACTTTAGAAAATGCGTAAAGGTAACTAACATCTTACACATGTTTAAAGAAAGATGTGTTTATTGAGATTCATAGTTTTTTTTTTTTTTAAAGAGAGAGTGAGAGAGGAGAGAGAGAGAGAGAGAGAGAGAGAGAGAGAGAGAGAGAGAGAGAGAATTTTTTAAATATTTATTTCTTAGTTCTCGGGGGACACAACATCTTTGTTGGTATGTGGTGCTGAGGATCGAACCCGGGCCGCACGCATGCCAGGCGAGCGCGCTACCGCCTGAGCCACATCCCCAGCCCCAGAGATTCATAGTTTAAAAACATCTTATTAAACGAATCAAGTATTCTTACTTGAAACACTTAATAAAATGGCAGAGTATGATTCAGATTAATTACATTAGAAGTGAGTTGTGTGGCATTTCATTAAAGCCCTGTAATGACAATAGATATGGGTATTCATGTGCTCTGGGAGACTGCTAGTGTCAATCAGGGAAGCCAAGCAGGAAAACTTGAATTCTAATTTGGTTTCGGTATCCCTTGCTTTGGAAGTTCCAGGTACACCAATGTGTTCTGTAAGTATTAGAAAGGGTCATCAATAGAAGTTATTTTCAGTTCGGATAATTCTCTGTAAACATTGTGAAAGTTGTGTGAGATTGTACAATCTCTCCTAATGGAATCTAAAAGCCTAGAACTCCGAAAAAATCACAAGGTGCCTGAGAACCCAGGGAGACCAGTAATTTCCATATGCCAATACAAGAAACAGAAAAAGAAAGCAAATTTACTAGGCATACTGGGACAGAGAACTTAGGCCTTCAAATGTACAAATTGAGAATGTCTCACTGGGGACATATCATGCTAATTGATAATAACATAATGTTTTAGGAACCTTATGAATTTTAAAACATTAACCTAGCACAAAAATAAAATGTATATTGCTGAGACAGAATCAAGACCAGAAACAGGAATAGATTATAAAAAATAGGATAAGTACAATATTTAAGATCAGTGGGGAAAATATGACATGAGGACAAATGACTACCCATTTGTGAAAAATAGCTAAATCACTACTTTACTCCTTATACCTGAATAAATCCCATTTCATTTTTAAATAAAACATGAAAACTATAATATTAAAATCTCTAAAAGAAAATGAAAATGGAAATAAAAAGCCATATGGGTCTCAAAAAAACCCTTCTAATTCTAAACTGAAACCAGAAAGAAGGAAAACATAAAATTGATTTTTAAAATGAACACTACTTGTGTAAAAGTATGACAGCATGATTAAGATATAAAGGATAAACCAACAGAAATGTACAACATTTGGCAGTCAACTACAGGCTGCTTCCACATATAATTACAAAAATATTACTGTTTAAAAGAAAATAGAAAAATAATAGGAATATAGAATTGAGCATAAATTATGATTAATAATCATTATTAGTAATAAAATAGGGACAAATTATAATGAAGATAACATTTTTATCAGAAACACCTTTTTATTTTTCCAATAATAGTAATGATTTAAAAGTATAATAAAGAAACAAAGCATTTTAATAAGTTTTTAATTCTGTTTTCAAGTAGACATTTGAAAATCTATCACAATTATAACATGAGCATATGTTGGAATTTTACTTATGAGATTAAGTCATCTGACAACTGTAAAGCCATGTTTACAGGGCAACCCATACTAATAGTATATTTCTATAGATGAAATGAGGTTTAATTAAAATGTCCATTAGAAGTGCATCATTTACACAAATGGTGCAGCTTCATAGGAGTGTGATGCAGCCAGGATAGACAGATGGATGTATGCATTTTTTATTGTGTCCATATACATAACAATAAATGGAAGCTATACACTATATATTAACATTTTCTGTATATTAAAGTGGTTTTAGATCTTCATTTTATTCTTATGTATTGAATGACAAATGAAACACATAAATATCTTAATTAGAAAAAGTGATAGTCATAATAAAATGGAAAGTGAAAGACTTTAAGGTAGTAAGTCTTAAAAACAATTTAATAATTTATATAATATAGTACTAGTATAAAGTCAACTGACAGGCCCAAAATTGTTATTGTTGTTATTTAGATAGAGACAGTTGTATTTAAAACATGTCACTGGTTAAGTTAGGTGATAAAGTAGATTATTCACAAATGGGTATAGAAAAATGTCTCCAATCAGAAGCAAAATTAACTTTGATCCACACCTTACACTATGCGTCCCTTTTTGGAATAACAAGTTAAATATGGAAATTAAATAACAAAGATATTGAGCTGACTTATCTGTTTGAGGGAACAAATAAGTATTTTATTCTTCATTTATTCAAATTCTGAAATATGAAGATAAAACAAAGACATTTCATTCCTGAAAATGTTCTAACTTCCTGGGTACATCTTGTAGGAGGATTCTGAGGATATATGTAACACACAAAGGAGTACAACATGCATGAAGCAGTTACAGAATCCAAGGATAAGTTGATCTAACCCTTTAGATCCACCACACAGGCGAAAACATTAGCTCTCAAGAGGATGATAATCTACAAAATAGTTATTATAATGGAAACATTAGGAAGTAGGAGATATGAAACCAACACAGAATACCAGGGGGAAAACAGACAATCTGACCCTTCATAGAAAATAAATGATTGTATTTAAAAGCCACAGATTACTTTTTTGGGTGACAGTGTACAACAAAGAAGGAGTGGTACAAGTCCAAGAAGAAAAACAGAATGGAAATAGTTATAGTACAAATAGAAATAGAATGACATAATTATGGAGAAATAAAATATGTGTTAATATTTTTCTCAGCAAAACAAAGGTAATTAGCAACTACAGGAGAAATGTATAATTCAAGAAAAATACTGATTGATACAGATGTAAAAGAAAATAAGAAGGGTATATTTAGGCACCTACTAGATTCTAGCACATACTTCTTTGAGTGCTCGTGGGGTTGTGATGTTGAAAACACAGAAGAAAGTGTATTTGTAGAAAACTATAGGACTCTGTAATGAAATGTGTCCGTTTAATCATAATCACACAATCACATAAATAATAATTCTTAATTTCATATCTTAGAACCATCCTCCAGATAAAGCATCATAAGGTATGTAAAAATGAAGAAATAAGACTTGGGTAGCAAGTCACGTGTGTCCACTGAGTATCAGGGCTCAGCCTCAAAACCACATGTGTCTGACCAAAGCCTGTACTCCTCAGGGCTGCACAAAATTTTGCCTTGTCATTTATAACTCAAGCAGCCAATCACCTTGCAGCCTAAAAAACTTACAATGCTTGATGCCCCATCAAAAGAAAGGAAACACCAATGTGTAAAAACTAATTTGTCAAGAGACTCATCTCCTGGATTCCCCAAATTTGCCAATGGTAATTTTCAGTTTAATCAGCAATAGTCAGTTTTGGTTACAGAAACAGAAATGTGTTCTGAATATTAACCAAATTAGGATCATTATACTCCTTGAATTAAAAAAAAATTAATTCTAAAAAATGTTTTAAAAATACAGAAATAAGGAAGGACAGGAGGGAACAAATAGGCAGAATCCTGGATGAGTATATTTGCAATTACAAGAGCATCGAGAACACATTGGCTTAAAGATATGAATTAGTGACCCAATATTAAGCAAGAGCAGAAATTAAGACTGTTTTACAAACCAAATGGAGCTGAAGATGCAGTGTAAGGGAATATAAACAGTCAAATTCTTCATTTATCCGAGATTCAATTGATTAGATTTATTATCAGCAAATTGTTTAGATATCAGGTATTCACAACAAAACTAATGCAAACACATGGCAAAGTGTCAGGAAAATGATCCTAAAGTTTTGGAGAATGGGCATTGAACAATTACCGGTCAGGTTGAAAGTGTAAGCTTCTGTGTTGTAATGACCTGATAAAGAAAGCCACAAAGCAAGAGGCATTCTGGGAAAAATATTTACAACACAAAGAGTATTTGGGGATTAAAAATGTAAATATTTTAAATAAATAAGAGAACATGAATATATTAATTTTTAAAAGATAAGGAATTTGAACTGGTAACTAATGTCATGAAAATATCCTGCTCTTTAACATTATAATCACACAGCATACATATTATTTATAAATTTGATAAAATTAATGAAAAGGTTTTTTAGTTATTTTTGTTTCACAGAAACAACTATAAATTAGCTAATAACTGTTTACTTAACTCATATAATTTGAAATAAATTACAAAGTATTTTCAATGATTTTATGAGACCTACTCTCTGAGTGACTAGATATAACTCATTCACTTTTTATGTACCAAATCCATTATTCATAAATAGAATGCAATATTTTCTGAACATGATCACAAATTAGCAGAGGTTTAATAAATGAAGCTTTGTCAATTTCACAGAAATTTTAATTTACTTACTGAGGCTTAATTACAATTATGGAATTCCTTCAGAGACCGTTAATTTATATATTTATTAATTTAAAAATTAATGCATTTAAAATTCATTATTTTCATAAAAATTTGGCATTATGATCCTCATAATTTTATTCTGGTATCTGTCTGAGGAATTCATCAAACAAAGAAAAGATAATAGGGTTTCAATTTTAGCATATCTTAATTAAATCAGTTGAATATATCAGTTATACACACACATGAAAACTAGAATTTTGCTACAGTATCATTTATTGTTGTGACGATCTTTATGCAGCCATAATTGTTATAAACTTCAGTGAAAAAGCCTTAGATGATCATTTGGACGATAGTCTCAGACCATGCACCCCAAGGGAAATACTGTATTGTCTCTCAAGTACAGCAATCTCTTCTTCACTAAAAAGACAAAAGTTAATCATTCAATAAACAGGAGTCATGAGTCTCTGGATTGTTTGGAAAATTAAGAGTTTCTATTTTATTCTAATGGATACAAAGAAGATATAATGGGATGTTTATAATAAAGAATTACAATAGATTGAGAGCAATTTCAAGAGGAAAATATAAGTGGTGCTAGAATTTGAAGTATATTCTGGAAACCAACTGAAACTATTATGGGTTTTATGGGTTTTGCTCTTATTATTTGGTTGCTGTTGTTATTGTTGTGAGATTATGTAAGAATTAGATCTAGGCTTTGTACAGAATATTCCAAGAGAGGATTTATGTATTACATTTTTTTTTAACTAAATCATTTAGGAAGTACACTCCAACTTTTCATTACTTTAGAAAATCACAATGAGTTTCATCATTAAAAAAGGCTCTGAGAAGTCCTGCAATAAAATATAAAACCTGTTTAACTTTTTTTTTTAATTCAGTTTGTGTCAAATACATTTTATCAGAAATTAGTTTGGAAAATAACATTTAATTTTCTCAGCCATTTTAGGAAACATCTGCTTTATATCATCATCACTGTATATTACAATGTATAGCTTGATATAAAAAACCTACAGAATTCTTTGTGTATATACATATAATAATACACACACATATCATTCTTATTGCTTACTAAGGAATTTATTTTTAGAAATTTCTTACCTTGGGTTTCACTTCTTGATCCTCAGTTTGTCTTTTCCTGTAGAAACTTAGCCTGATTTCTAAGTATATAAGAAGTAAATTTCAATAGAGTAAGAATTTAAAAGGCACAAGAATTATTTTATTTTTTACCTTATTTTTTATGTTTAATTTGTTATAATTTGTTAAACATGACAATGGAATGCATTTTGACACATTGTACATAAACAGAGCACAATGCATTCCTTTGGCTGTACATGGTGCAGAGTCACATTGGTAGTGTAATCATACATGTATACAGGGTAATAATGTCCATATCATAAGAATTATTTTAAAACAATGTTTTATGGTATTTAATCTTAGCTATTAATTCCCTTACAGTAGTTAATAAGTAATTTTAAAGGTCAAAACAAAAGGACAATTTTTATATTTGTGTTAGTGTTTATTAGTCTACAGGAATTATTTTCAAGTATAAGTCATGCCTTATAATCAATACTGCTCTCTTTCCCCCTCCCCAAAAGGGTTCCACAATGATGAAAAACATCTTTTCAATACAAACTAAAACTATAATTTAGGATTTATGAAGGATTTAATTCATACATGTACACAGAATTGATTTTTTTAGGAAGATAGAGCTATTTTACTAAATCACCTGATCTGAGTGAAGCACTGTTCACACAAGCAGAAACAGAAGAGAGAAAGATGAACATTATTGGGAGCCAATGTTCAAAACACATTAACAATTTTACCTGACAAAGCTTTCTGGTCACCTAATGGATTGGGAGGATGAGCATGGCCTTGAAAAATTAGAAGCACTCTTCTTTGGGAAAAGTCCTATTCACAACAATCTATCCTCTTCCATTCTAAAACTCTCTGTCAGTGGAAGTTCTCTTGGGTTTTATTTTCAGTATTAGAAGAGACCAAACTCATTATCCTATTTAACACCTTGAACCCGAAGGCAATTTGGCAAGGAAAGAGTGGCCAGTGTTATATTCGCCATTAAATAAGGCACCTTTTAAACTATTCAGAGTGCAATTTTATTAAGCAAAAGACATCATTGGCTCAGGGCCATTGACTATACATATTTTTTGGTCAAGATCAATTGATGTAGAACATCTTGACAATACTAAAGGAAACATAAAACAAGGTCTGTGTGTCAGATGATAGGAAAGACTACATAAGCATTAGGGATTAAATTTAAATTATATCTAAATCATACTTTGTGTATGACATGGATATTGCTGAAATAGGGACATAGAATTCAATCCTATACCCATTGGGAAAGCTTGGGTTTATATAATATATAGGACATGCAAATTTCTCTATGTCTAGTGCACTTGTCATAGAATCCATAAAAAGGAAATCAATTTTTGGCTCAAGAAAGAACGTGCCTTTCTCTTTAAATTTGGGAACATTAAGCAATCAATATCATTTTGGATGTTCTTTTTTGTCTTCATTACTCTAAACTAAGTGTCCGGAGAGTTAAGCAGGAGTAAATAAGAAAAATGGAACATATCATAATAAAATTTTACTAAGGCTGAAAGCTTATTTTAGTGGGTACCATGTGGCTAACACCAAATATTTGGAAGATAGTAGCTTGTTTACTCTTTCTTTTTACCCAAAAGATGAAGAAAGGCAATAGATCTTAATTAGAATTGGAAGAAAAAAGAAGTAGCATTTTGAGAATGAATAGGAAACTGGTAATTCATATTCTAAAGGAATCCAAAAGCAAATTTCTGTACCAAAGGTATAATTTTGATGAATTCTTTTTGTGCTAGATATTATCTTTTATTTGCCCATGTACAGTTTTAGTACTGTTTTTTACAGAGACTGAGAAAAGTGTGTTGAGTCACACAGCAGATCAGATATGAGAATTATTTTATTTATAAATATATTTTCAATGTAACAGAATTATCTTAGCAGATATTTACTGTGTTTGGTCATAATAAGACTCAAATAAGTTTATTTTTCCTGAACAAATGAAATAATTTTGTCATTTGATGAATCTGAGGCCAAATTCATCTATTCCACTAAAAAAATCTTTTTGTAAAAAATACATATATATATATATATATATATATATGAAATGAACACTGTACAGGAAATCAGTAAATAAAAAGGAATATGTAGTACAGATAACTTCTTTCTCAGACCCCTGTAGTGAGAAAAAATACATACATATGTTGAAATTTCCTAAACAGAATATCAATTCATTAGGAACACAATGATATTCCTCCCACCTAAGTAGTTGATTTCTGAAGGAAATCTTCAAATGTGAGTACTTAATAATAATTTAATGATTTACTAGTCAAATTGCATGTAAATCCAAGTCTAATAATGAGTAATAATTACATATGGACCCCCAACCTCCAATTTAATTAAATGACATACTGCAGACTGGAAACATGAAGATCAAAGTTTGGGTGAAGTCATCGTGGAGAGATGGAGGGAAGTATTTCACCTCTCTACAACTCACTTTTGTCAGAGGTAATAAAGCAATACCTACATCGGGGTTGCTAGAAGACTTTCATGGGACATATGTGAAATCTCTATGTATATGAAAGCTCCATATGAATAGAAGTATGTATTATTTACCCAAAAAAAGATAAATTGAAAACCAGCTCTTCCCCTATATACCCTTCAATGAAGCTTAAGTAATAGGACTGTTATCTCTATTTTAGAAAAGAAAAAGGATTTTAAATGAACAACATTTGAGCAAGACTATAGCAATATAAATCTGCAATTAAAGAGGGAAGATATATACTTATGTTGTATATTCCTCAAAAAATTTAAATGAGATGATACATCTAATGTGATATTAAAAGGGACGATTATAAATGAAAAATGAAAGAAAAATTGCTCCAAACATAGAAAAGACATATTTTCAAAAATTGTTATGACATACTTATTGTGGTTGGTATTCAAACTTCATGAGAACTATAGCAAAATTGTTGACACAGACACATTGAGTGAATCCAATTTTCCACAGCAGGTGTGAACTTCTTCAAGAAGAGTATGCAGCTGTAAAATCTCCTGGATGCCATTGCATATCTTGCACACTCCCCAGTGAGTCTTCTCCATTTTACTCCACTCTTGTACTCTCAGCTACAAATATAATTCTCTCATAATTTGGAAAATAACTTCACCTGCACTTTATTTTGATTTAGGCTATTTGACTCTATATTCCTCAAATTTATGCCGTCTCACCTGAAAATAGCTGCATGTATTTCACCCATTCTTTTCTTCTCTACTGACTTAAAGGGGGGGAAAAAGAAAAGAAAAGAAAAACAAAAAACAAAAAGACCTCCTCTTTTCCAAGCCCTTTTTAACTCTTTATTGTCTTCTAGTTGCTTTATGCCATCAATAACATTATTTTCATTGTATTTCAAACACTTTCTCTTCATTTGTTTCTTTCTTGACCTTTAGTAAAACATTGATCTTTTCTAATCTTAAAAACTATATTTTCAGATCCCTGCCTCATCCTAACATAGCGGACTCTTAAGGTAAACTGAGTTGATCTCCATATTAGTTACTTATCTATTCAGATTCTGCACCCACCTCAAGTATTACATGACTGAGAATTTTTAATTTCTAACCCCTCCAACTATATCTTCATCTGATATGTTATGTTGTGCAGAGTCTCTGTGCAATTCTTTTGTTATAATCCCTCTTTGCTGTTTCTTTCCACAACCACACAAATTTCTGCTTTGCTTTTTTTCTGGAATATTGACATAGCCTATTAAACAGCCTTTCCCACTATAACTTCCCTTTCCCTGATCTACATTTTACATTATTACAAAAATAGTTTTACTAATTAATATTTTTCATAGTTTTTTTGTTGTTAAAATCTTCATTATTTCCATTTTCACAGAATTTTTTTGGTTTTATTTTTGGGGGGGAGGGGATACTAGAATTGAATCCAGGGCACTTTATCACTGAGTCACATCCCCAGCCTTTTTTATATTTTACTGTGTGATATGGTCTTGCCAAATTGCTTAGGGTCTCACTAAGTTACTAAGGCTGGCTTCGAACTTGCAGTTCTCTTGCCTCAGCCTTACAGGCATGTGTCACCATGCCTGACTAGAAATAGTCTTCAAAGCAAAGGACTCTACAGAATGCCCCAAATCAGCTTTCCAATAGCCTTAATTATCAAAGTGGCAACTCTACAAATCTGCTTAATGCTTTCTTGCCTCTGTGTCTATGATCACATCTTTTTATACAAAGATTATCCTTTTAAACTTCTTATACCCCAGGCTGACTGGTATATATCTTTATAAACCCTCTTCAATGTCTGTCTCTTCCAATAAATCTTCTAAGTTCCAGGTCAGAACGATCTCCATCTTTTAATTATCAAGACTCTAAGTTTTCCTTTTGATATTTTCTTCCACCTTATACTGTAGTCTTAATCAATGTATCTTTCATTGACAGTAGATTCATGTTCATCAGTATCAGTGATGATATCAATTTTGTCTCTGCCCTTTTTCCTTAAATATAGTTGAGGTTCAATTAAAAGCAAATGAATACTGACTTTGCACTTATCTATAAAAAGAAGGATAAATAATCAATTAGTCCTTTCCTCTGATTTTAAAGCAGAAGTTCATAATTTGCAGCATATTTGTACACACCTACACACCTATGCGTGCACACACACACACACACACACACACACACACACACAGAGAGAGAGAGAGAGAGAGAGAGAGCCCATGAGATCTCATCAACTTAAGAAGTGAAACCTTGTGCCAAAGTGATGTTTACATGGTGGGTGAAAAGAGAGTACTGGCTGACAGGAAGGATGACAAGTCAAGTGAACCAAATCTGAAGTGGTAATTTTTACAACCTGAATAATCTGCTCTCCATATGTTTCCTGCAAATCCTAGGAAAGGTACTGTAACCATGATCTTTGCCTTAGAGTGGAACATATAAAGATTCACCTCTCAGCATGAATAAATTTAAAAAATAGAGAAACAAGAAGAAAGCTTTTTGGCAACTTTCCTCAAAGTGTGTGCAAATCTGAAAAGCCAAATGGAAAGAGGAGTCTGTTAACCTTTATCATACACCCCATGCAAAGCAATCACACATCATAATGCTTTCATGTCATATGTTCATTTCATATTCTCGGACACAGTACCACAGAGCTTAGCCTCCAGCAGCCTGAGAAATTGTAATACAGAAATGACCAACCCATTTAGTTCAGTGATTCCTTTAGAGTTCTTGGCTTCAATTACTTGAGGCAAATAGAAAGTTTTATGCTCCTAAGTTGAATCCAGACTATGACCTAAATTAATTTTTACTTGTATAATTTTTAAAAAGTTTCAACTACTTTAAATCAAAGGAATTCTATGCAGTCCATATTGGGGAAAGTAAAGTGAGGTCTTCTTATGGAGGTGTAAATACGTTTCTTTATTCCTAATATGTAATTTCATCTTTCCTTTTTGTCCTTTAATTCATCTTTCCTTGATCTTCATAGCTACTGCTTTGTCATGTCATTTCCCAAGGGTTTAATTGGTGAAAAGCAGCAACTACGGGCCACCATTTGGGATGAGATATTTTAGGTAATTGTTTACACATCTAAGAACAATTTTATTTTACTATTGTTCTCAAATATTTATCCTTATCACAATTTTCTTAAGAAAGTATATTGGAAAATATGATTTCTTTCAAACTTTTATGATAATCTAGTTATTGGTTCCCACATATTGCCATGAAAATAGCACATCAAAGCAGTTAATATTGATTATAGCACAGTGCAGATTGCTCATCTCTGAGAGAATACAAATTTATTATAAATCAAAGATTGCTAAGTATTCTCACTTTTGAAAACTGAAGAAAACAATTCTCAAGTAGTTGAGTATATCAGAAATCTCTTTTTTTGAGATGACACTGAATTTTAACTTTTTAATTTTTATTTTTTGTACTATGGATTGAATTCATGGGTGCTTAATCACTGAGCCACTTTCTCAGTCCTTTTATAATTTTTTATTTGACACAGGGTCACACTTAGTTGCAGAGGACCTTGATAAGTTGCTGAGACTGGCTTTGAACTTGTAAATGCCATCTTCAGTATTCCAATTCACATGTGCCTCCATACCCAGCTCATAGTGAATTTTTTGTGCAATTTGTCACTAAAAAGGGGGAGTTCTTTGTTAATATGTTTAAATGATGTGTTAATATTTGGACTTTTGTATTAATGAGAACTTGTTCTACTTGAGAGCTTCACTAAAGAAAGGGCATTTTCTTACTCATTATTTATCTTATTGGCCAATAGAAGATCCAATAAAATAATAAGTAAATTGTCATTATACGTTTGGATGTTTTTTTCTGGTTGTGCTGAAATAGTGATCTAATGGAAAGAACATGTTTTTGAAATAATTGTCTTGACTTGGTTGATTCCAAGATTTTTCCTCTCCATTTACTATGTAATATTAGATAAGTTATTTAGAAAACTTAGTTTCTATCTATTTATTCATCTGTGAAATAAAATAAAATCTATTCTCCAGTTGTCCTAAAGATTGAGAAATATGATATGAGTAAAGTATCTAATATGCCTATTAAATTTGAAAGCCTTTTGTACTCGTGAGTCCCTTACCCTCACCTATAGTTAGTCCATTTGCATAATTCCTTTAACATGGACTACATGTAAGGACTCAATTTTAAATTTTATCTTACATCCATTCCTTATGCTGATGACTATGCTAGTTTTGAACCACCCAGTCAGTTGCCTCTTACTATTTAAAAAGAAATGCTTATTAAAAAAAAAAAAATACGCACACACACACACACACACACACACACACACACTGCCAGTATACAAACCACTTAAATGCACAATACCTCGATTAATTCTCATAAGTTATTCAAAATAGATACTATTTATCTTTAATCTATAAATGAGGAAACTAAGGTTAAAAAGGTTAAGTGACTCACAATACCGCAAAGCTAAGCAAGGTTAAGTGGCTTCTGTAATACCATAACACACATAAGTAGAAGTTCTGGGAATTGAACACAGGTTTTCAGATTTCAAGCTGCGTGACCTTTCTTCTCTTCATCCTAGCAGAACTTCTAACATAGCCCCCCCCCCCTTAATATCATTTTATAATTTCCATGTTAAACCCAATGTTTTGTCGTGGTTGTCTTTTTTGTTTTGTTTTGTTTTTTTCCACTCTCCTCTAAGTATCTGGAAATTCTGCTTGTTTCTGCAAATAGGACTCTTTAGACACAGTTCTGCATTTAATGGACATTTAACCAGGAAAAATATTGAAAGCCATGGCATTCAAACCAAACCAAAAATATGTGCTTATCGATTGTATGATATAATTCTTTGGGAAAATGGTAGAATGTTATATTTTTATACTACCACTTCAAAACACCACTTTGGATTGTTACATGTTCATTAACAAGGAAGAAAATACATTAAATCAGCTGTGGCAGAAGGAACATAATTATTTGCACAATTAACATTTAACAGTGGCAACCCATGTCCTTGGAAATAAGGTTGTGGTAAACAGTATTAGGTAAGTAATCAGGTATATAGACTTTCACAGGGAAATAAGAATGTATTGTGTGGGGGGAAAAAATGTTTCTGTAACGTTTGGATCGTTTTTATAGGGCTTCTGGGTGGCTCTTTGTTAAAGAAATATAACCTACCCCTATAGTTATGGGGAGTAAGATGAAAAAAAAAAAGAGAAGCTGAGCTACTGAAGTATCTTCATTATGAACAGAATGAGCAGAAATGGACTGTTAATATATTAATATCTACAATTCATTGAGTACTATGAAAAATAAAATTAGATTATTAAACAAAAAAAAAACATTCAAGCTTGCTGTGTGCACAAAATAACAGTTTGTAAATCAGGAAACCTCAAACCAAAAGTGATAAATCCCACTTAACAGTAACAGAAGTTCATAAAAAATAAAAAGGGGAAATTTTGAACTTATAATAGTTATTATACATTATCATTCTGTTTAAACAAGCAGAACTATTTAAACTGATTTACCTATAAACAGTTGGTTTAATTTCATTGAAGCTTGCTGTCAAAATTATAAGCTTTGTGTTGTGCTTATGTACAGATAGACCTAGCTAGCATTTTGGGGTGACTTTAGTTTCAGCTACATGGTTATAGGTGGCTTGCCTTCGGATATCTAAACTGTGGCTTCCATCTCAGTTTTTTAATAGTACCCATTTTACACCTAAGCAAACTTCTATATAGATAAAACATGTAATTAATATATCTTAAACTTCCTAAAAATCATATGAACTTGATATTACATTTCCTACAAAAAGGATAAAAGGCTTCATTACTTTAAACAAGGAAATAGTATTAATGTAATTATCTTTTCTAAGATCACACACAATTTGATGGTTAAAGCTTCTGCTATGTCAATGTAAAATGAATGTATTTGCACAATACAAGGCAGACTTGTAACAAAAATGTACCCTTTAATAAAAAATAGGAACACTAAAGAAGTTCTCTTAAGCTATCAAGAGTCATTAAATATTAAGGCATAAGATTTTCTATGTATATATATTATAAATAAATTTCCTTTTTATAATAATGATTTCTTGATAAAATTAACAGCAAGAAATTATGAGTGGTATAATAGAATCTTCTCTGGCTAAAAGGAGAAGATGTTCTTTTTGGAATGAGTGCTAATAAAACACACAATGAACTGAAACATTGTGGAAAAACAAAAAGCAAGACATCTTTAACACACAGGACAGAAAAAGAAGAAAAATGAGTGATATGTTTCTCCACTTACCAACAAAATGCTTACAATTTTAGACATGCTTATTCTGGGCCCTGAGAAGTAAAGTGTTTCTTTTATATATTTGATTTATGAATAACCTCTGGTGCATCTGTAAGACAACGTTGCCAAAATCAGGACTGTCATCACAGAGAAGAATTTTTAAAACAGTGGGGAATTGTTAGTGATACATGGAGTTAAAAAATTACAATATATCAAAAATATAGACTTTGGTTACATTTGTGTCAAAAATTACCAATTTTAGATGTATGGTTGATAAATAATCATTTGGAAAGACTTAATAAAATATTAACAGACAGTAACTGTGTATCATATGGGTATAGGTAAGTTTGAGATTCTATTTTGTGCTACTTTGAATTATCTAAAATAGACTATACTGATTTGTATAGCAAAAAGACACTAAAGCTTAACTCAAAAACCAAAGTTTATTTAGCTCTATTTTGAATGCTTATCATTCCAATATGTTTCAGGCATTTCCTTCAGACAGGGAGATGCCACTACCAAGTGAATGACAAAGGGAAATAAAAAGAAACTCCTTTTTCAAAGAAAAAAAATAAGGCAGCTCCTTTTTGGTTGTCAGTGTGATCACGTCAGACTCTAAGACCCATAGAGAGAGACATTTGATTTAGACTGTGCTATGCACACAATTATGATCATTGACAGTCACTCAATCTCTTTCCCTCTCTTCTGCGCCATTGCTGCCCTGGTGCTGCCTCGGCAGCATATTTAGGTTTTAAGTTGTCAATCATGATTCTTTTATATTCCCGAAAAATGATAAAAATTCATAATATGAAAAGATGTCTGGTGGGACAAAGATTTTGCTGGACAATTGCATTTTTCTCCCATATGAGTTACTGTGCAAATGCATAAAAAAACAAATGTTTCATAATCCAATCAAAGCTGGCTTCCTTGTTTTAGTTTCTATATAAAATATTTCTAAAACTTGGCTCATTTTTTAAAAAAATATTCAATTTTTGCTTTACAATTGCTTCACAATTCCGAAGACTGTCTGAGATTAAAGAGGGAAACCAATCAGAACAAAACAAGATCATCTTTGCCCTTCTGTATCAAAACACTACAATCCATTCTCCCTTTCCAACAGCAAAATCTTCATTAAGCTGAAATGTACACATTGCCATAAATCAAAGCAAATGTATCTTTGCACATTCTATTTTAGGTTTTGATGAATCCCAATTACCACTTTCCAAAAGAAAATAGGTGGTTGTTTTCTGTTTGAGGGGACTTTTTAGTGTTTCAAATGGTACTTTCAGAGCATCTGAAAACTGAAGAAAAGATGAACAGAACACTAGATTAGCATTACAATGAACAGACTTTTAGTGACTCTAAAATTAAACTTTAAATGGAGAGAGAAGGACAGAGAAAAAAGAAAGAAAGACTCTTCTCTGTGAAATAAAATTACCTACAGGATGTTTACTACCGAAAAATTACCTTTATAAGCCCTAGAAGCCAATGATAATACAAAAAGATAGTAAACTTAAAGTTCTAGGAACAACCACTTTGGGTATAAACAGTAGATTCTTTCATGGAGTTTTTATGCTACTGTCAAAGTCTACTGGCCAGACTTGTGGCTGACCATGCTGAATAAGGTTTGGGACTAGATTGTCCCCCTGCAGTATATGAATAGCTTAGCCTTCAATTTCATAACTACAGTTCTTCATGAACACCCTTCTTAATGAACCAAAACAATTGTTATATCTAGACTTTTGTGAAACATATAACTTAATTGACAATATTTCATATTATAGTGCCTATCTTTTTCCTCTTTCTTTTCCTCTTTCCATCGATTCCTTCCTTCCTTCCCTCTTGTTTTCTTGCTATTTATGCTTTTACAGAATCAATTAAATATATGCATGTAAAACCAACCAAACATACTTGTGAAGTATAATTGCATTATTTTGTTCTTTTTGTGCCTATTTAGTTACATATTTATATATTCAAATATGGACTTTTAGTAGAAGATTGCTCATGAAAAATAAACTAAATATTCATCATAATATTAATTTGTTTTTCAAAATAAATGTTTCAAGTTCTGATGTTTTTAAGTGCAGAAAGATTAGTGTGCAATGTATTGCAGTAAGTGCTGTGAACAGAAGTAGTTAGGACTTTGATTATATGTCTCATCTCAGAAAATCACCTTCAGAAACCTAGAGTGCCCTAACTTGAGTATAGGGCACTATTGAAATTACATTAAAAAGTCATGGAAAATGTAGTTACAAGGTAAAAATGTAAGAGTAATAATTATTTGGTCTGTGTTAGGGCAAAGTCATGAGACAGAGTCACAGAAGGAAACCCGATTAGCAGAGGTTATTGAAGGAAATAAGGAAACATTTACTGTAAGTGCCTGAGAATCAGAAGAATGTCACTGAAGAGTTTAAGTCCACTACTTAATAGGAAAGGGGAAAATTACAGACTGTAAGAAGGCCAACACATTTAATTGCTCCTTGGGTTATTCTTTTCTAAATACTAATAATTGTAAAAGGTTACTTAATGTGATAATAGTTACCAAGGTTGAAGAGATCAAAAGGCAATGTCAGAAAGTAATAGATTGAGGTGAGTAAACATCACTCTGAATGCATATTCATATTAATGGTATTCGGGGAAGTACCAAAGAAGAGATACATCTAACGCTGAGGAGACTGTGAGAGCAAGTAGTGATACCTGGTGATAAGATAAATGGAAAAAATATGTATTTCTATTTGAGCTGTCAGAAGACAAAATTGTTCATGCAAAACATTTTAAAATCAGTCAATTATCTGGTATGTGTTAAAGCTGTATTATACTCCTAAGATAGGCTAGGGTCTCCAGTGAGTTCCTCACACTTATATTGCATATCTTTAGCCAAAAGTTTTCACACCAGATTTGGTGAGCGGCTAAGGTAAGAGTTGCAATTACAGAAAATCTACTCTGGATAAACAAAGCAGTAATGACGATATTCTGATCCATTTAAGATCAATGATGAAGGTAACAATCTTTCTCACCAATGTGGCATCCTTGTGAACTCTAACCATGATAACATCAAGGTGTTTAGGGTGATTCTATTCTACATTCTACTAACATTAAAAATATTCTTTTAATAGATATCTGAAATAGGATTCAATTCACTGTAAAAAATATACTGTTAAGGGGTTGGGGTTGTAGCTCAGTGGTAGAGTACTTGCCTTGCATGCGTGAGGCCCTGGGTTCAATCCTCAGCACCACATAAAAATAAACAAACAAAATAAAGTTATTGTGTCCATCTATAACTAATTTTTTAAAATATGCTGTTAATAAATAACCTTATAAATGGAGCAGGACACATAAAAATACCTTCTGACTTTCTTACATCACAAAATAGTTAACCTTATAAAAAGAATACACAGATGATTTTTCACCAAATTTTGGCTGATTTTCTTAAACTGTTCTAATCAAGAATTTTAAAAGTAACTTTGAAAAGCATGGCCCAGCTACCAAACTTTAAAAGGAATTTATGTATATTTTCTCTTTGTAATAGCACTTATTCAGCTACATATCTTAAACCAATTAATTATAACAGTATTTTTGTAACGTTTCTGGAATTCAACTCCTCTATCTTCCTGTAACTGGTTGCAAAGCAGATGATCCTAATAGCAATTAGCGGTAGGCTTATATAATTTTGCTATAAGGAAATATCAATTATACCATAAAGTTTCTGATAAAACAAAATTGAAATCTCTGTAATCTATTTTGGGGAAGCTGGTCAATATAAATAAAAGCTAAAATTCGTTGCTATTTTTGCCAATTGTCACAATTGATTTAAAAGCTACACACATATTTAAAGAGCAAAATAGGAAGAGATAATATGAAGAAACCAAAATTCAGACAATAATATTAAAAAAGATTTTCAATTAGAAAGTTTAATTTAATTTGTTTCATACTTTCAAAGACAGTAATGATTAGCATTTATTACAAGAGTCAATAGATTGTTAAATAAATTTATTAGTAGAATGCATTTTATTTCTTGCATAAACAAAAACTTTATTATATTAGGACTGGGGCTGGGGTTCAATGGCAGAGCATGTATGAGACACTGTGTTCAATTGTTAGAACTGCATAAAACAATAAATAAATAGACAAAATAAAGGGATGCTGTCCATCTACAATTACAATTTTTAAAAAGTTTATGAGTTTATGTGAATTAAATAACTTATAAATGCTTTTACAAAATCCCTCCTCCCAAATTCCTATTTTTTACATGAAATCCTAGTATCAGATTAAAAATAGAAAAAAAAATTAAGGGTGGACCAGTAAAAGTTGGCCCTATATAATTAGGAGCAAAAGAAGTAGAGCAATTATTTTTACCATTATTCAAAATAATTTCATGTATTTTAGCCAATTTAAATTGATCATCATTTAATCCCAGTTTATACCTGGGGAGTACTTAGTGAGCTAATTCTAGTCTCTGGGGACCTTCCCTATCCTCTTCTTACATCTGACCATGACACTAATTCTCTATTATCATTTCTGTAGTCTTTGTACCCATTGTTTCATTTTAGGGATAAAATTATTTGATTCTCAACAGAACCCAGGTAAAGATCCATCAATCATCTTTTAAAGCTGTCTTCCATTTGGGTATTCAAGAGGGACACATAGGAGCAATATTCTCAAAGTCCCTCCATGTCCAAAAATGTTTGTCTGTGATCTCAGAAGAGTGGTCAAACCTCAGAGTGGCTCACATTTCCTTTTTTAATAATCTAAACCAATGTTGCTCTAACTTCTCCTGCCACATAAATGGAAAACATCCTAACAAAGAAAGCTAGTGCTACTTTGATTTTCTTGACTTTATGTAATGAATGTCTTGATCAGTGGTTGGTCATCATTAATCATTTTCCTGGATATTCCAAAAGATATTCTTTAAAACTTTAAAATCTGATTATTTTATGTGTGTATATCTCAGAATTTGCCACTTGGATTCAAACTCCCTGGCATCATCATCATCATCATCATCATCATCATCATCATCATCATCATAATAATAAAATTCACAATTATTTTTGTAATGTTTTATTTAAATTATAGTTTAAAATATTATCCTCTGGCTTCGATTCACTTCTTGGTGTGCTACAATTACATATTTCAGACATCTTTTTTCTCTATATCAATCACTTTTTCACTATGTTTACTTCTAGTTTTGCAGTCCCTTTTACCTTAATCATTATGTTTTACATGATTATTTATGAACTATAACTTTTTTCTCTATTTGTTCTTTACTTCATAATATTTTTTTCTCCCAGTTTTTGGTTCTTAAGCCTGAATTCTTTCACTTTTCCTTGTATTTCTGTAATCTTATTCTTCTACCATTCTGATTTGTGTCATTCCCTGCAGGCTTTAAGGATTTACCTTTTTTGGGTAAGTTATTTGGAAATGTTAGGATACTGTGTTCATGTTTTGTGTGACAACAACTTAGTATCATTTTCTATACTACTGAAATATCTTTTGAATAATTTTTATATTTTTATCATATTTTATAAGATTGAGTATAATTCTTATTAGTGTATTTTTTTTAAAAATTGTATAAGAACAGAGATGGTCACAGTAACTTTCCAAGCTTGAAAGCTTAAGGACTTCCCCCACATAAATGATGTGAAATATTCATATAGTCATTCTTTGCCACCATTTGTCTTAATTTTTGCTAAATCTGATTCAAAAAAATTTTGAGCTGACTCTTCTCTAGATTGACTAGATCCCTACAAGGTCTTGCCTCCCCAAGTGTTCTTACTTTAAAATTCTTATTTTATTACTATAATCTTTTCTTAAATATACCTGATCTGACTTTTTAAAACATATTTTTTAAATTACTTTGAAATGTATATGGATGAATAAAGATACATGAATAGCAAAGCAAATGGAAAAATCAACCAATGGAATAGAATAGAGATGGGTCCATATTGAAGAGAATTTAAAAAAAAATTAAAAGGAACTATGATCTGTATGGAAAGGACAGATTTCTAGTATATGGAAACTAAAATAGAAATTTTGCCAAAACCATATAAAAGATGAAGTCTTAATATATGTTTTAGGTGAAATTTTATAATGCCAAGTACAAAGTGTCATTTAACAAATTTTAGAACACATATCATAAGAAATTTCTCTCTCATTGATTAAAAGACCCATGACCTACTAGTTACGTGAATTTGAACAATACTTTATCTTCTCTGTACCTCAGTTTTCTCAATTTTAAAATATTCATTAAATGATATAATATCATGTACATGTAAAAAGAGCAAATGCTGTGACTTCTACTACTGTGCCCAAATCAAGGATTTCTGTTGAAGGAGAGATGCCAAAGGCAAAATAGAAAATAAGTGAGAGAAAGGAAGAAGATTATTTGTAGTGTCTAAAACTCACAAGTGATAAACATTTAATCTACCAAAAAAAAAAAAACTCTAAAAAGACATTACAAGAGAACTACTTGGTAGAACTGAGAGCAAAGGGGTAAAACAGGTTACTTAGAGCAGAAGAAACCCATGAAGTTATTAGATTGAAATGTATGTCACTGCTATATTTTATAAGTAAAAATATAGATATCAACAATTTCATATAGTTCAGCTCAGTTAGTAATTGATGAAACAATTGAAATCATTAATAATCAGAAAAATGCAAATTAAACTGTAATGGGAACAAAAAATTTTTGAAGATGCTAATTGTTAGCAGGGATGTTAAGATCTAGGATCCTTCATAACCTGCTGGTGTAAAGTGAGACAACCATTCTGGAAAGCCTTCAAGTAACACTCTGCCATATTATGTAAACCATGTATACACAGTATGGAAACAGCAAATCCACTTGTAGATATATATTTCTGGTCAAAATCTCTCGTTTGAAGGAGTGTATATAAACATGGTTCATGGAGTGTGCAGTATAAAGAAGGTACTAACAATTTTTGTGTCCAAAATCAGAAAGATGGTCAGATAAAATACAACAAATGCCCACAATGAGGTATTTTGTGACATTTAGCAGCAATTGGCTAAATACAAAAGGCGACATATTAATAAAGATGGATATTTTTAAAGTGTTTCATTTTTTAAGTAGAAAAAATGAAATATGTAGCAATAATATTTACCCATATAACAATGTTATTTATGTACTCACCAAATAATATACACTTTGCAATTGTTCAATAAAAGGATTCAAATGAAAGATATAAAAATTGTAGCCTGTTCAGGCAGTTGAATGAGTTAACATTAAATGGAACTAATTAAACAAGGATAGAAATAGTGTCAATATTTTAAGTCAAAACCAAAACTGAAATAAAAATTAAATACAAATTGATAGTTTTAAATTCCTGTTTTAAATATCAAGGACAATAAATATGACAAGGAATCACTGCTCTTGATATTTAAAACAGGAGTTTTCAGCAATAAAAATGAGAACAGTAATACTTCAAAAGAAAAAGTATATTATGATCTCAATGTATGGGTCCTTTCAGAACTCCTATGTTGAATGCCAATCTCAAATATGATGGTATGAAGAGGTGAGTAAGTGATTATGTCACAGATGGGGAATTACGGTCCCTAGAAAGAAGCAAATAGGATCTTGTTTCCCCCTTACATCATCGGAGAACAGAGAAGAAGAGATGGTCTATGAAAGAGAAAACAGGCCCTCAGCAGACACAGAATCTCCTGAAACCTTGATCTTAGATTTCTCAGATTGCAGACTATGAGAAAAAAACTGTTTTTAATTTTAAGAGATTCAATCTATGGGATTTTGTTTTAGCAGCCCAAACAGACTAACAGAAATGGGCAAGAAGAGAAATACAGAATAAATAAGAATGCATACTAGAAATATGAAAAAAAACCTTAGTAGTAAAATTTCAAATTTTAAGAGTAATTTTACTTTTCACACAAATGCAAACATGCACACCTCTTAATGCTGTGGAAAATGTGATGACATAATTACATCCAAGGTTGGCTGCCAGTTTTTTCTGTGATATGTGATGGTGTGTGCACGTGTGCATGCACATGTGCTTTAGTGTAGATGTATTAAATTGATAACATATCTTCGTGACTCTATCCCTTCCCTTATAATTTTATTTTCAATAGTGATATATTTAAAATATATTTGTGTTAATAAACTTCTCTGAACACTTCAATATTTAGTGGAGATGCAGCAAACTCCAGAAATTTAAGGACAGGTCTGGTCACTTTGCTTTCCCTCCAATTGCTCATTGGCATGACAGTATTTATAAAAGAAGCTCTGTGTCATACTGGGCTCTAGGTGGAGAGAAGAGGCACAGAAAGGAGCCAAAGCTAATGTGCAGTGAACATGTAACATGGTGAATCATTGTACTTTAAAGCCACTGAGATTTCAGGGTTCATTTGCTACCACAGCAGTGCTTAATCTATCCTGACTGTTAAAACTATCAACTTTGAATAATTATAGCAATAATTTATTAAAAAGTATTCACTATTTCTATTGTATAAACCACAATTTCCAGTTCTTAATTTTTAAATGGTACTGACATCCATCTCACAGGAGCATGGAGAAGTGGACATGCACTCTTATTTGGACCATGACTTAGCATCTCTTGTTATGAAGAATAAGTTTCCATTTCTTGTAGTAGAGTGCAAGTGTGCAATTCCAAGATGATTTCAAGAGCAATTCTTGACAGGTGTTCAGCCAAGTTAAGTAATAGCTTTCTTATCACCATGTACAATGAGGTACCCATGTAATAGTGCTTTCAATTTCAATATATGCCACCTCAAATGAATTCATGAGGCAATAAGTCAGTAGTTTTCAACCTGTTCCTTCAAAATTTCATGAGGGAAGAAAAGAAGAGCAGCACATTCTTTTCTGATTATCTTCCAGATCTAAATCAGGACCTCTAGCACTCACAGACTGTCATTGTGAGAGAATATTCAGTTTCCTATCAATTTTCAGCATCTTTGTACAACTGTCATAATCACTGATGATAATGAGGGCTTCAATCTGATTTACCCATATAGTAGCTGCTCATTTGCAAACAGAAGAAAAGACTATGGTAATAATGTGCTATATGACTCACATTTTAGAATTAAAAAGACAATTTCTTACCATAAGTTAGAAATAACAACTACAATAATAATAAATCTATTCATTGTCATAAACAAAGAGCCTGATAAATTCAATGTAAACTGAAGTGGCCTCAAGTCTTTACCTACTCCCAGATCATTTCACATGTGTTAATGGGTGTAGTGAAATCATTGGTTTTATGTGACAGAAAAAAAGTGATTCAAGGAGTCTTTCTGACAGGTATACGCATCGGATAGCACAGAAACACAGCCTTTTAAAATAAATAAGTAAATAAATAAACAAACAAACAACAGGATTCAATGCTTTCCTGCCTTGCAGAGAATCACCACTGGTAATCTTCTACCATTTTGCCTGGGAGTGAAAGGAGGAAAAGTAGTTATTTATCCTGGGTTCCCCATTGTTTATGTAAATACACCTTCATGATTCTCAAAGAATGGATCACAGTGAACCTTACACTCATTTTTTTTTCTTATCATACCTCTTGGGGGTGGATAAAATCAGTTGGCTGTTTTAAAAAGAAAACACCGGTGGCCAGCTTTCCCTAGGGGAAGGCAGTGAATTTCTAAGTGCACTTTACTTGCATTAAAGGAATAATATTTCAGGCTAGGTTCTGGCTCAGTGGTACTGCACTAGTCGGGCATGTGTGAGGTACTGGGTTTGATCCTCAGCACCACATAATAAATAAATTCAATAAAGGTATTGTGTCAATCTACAACTAAAAAATTATTTTTTTAAAAAAAGGAATAATATTTCACTCATCTAATCCTGTATACCACCACTCATCTGCATCTTTCAAAAGATACCGAAAGACTATTTTGTTAATGAAATCTTAATGACAGTTTTAACAAGTTCACTCAAATTGTTAAGGAGTGATTTTGGACATATATTAAAATATATCCTGGTGAACTGATACCACATTATAATCTATATCTATATCTGATACCACACTATAATGTGGTATCAGATATTATGGCTGCATCAATGATTATAGCGGCACAATCCACAATAGCTAGACTGTGGAACCAACCTAGATGCCCCTCAATAGATGAATGGATAAAAAAATGTGGCATCTATACACAATGGAGTATTATGCAGCACTAAGAAATGACAAAATCATAGAATTTGCAGGGAAATGGATGGCATTAGAGCAGATTATGCTAAGCGAAGCTAGCCAAGCCCTAAAAAACAAATGCCAAATGTCTGCTTTGATATAAAGAGAGCAACTAAGAACAGAACAGGAAGGAAGAGCATGAGGAAAAGACTACAGTAAACAAAGACGAATGTGGGGAGAGAAAGGGAGAGAGAAGGGAAAGCATATGGAAATGGTAGGAGACCTTCAATGATACATAAAATTATAAGAGGTTATGAGGGGCAAGGGGGAGGGAAAAAAAGGGAGAGAATTGAACAACACCAGGGGAGGTAGAGAGGGAAGATGGGAGGGGAGGGGAGGGGAGGGGAGGGGGGATAGTAGGGGATAGGAAAGGTAGCAGAATACAACAGTCACTAATATGGCATTATGTAAAAATGTGAATATGTAGCAGATGTGATTCTGCAATCTGTATTTGGGGTGAAAATGGGAGTTCAAAACACAATTTGAGTCAAATGTATGAAAGATGATATATCATGAGCTATGTAATGTTTTAAATAATCAATAAAAAAAAAATAAAATCATTGCCAATGCTCCTCTAAAGACTCAGAGTGAGACAGTGGATTTAGCAATTAAAAATTACTAGACATTCAGAGAGCAGTTGCAATAGAGTAAATAATAATACAAACCCTTTCACTAAGAAGCACTCTTTCCATTAATAAATAAGGAAAGTCCAACAGATTTGGGATTTTCCACAATAGAAACATTTAACTCATATGCTACACAAATGCCTTTTCATTTCTCAAATAATATCCTATCATTTAATTATAGCTTGTATCCTACTATATTTTATATATGTTGTATATTAAAATGATCAGTTTGTATTTCACTGCTTGCTTAAAAATATTGAAAACAAAATAACACAATGCTTTCAAGTATTCTAATTTCAAAAATGCTGACTAATAATCTATTAAAATTTACAGTACAATGGACCAATTTCTTAATATGTGTTTTTCAATAAATTATATTCAGAATTGCTATTGTACTCTTTCTCCAGACAAATATGTTACAAATTATCATATATACGGATTTTCACATTGTAGACTGAAATTAATTTTGATATAAAATATTAAATGTATATTAAGGATTTTTGAAACTATGACAAAGCTTTTTCACAGGCATCAAATTTATGAATCCCAATATAGTGGTCATTCCAACTACTTAAAACTATTATAAAAAATCACATTTACATATTGAAACAAACTTTTTATTGGTATTTTTCAAAATAATATCTAATCGAAGATAATATTTAGATTGGTAAACATTCAAACATAGATAAAATATTTGAATTTCACTGTCTTGATTATCACTGAAAATAAATTAGTATGCTGTTTATTTTCTTTATAATGGTTAATGAAATTGTATTCCTCACTTAATTTATATTACAAATACAGATTATTTATAATTTATACTCTGGCAATATGCCTTCTTAGAAGTATGAATATTAGTAATATTTGTTGAATGTTATTCTTACTATCTAACAAGCATGACCCCTTGTGATTTTTTGAAGCAGTTGCAGGATTCTGGAATAGAACTTTTATGCAGACTTTCATAAGTCCAAATGGTAACATTTATTTTTCTTCTATAACCAAGAAAATTATTTTTAATTAACAGGCTGCAGGAAAAGATTTTTCTTAAGTAAATCATGTTACAATCAAATATAGTCATAATTTATTGGTTCTGAAATAGCCATAAATTATTGCTTACACTACTATATCAGCAGAGGTCCAGTTGGGAAAACAGAAACCATATATGATATTTAAATACAAAGAAGTCAAAATCAAGAATTAATTCAGTATATGTTAGAGAACTAGAAAAGAATAAAACAGGAAACACTGAGCTAACACAGACACAGAATCTTCTAAAAGTAACCACCATTTCTAGGGCTTGGAAAAATGAGAGAAGATGAGTTGAGGACCCCAAAGAAATAGGACTCAGAATTTTGATGTAAGAACTTAGCTCTTTGCACCTCAAGGGCTCTAGAAGACAACACAAAAAGTAGGCAGTGGTAACACTGTCATTGCCAGAGAGAAGGGTCATTACTGGGAAAATGTCGTCAGGACCAGAAAGTGAAGAAGATAGAGCAAGTCCAGCCTTTCAGGCCTGTCCTAGAGCCTTTACTGGTGCCACCTATCAGAAAGCAGCTAAAGAAGAGAAGAAGAGAGAGAACTCAAATTACTAACATACGGGATGAAAAAGGCAATATCACAACAGATGCTACAGAAATACAGAAGACAATTAGAAATTATTTTGAAAACCTATATTCCAATAAAATAGAGGATAGTGAAGACATCGATAAATTTCTTAAGTCATATGATTTGCCCAGACTGAGTCAGGAGGATACACACAATCTGAACAGACCAATATCAATGGATGAAATTGAAGAAGCCATCAAAAGACTACCAACCAAGAAAAGCCCAGGACCAGATGGGTATACAGCGGAGTTTTACAAAACCTTTAAAGAAGAATTAATACCAATACTTTTCAAGTTATTTCAGGAAATAGAAAAAGAGGGAGCTCTTCCAAATTCATTCTATGAGGCCAACATCACCCTGATTCCAAAACCAGACAAAGACACCTCAAAGAAAGAAAACTACACACCAATATCTCTAATGAACCTAGATGCAAAAATCCTCAATAAAATTCTGGCGAATCGAATACAAAAACACATCAAAAAAATTGTGCACCATGATCAAGTAGGATTCATCCCTGGGATGCAAGGATGGTTCAACATACGGAAATCAATAAATGTTATTCACCACATCAATAGACTTAAAGATAAGAACCATATGATCATCTCAATAGATGCAGAGAAAGCATTCGACAAAGTACAGCATCCCTTTATGTCCAAAACATTAGAAAAACTAGGGATAACAGGAACTTACCTCGACATTGTAAAAGCTATCTATGCTAAGCCTCAGGCTAGCATCATTCTGAATGGACAAAAGTTGAAGGCATTCCCTCTAAAATCTGGAACAAGACAGAGATGCCCTCTATCTCCACTTCTATTCAATATAGTTCTCGAAACACTGGCCAGAGCAATTAGACAGACGAAAGAAATTAAAGGCATAAAAATTGGAAAAGAAGAACTTAAATTATCACTATTTGCAGATGACATGATTCTATACCTAGAAGACCCAAAAGGGTCTACAAAGAAACTACTAGAACTAATAAATGAATTCAGCAAAGTGGCAGGATATAAAATCAACACGCATAAATCAAAGGCATTTCTGTATATCAGCGACAAAACTTCTGAAATGGAAATGAGGAAAAACACTCCATTCACAATATCCTCAAAAAAAAAATAAAATACTTGGGAATCAACCTAACAAAAGAGGTGAAAGATTTATACAATGAAAACTACAGAACCCTAAAGAGAGAAGTAGAAGAAGATCCTAGAAGATGGAAAAATATACCCTGTTCATGGATAGACAGAACTAGCATCATCAAAATGGCGATATTACCAAAAGTTCTCTATAGATTTAATGCAATGCCAATCAAAATCCCAACGGCATTTCTTGTAGAAATATATAAAGCAATCATGAAATTCATATGGAAAAATAAAAGACCCAGAATATCAAAAGCAATTCTAAGCAGAAAGTGTGAATCAGGCGGTATAGCGATACCAGATTTCAAACTATATTACAGAACAATAGTGACAAAAACAGCATGGTACTGGTACCAAAACAGGCGGCTGGACCAATGGTATAAAATAGAGGACATAGAGACTAATCCACAAAGCTACAACTATCTTATATTTGATAAAGGGGCTATAAGCATGCAATGGAGGAAGGATAGCATCTTCAACAAATGGTGTTGGGAAAACTGGAAATCCATATGCAACAAAATGAAACTGAATCCCTTTCTCTCGCCATGCACAAAAGTTAACTCAAAATGGATCAAGGAACTTGATATCAAATCAGAAACTCTGCGTCTGATAGAAAAAAAAGTTGGCTCCGATCTACAGATTGTGGGGTTGGGCTCCAAATTCCTTAATAGGACACCCATAGCACAAGAGTTAACAACTAGAATCAACAAATGGGACTTAATTAAACTTAAAAGTTTTTTCTCAGCAAAAGACACAATAAGAGAGGTAAATAGGGAGCCTACATCCTGGGAACAAATTTTTACTCCTCACACTTCAGATAGAGCCCTAATATCCAGAGTATACAAAGAACTCAAAAAATTAGACAATAAGAAAACAAATAACCCAATCAACAAATGGGCCAAGGACCTGAACAGACACTTCTCAGAGGAGGATATACAATCAATCAACAAGTACATGAAAAAATGCTCTCCATCTCTAGCACTCAGAGAAATGCAAATCAAAACCACCCTAAGATACCATCTCACTCCAGTAAGATTGGCAGCCACTATGAAGTCAAACAACAACAAGTGCTGGCGAGGATGTGGAGAAAAGGGTACACTTGTACATTGCTGGTGGGACTGCAAATTGGTGCGGCCAATTTGGAAAGCAGTTTGGAGATTCCTGGGAAAGCTGGGAATGGAACCACCATTTGACCCTGCTATTGCCCTTCTCGGACTATTCCCTGAAGACCTTAAAAGAGCATGCTACAGGGATACTGCCACATCGATGTTCATAGCAGCACAATTCACAATAGCTAGACTGTGGAACCAACCCAGATGCCCTTCAATAGATGAATGGATAAAAAAAAATGTGGCACCTATACACAATGGAGTACTATGCAGCAATAAAAAATGACAAAATCATAGAATTTTCAGGGAAATGGATGGCACTAGAGCAGATTATGCTTAGTGAAGCTAGCCAATCCCTAAAAAACAAATACCAAATGACTTCTTTGATATAATGAGAGCAACTATGAACAGAGCAGGGAGGAAGAGTAGGAAGAAAAGATTAACATTAAACAGAGACATGAGATGGGAGGGAAAGGGAGAGAAAAGGGAAATTGCATGGAAATGAAGGGAGACCCTCATTGCTATACAAAATTACATATAAGAGGTTGTGAGGGGAATGGGAAAATAAACAAGGAGAGAAATGAATTACAGTAGATGGGGTAGAGAGAGAAGTTGGGAGGGGTGGGGAGGGGGGATAGTAGGGGATAGGAAAGGTAGCAGAATACAACAACTACTAATAGGGCATTATGTAAAATTGTGGATGTGTAACCGACGTGATTCTGCAATCTGCATTTGGGGTAAAATTGGGGGTTCATAACCCACTTCAATCTAATGTATGAAATATGATATGTCAAGAGCTTTGTAATGTTGTAAACAACCAATAAAAAAAAAGAAAGCAGCTGACAATATGACTTGGAATATACTTACACTACATTACATGTAAAAGGAAAGATGAGTTACAGTGTCAACAATAGACACTTTTATCTTTAATAGTCTTATTGTGAAATACTGAAAATCTGAGAATATAGACTCCATGACATAGTATATGATTTAGAAATCTTATTTGATGAACATTATTTGTATATATTTTCATCAATCTATATATTTAATGCATTTTACTTATACTAAAGAATTAAATAAAAAAGAAACATTTTCTTTTGGTACATCTCAGCCTGTTCTCAAGCTCCCTCTGGGATTATTCATTTGAGGGAAAGTGACAGAATGTTCATATCATGTTCAGGTCTGTGCTCTTCCTCATCCTGAAGGGCAGGGTGACCTGGCTGGGTTGTGTCATTTGTCAAGTTTGTCAAGGAAAGAGTGAAAAGTGCACTTTGTTGTAAGCTATTCCTCCATTTTCCATGAGCGGAGGGTGTGTGTGTGTGTGTGTGTGTGTGTGTGTGTGTACCTACACACATATATATATCCACTAGAACAAACTCAATGATTCATATTTCTATTAATATCATTTGCTTTTTTATATTTCAATTAAAAAACAAAATATTTAATTTAAATAACTAATGATAATATTTGCTATTTTATGATCTATTTATAGATCATAAAATATTTTTCTTCTCCCATTCAAATCAATAGTGGCAATTTCCATGTAATATAGAAATAAAATATTCCTTGTTTTGGAATTTAAAGTATTATAATTAAGGTATGTAATGAGAAAAGTTATTGGATTCCTACTGAGATTGACATTTGTGGAAAATTTTGAATTCAAGACTTTCATTTGGGTATAATTTGTCTACTAGCAACTAAAAAACATACTAAGAATTACTTGAATAAGGCTCTTGAGAACAATTCTTTCTAAGGATAAAATAAGTTCAACTTAGTTCATCTATTTCTATTTTGAATATTGATATATTTATCTCTTTTAAGTGGGGTCCTTTTAATATTCACAATGCTTTTAAATCAGTCCATAGATCTGAGTGAGTGGATTAGGAGGCATTCATTGGAATGTATTGCATCTTTTTAAAAAATATATATTTTAAAATTTATTATTTTTTAAATTTATTGGTTCTTTACTGTATTGCATCTTTTATTGGAGGGGTCAAATATTGGGGATTGAATTCAGGGGCACTTGACCTTTGAGCCACATCCCCAACCCTATTTTGTATTTTATTTAGTGACAGGGTCTCACTGAGTTGCTTAGCACCTCACTTTGTCTGAGGCTGGCTTTGAACTTGCGATCCTCCTCCCTCAGCCTCCAGAGCTGCTGGGATTATAGGTATGTGCCACTTTGCCCGGTTCTGTATTACATCTTGATTCTATTCCAGGAGGACATAAAATTTGAGGAAATTCTATTATTGTATGTTTTTAATCTAAAAATTCTACACTGCTTTTAAAATAAAAAAGTTTTATTTTACAATATATAGAAATGTGCACAAAACATAAATATACCTTCCGGTAAATAACATAAGGCAATCACTCAAAAAATCTCCACCAAGTTCAAGAAATTAGCTATTGCTGTATGTGTTAGATAAGATGGGTTTCAGTGACTTCTTCTGTTAGCCATGGTCTGGGTTTAGTGATTTGCTTCTGACAAATGCAGTGAGTTAGTGGTAATAGAGCATACCTTCTAACGTTGTTAATGAGACAATAGATTCATCCTTTAAACTCTGTGTTCTTCTCTAAACCACTTGTGCTGGAACCAGCCAGCTAAAATGTCCTGGGGCCATCTTGGGGAGAGAACCTCATGAGTGAGCTTGGAAATGGATTTTTTGAGGCCTGCCAAAATCCCATGAGTAAGTTTGGAACAACACACATCAACCCCTGTAGGGGCTTGAGATGACTGCCACTTGTCTGACATTGTTAATTTTGATTTCATGAAAGACATTGAGCCAGAAGAAACCTATTAAATTGTGGTGATTTCTGACCCACATAAATTGGTAAATAAAGTATTTGTTATTTTCAGATACTAAGTTCTTGTGTTATGCAGTAATAGATAAATAGTATACCATCACCCAAAAGGACTCCTCATATCCTAATCAATCCCCCTGTGTTCTCTCCCCTTGCTAAAAATAACCACTTCCTATTCTTAACAAAATGTTTTACCTTCTTTGTTTTTGAACCTATGAGTTCAACAATTCAGCTTATATTATTTTGTGTCTGGCTGCTTTAATGAATTCAATAATACAGCTTATTTTATTTTGTGTCTGTCTTCTTTAACTCTACATTATATTTATAGATTCATTTTCATAAATGTTTGGTTTCTATTTGGGGCTCTTACAGAGTTGCAAAAATCCCTATGTCTGTCTCTTGCTTCAGATGTTCATATATTTCTGATTACCTTCAAGTAGAATTCCTATACCAGAAAAAGAACACATCTTCAATACTGCTGTATAATGAAAAATTGTTTTCTGAAATATTGTACAAATTTACCCTCTCAACAACCATGTGTTAAAATTCCATTGTCCCACATCCCCTCCAAGTTTGATCACTTTCATTTTTTTAATTTTAGACCTCTGCCATGGGAGTAGTGCTATTGCAATGGGGTTTAAATTCCATCTTTATAATCACTCATGTTGTTGTGTATCCCTTGACTTCACTCAGAGGTCTTGTCAGTTACTCTGATAATTTTTTCTCTGCTTATTGATTTGTTGTAGTTCTTTATAAATTTCAGATAGAGACCCATTTTGAAGAGACTTACTTTTATATTTTTAAAATGGTGTCTTCCTAGATACAGAATCATTTTTATTATAATCTTATTCTCGTCTATTCCTGAGACTTATAGCTTGCTGAGGGGCTTAACCCTCCAACATTGACTATGGGAAGCTTGAAGGCCCAGAGAAACCCCTGGTTTCAGAGAAGAGCATCTGCTTTATTGTGCAGCAACAATAGCTTTTAATGCGGATATTTGCAAATTTACATATAACAGTCCTGATAGGAAATCAAGACACCAAGAATCCAGAAACTGTGATATAGCCCAACCCCACACCAACAGGGGAATAACTTCTGTCAAAGGAGCAAGGAAATTGCGCTTGCCAGTGTTCTGACAGCACTTTGTCCCAAAACATAGTGTTCTATGTTAGGACTTCCCTGCTGCACAATGAGCAAGATTAGCATTTCTCCATAAGGGTCCAAGGTTAGGCCCTGCAACAATAATTTTTTGTGACTAATAGAAGTTTTTTCCTTTCCCAAAGTCAAGATGATATGTTCTTATACTATCTTTTAAAAATTTTACTGGTTTACTATTCAAATTTAAATCTATAACTCACCAAGTAATTGATTTTGTGCAAAGGTAACATAAGGATCAAGTTTCATTTTTCCTGGGTACATATATAGTTGATACAAGAAAATTCATTGAAAAGACTATCTTGATCCCATAGCACTATGGTACTTCCTGTCATAAATCAATCAGCCATATACATGTGATGTGTTTTTCAACTCCGGATCCCATTTAATTGGCATGTATTTCTGCTCCTATGCCAACACTCATCTAACTACTATGACAAGATAAATTAGTTGTGAAATATTTTATAGAGCATAGTGTCCATAGTCAAGAAAAAATATTTTATGCACTTAAACATTTTTTAAAAGAGTAGGCCTTTGGCTGGGGATGTGAATCAATAGTAGAAGTTTTGCTTAGCATACATAAGGCCCTGGGTTTCACCCCAAGTATCACACACACACACACACACACACACACACACACACCACACACACATACACACATACATACACACACACACAGACACACACAACAACAACAACGAAAAGGATAAGCCTCCTGTTAGTTGTTTTTATCACACACATGCAAACACATACAAAATGAAGGAATAAAAGGGAACTTTTGGAGATGATAAATATGTCTATTACCTTAAATTTTGTGATGTTTCATGGACATACGTGTACCTCCAAACTTCTCAAAATATATACATATATATAAATAAATAGGTGCCATTTATTATATATAAATTCTATGACAAATGAAGCCTCCTCATAGGTCAAAAGTTTTGATATCTGATTCCATAATTCTCTAATTTTTTACTTTTTTAAAATTTTGGTTTTAGCATTTTTCATATTTTCTTTTTAATCTGCTTATCAATTTACCTTAAATAATAATTTTCAGGCTTCTAGTTGAGATTGCATTGACTCTTCAGACAAATTTTTAGATAAAACTTATTAATGTATTCACAATAATAAGTCTTCCAACTCAGGATCATAGGATACTCTCTTGGTTTTTAGGAATTTTCATCTTTGGTCATAGTTTTTTGGCTGCCAGTTTTATGCAGCTTTGGAATTTGGAAATTCGCTGAGGATGAGACCATTCAATGTGTCTGAGCTTCCTGAGACCTCTAACTATGTCAACTAGTTCCATGTGAGCCCCCAAAATGCTGCTTGACACAATGTCCCCCTAGAAAATTTCCCTATGTGTGTGTTTACTTGGGGATCCTGGCCTGTGTCTCAAACCCAGAACCAACAGACACCCTTAGGGATGACTACAGATCATTACCTCTCTTCTGTAAAGATTTTCCTTGCTGGAATTTTGCTCTTTTCAGTTCTGTGGCTTACCAAGTATTCTGATATCCTTAAATTAATAATTTTTGAATTTTTCTATGTTTTCTACATATTTTTGGCTGCATTGATGCTCCATCTTACCCAGAAGTAACAGTCTAACGATTCATATTTGACTTAGGCCAGCAGCTACAGTCACTAGCAATTGGTGACCACCTTAATCTAGTTACCGGGATTCAGATATCTCAAATCTGTGCTGTATCTCTTAAAAGGAAGGACATTTATTTTTATTTCTACTATGCCTTTTTTGTTCTGTACTGCAACATTTTGGAGTTCCTAATTCAATATATGGGGTTCTCTAAGACCCGCAATTTGCTCAGCATATACTTGAATTCCTGTGTAATTTGCATCACAAGTTAATCAAAAGTTCTGAATAATTTATCCCTAAAGAATCTACAGATCTCCCTAACACCCGGACAACAGCATCCCAAAGTACTGTGCTTACAACTTGGGATTTCTATCACTTCCCAACTCGTGGCTCCATAATTCTTAATGCCTTATTAGATCTCCAATGTCATAAAGGGTTCCTTCTTATGTATTTTTTATGAGCTTTTCTAGTACTTCCAATGAGGAAACCTGATCATATTATCCAGCTAATATATCTTTAAAAAATAAAACCAGAAAAAAACAATTAATTATTTTTCCACAGTAAGGAAGGAATAATTTTTGTACTGGACAGAATAAAATAAGTGGTCTGCTTTGGTTTGGCAGCGCTTTATTTTATTTGTGTTATTTTTTTAGCTTTTATGCTTTTGGCTACAGAACTTACAAAGATCTTCTCTGTAAGTTCAAGTATTTGGAGTGAATTTTTCACTTGAAAAAACAGTAGCATACACACATCAAAAAATAAGTGCTGACCTCTATTTTAATTTTTTGAGAACCAATTAGAGTCTTCATTTTGCTGGTCTTTTGCCAACTTAAAACAAAAATCTTGAACATTCTAGACTTGCACATGCTTTGCATCTATAAAACTCTCTTATAAAAATTTATAAAGTGTGGTCTTTAGGGACACAGTAGTATTCCTTTTTACTCTCAGTAATACCTCAGTACAGATGACAAAATTCTATGTTTTGCTGTTGAACATGAACAAATTATATGAGTATACACGTACCAGAACCAAAGTGTCAAATCCACAATCTAGCCTATGTAATCCCTTATTATTTCTAGATATCACTATACTTTTATTTACAGTGTTCACATTTTTCTTCCCAACATAATTCTCACAATCTGTGCATCCAATCAAACTCTTTTGAACTCTTCCAGTTCACCAAGAGTTTAATCATTGCTTGCTGAGTTAGTGTAGACTTTCAAAATACCACACAGTCACCCCTCTATTAGTTATTTATTGCTACACAACAACTTACAACTAAATTTAAAACAATTCATTATTTAACATCTTAAAACAACTCATTTATTATCTAAGTTCCTTGGATTAAGAAACCAGGAACCAGGCATAACTTAACCAGTTCTTTTTTTTTTTTTCCTTGAGAATCTTTTGCAGGCTACACCATGTGTCAGCTAGGATGTAGTTATCTCAAGACTTACAAGAGGAAAGATCCATTTCCAAGTTCACGGGGTTGTTGGCAAGATTAAGTTCTTTGTGAACTAAATGCCTCAGTTCCTCACTGGTGGTTGGCTAGCGGCCACTCTCAGCTCCTTGCACATGGGCCTCTCCACAGAGCCAGTTTTCTTCATGAAAGTATGCAATAGAGAAACTGCTACTAAAAAGCAAGTTGTAATCTGTTGCAACTCAATCATGGAAGTGACATATCCACATTTTGCTATATTCTGTTATAGAAACAAGTTTCTAAGTCCAGGCCACATTCAAGGCAGGCAATTACTAAGGGCTGCTGGAATGCACTAAATCTGACATATGGAGAGAAGAACTAACAAAAAAGCATATACAACTGGAAATCAGGTTCTATGTGATTATTATGTACAATCAATCTTCCTGAAGCATATCTTTGATCACATCACTATCCTGCCTTCAAAAGAAGAAAAAGACGGAGAAAGAAAAAAAAATAATTAAAGGTCCCCTTGCCTATGACTATCGACAATTAGAACCCAAACCTAATTTCTGAATTCATTTCTATTATCGTTTACTATTTATCACAAACCCCATGCTCTAGGCACTGTTGAGGTATAATTAATAAGATATTTGTTTAGCATGTTTGTTCATGTTGTTTCCTCTTCCTGAAATAATATGTCCTTCTTTTGCTAAAAAAAATATATATTTTTAAAAAGATTTTATCCTGAAAAAAAGAAAAGAAAGTGAAAGGCACATATATTTTTTTTTTCTGTTCCAATACTTAAAGAGTAGTACTGATCATATCACTATGTAAAAGATTGAATGGGCAGGACCTGAGGTATAAAGGAGAATTCTTGCCAGTCTTTAAATCTGCTTAATATTGAAATAAGTTGCCCCCAAAACATGAATTTTTCTTTTCATTTTTTTAAGTGTTAAAATCAAGATATAAATCTCTCCATGAAGGGGATGAAGGTATTTCTGTGTCCAGTGGGAGTTAGAATGAATGGACTTCTAAGACATCTCCCAACTCTTAAGATTTCATGAATCCATGAATTTATGTAAGGATGAGAAGCCAAAACTATGAGAAAAAAATAAATGATTTACATGAAAAAATTCCAGAAGAAACTGTATTTGTTGATATTTCTTTCTAAGCTGAGGTTATTTTACAAACTCAGGAAACTCTATTTTCAATATTTTCTATTTTATTTCATTACTGTCATAATAAACTATGAGATTCCCTCACATACCGAATTTTAAAAATAAATATATTCATGATCAATGTGTACCAAAGAAAAGGTCTATTTGTATAACAGGAATGATGATGCCATTTGAAAGCCCCATTTTCTATCAAATACATGCCTAAATATTTCCATTAAAAAGAAGTTCATCTTTATTTTTACAAAGTCTTTGGTTATTGTCCATTTTAAGCCTTTTTTTGAAAAATCTTTATCTTGCTTGATAAAAAAATTACAGATGCAACAGCTGCCCATACACTTGTTGTCACTATCCCCCTACATAAGTTGCAGCAAGTGATGCTATGAATGATGTTATGAATCCGTGACTGGATGGAGAGACTTCTAAAAGAACACCTTTCAGGCTTTCCAGAGAGTAGGGTAGTGAGTAAGAGGGAAAAAGAGAGGTGTCAAGGACCAGTGATGTTTTTGTTGGAACCTTTGATGTAGCAGTCCTTCGGGTTGGTGTCCAGTGGAGAATAGTTAATCTGCTGGTGGAAGCTGGATAAATTCTTATAATGGGAAAAACTTTGACAATCATTCATGTTTTGCTTACCTATACTGTAATATGACAGAGGGCAGGCCCTTATCTAATATCTTTTTATGGTGTGGTTGAGTATTCATCATTCACAGACATTTGAATGAATGTTTGTTTAATGAATCAGTAATTGAATAAATAAATATAATGCCTGATTATGAGATTGAAAGACATGCCAGTATGCAGATGTACCTTAGAAGTCTGGGATGTTTATTATTATGCATTCTAGGATCATATATCACAATTTCAAGGAGATTTTAATGAAACTAAACACACACACACACACACTCTCTCTCTCTGTAAAGAGGAGAAATAGAATAAGTTGCAAGCCCATCTACCCCGGCCAGGCTTTTTCAATCATTCTACTGTTCAAAGCTAAACAAGTCAGACATAGTAAAATCAATCAGCATATAAATTTGTTCTTTTTACCATGAGATAGAACATACTCCTGTAGATGAAGATGGCCTTTAAAAACATGAAAACTTTCGTTCTGAGATGAAGTTAATTCTGGGACACATGAAAGTAGATTTCAGATTAAAGAAAGAAAATTTATTCTCATCTTCGTGGAGCTTAGCATCTAACACACTTTGAAATACAGCTAGAGATGAACAGTCCTAGCCACAGGAAGCACATCAGAAGTAGGACAGGAAGGAGGTCTATAAGGGAAACCCATGTCAGAAATGCACATAGGCAGTTGTGGAAACCCATTACTTTGTAACACACACATTCTATTTTGCTAAATGTTGGTAAACACTTATTAAAATGAGTGGCATAAATTCTGTTTGGGAAGATACGAATATTTTCTTGAGCATGGTAGTCAGAGTAGCCATTCACCTGATTGTGATCTTGGTGGTCAACAGCAGCAGAAATATCCCAGTGAACACATGATATGGAAGGCTCTCAGAAAAGCCTACTGGAAGATCACTTGAAAAAATCCTGGATACATTTAGAGAGCAGCTGTTTGGTAACCAGTTACCTCGTCCGTGAAATGGAGCGATAACACTTGTCCAGCCTGGCTTCCATTGGGAAAGTAATGAAATGTGAAATAATTGATGACTGTAAAGTATTTTGAAACCTTGGGAGAAACACGATCTGTAAGCATATGATATCACGATTGCCTTCATAATAAAAAGAAAAGAAAATATTTAAAATAACAACAATATGTACATTTTTAACACCTGCATTTGTATATGAAATATATAACTCTTTTTACTGTTTTCTGCCTAATTCACTGCACCTGCATTAAAAATGTACCTCAATGGCCTGATTTAAAATAATATATAAAATTTTGATAGGCACTTACTCTTTTATTCACCCCATTGTGCCTAGGTCTCACAGAACATATTTCAAACAATATACTACCACAAAGAGACCACTTCAATACAAATCTCAATAGTGTGGGTTAATAAAAATTACTTTTAAAAGCAAACATCTGGCACCTCATAAATACATATCACCTTTCATCAAGAGTTTTTCAAACTCCCCCTATATATATTACACTTATAAGCATTATTAATTCAGCATATTGTACACTGGTTTTAAAGTAGTCCCAGAGCAGAATTACATATGTAAAATATGTGCTGCAATATCTAGGCCCATGCAGATCATAAAGAACAAGACATTAACCACAATGCTAAATCCTTTTGATTTAATGTGTTCTGTTAGCTAGCAGGGGTAATTTTTTTTAAGCACAAATAAAAGAAAACACTATAGTTAAGTTAAAAGCAGCTATTTATTCCAACTAATTTTCCTGTCTTGTGACATTTAACAAATTATTCTAAGCTTACATTTAGCTTATGTCAAAAATGTGTTTGAAATATTCTGGTTTACTTCTACATCTGAAAGAAATTTCAAGACATGATTTGCCTTAACAAAAGTTGTATCTCTAACCCAAATTGGCATTTCTTTTCCAGAGGATATTGAATAAACAGGATATTCTGTAACATCATTTGAAACGTTTTCCTGTCACTATTGATCTTACTAAGATGTTTTTATTTCAGGGGTTTGAAAAAAAATTCTGTACAAGTAAAGTTCTTCTAGTTATGTATTTAATAATATGGAGAAATAGGATTAGCTTTGTTATTACATTTTTATAATGGTATATGTACTTATTATTTTTCTTTAATTTTTTTCATATTAAATAGTACTCATAACTTTATTTGTCCTGTGCAAGTTGGAGTTAGATGTATTTCCTTACATTTTCATATCTCTCTCTCTACCACCTCAAGAAGCGACTACCACAAAGTGCATATATTTTTAAAGATAAGGGTTACAAAGGTTTTTGCATAGACTAAAAAGTCTTGCATGGACTAAATAGATGGTATAATATATTTATCTCACATGGCTTTATCTTGTCTACAATTACCATCATTTCTTTATTTCATAATTATGTACTTCTATGTATGATTCCTTTTGGCTCCCATACACTATCCCAGGCAGTAGAAATACAAAAACGAACAAAGCAGACATCCTTTAAAACCAGATATAACATTCAATATACTATTAAAGATACTAAAGAAAAAGCAAGCAGATATTTAAATAATTTAAAATTGATAAGTTCTTTAAGGGAAAAATATAAGTTTAAGTACCAAACAATTTAAAGGAGTCTTCATTGGGTAGGATAGACAGAGGGAACCTCTCCAAGTACCTAATGTTCAACGTATAAGGCTGATTTCCTGATTGCAAAATAAATAGAATACATCAAACTTACGTCCTAAAATCACATTAAATAAATATCAAATAACATAAATTCTGAACCCATATTAGAGAATATGGACGAAAAATATTCATCTATCAAAACCTCAAGAGAACTCTCTATATAAGGAGGGAACCTACTTAACCATGACCTACAATGACTATTATATGCTGCCTAGAAGCATCTTGCCTGGGAAACAAGTGAAGATATTCCAAAAACTCACTAGCAGCCAAAGGTAGTAGGCCAAGATAGAAATTAGGACAGTAAGAGGGCAGTGTGTGATCCCTCCAGTTCCTTGTGAGGACTATGTTACTATTTGTCTTGCCTTTCTAGAGCTCACAGCATTTACTCACAGTGTATCATTGGAACTGCTCCTGCTAAGTAATTAAGACCTTTGTAAACACCAAAATGTGGACTGTGATACAGGAGGGGGCTCCCTGTTGTAAAATCTATAGCAATGGTTCATTGTCAAACCTCTGGTAATGAAACTCTGAAAAAAAATCGTAAAATTACAATCTATAGGAACTTAATTTTCCTTCCTTCATATGAGCTTGAAAGACTCAGTCTCATAACCTCTGAAAGGTCTCATTCTCCTTACAGCAGAATGATCTCAGAGGTCTCTGTACAGAAAAATTACTGAACAAATGAAAGTATTTAGAAGTTCAGATGAGGGCAAATCAGAAGAGCTGTGAGAATAGTTAGTTTTTCTTATAAAATCCTAAAACACTGTTTAAATATAAATCAATATTTCCTCATAGGGGTCAAGTAATAGTAAAATTAGGAGTCAGATAACACAAGGGAAGTTTTGAGCCAGAACAAATGACACAGAAAACAATACAATGGCCAAACTTACAACTTCAATGAAGCAGAGATCAGCAAAATTGAAAGAGCAGAAACTAATGATCAACATAAATTTATTGACTATTACCATGAACCAGACGAGACACTATGATTACAGCAATGAATAAAACAAATTACCTCTTTTCATGAAGTCCTGTTTTACATTCCACTGAGAAGAGATGGCCATGAAATATGAACAATTAAATATCTGCTAGATTAGATGATGATAAGTGCGGTGGAGAGCTATAAAAAGGGAAAGGAGAAAAGTAAAGATCATGGTGATGTTGCAATTGAGTAGTCAAAGAAGACCTCGCCAGGAAGGTGATACCAGGAGGGACATGACACTGTTGAAAAGATTCTGTGTGACTTCAGAGGCTAAGCCACAAGACATTGCAGCTTCTGGCTTAATTTATTAGATCTCTCACGTGGGATCATTTTGTGAAGACACTTAAAAAGCTTATGTAGAAACTGTCATGAAAAAAAATAAATATCCTATCAATAGCCAACACCAAAGTGCTGTACATGTGATCAGTCATTTTGGAAGCAGATGTACCAGACTCAATAAAGACTTAAGATGTCTGAAGTTCCAGCCATCATTTGAAAGAAACTCACAAGAAGCTGAAACATAACTTCCAAGCCAAGATCCTCCAAATTTTGATCTGAAAGAATATGTGAAAGATAGATAGTAAGTAAATACTTAAAGTTTTAAGTCATAAGCTTAAGGATAATTCATTATTCTGAAATGCATAATAACTGCATATGCAGCTATTCAAGGAATAGCATTCCCAGCATGCAGACTAGCAAGAGCAAAGATGAACATGCTTGGTATGTTTGAGGAAGAGTGAAGAGGCCAATGGCTGAACCTGAGTGAGCAAGGAAAAGAATGGAAGAATAAGAAGTAGTAAGGAAATAAAATCCAGCTAGCAGAAGGCTGAATAGACCATGGACTTTAAATATGGAAGCAATGTAATCTGACTTACATTTGTAATTATTCGTTTTGACTAATGTTGGGCGTCCACTGAGGGGACAGTAAACAATATTGGAAGCAGTAACACTAGTTAGGAGGCTATTGAAATAAATCTGACATAAGTTTATGATATGTTATACTAAAGGGATTACAGTGGAAAGTCGTAGACAGTGGAGAGATTGCAGATAAATACTGAGTCAAGAATTAAATGTAGGAGTAAATGAAAAAGATTTTTAGCTTTAGGTATAATGATAGTTTTCAATCTGAAAGATTATCACACAATCAGTATCTACAGTATTACATAAGAAAACCATAGCATGTTATACAAAAATATGTAGATAAGAAACTGAAATTGATTTCCATGCATTTTGAGTTTGTCAGGATGAACCTAACTACTACATATAACCATAAAAATCTAATAAAATTATGTAGATTAGGAAAAGATCAAATCATTCTTCCACAAATGAAAATTTTAATTTCAAATTAAAAATCTCTCTGAAAAAAAAAGCAAAGATTGTTAAAGAGTCATGTTAAAAAATAGTAAGAAGATAAAAAAAAAGATCTGGCCAAATAATTTAAAACACAGCAGAAAAAAACTATAGATAGATAATATTAAAGACAAGTTATAGATAAGGAGGACATAAAAAAAATTTAACATAAATCCAATGTTAGAAATAACTTAATACCTAGAAAAGTGCCTGGAACATTGCAACCCTTATCAAATATTTATGAGTGTATAAAATTCACAAGAGTCCTGCAAGAAAAGTGTCAACAGAAAGAATAGTTCAAAAAAAATTAGAACCAGAAATGGCCAACATTAAAAAGCTCATATTAAACCACAATAAGTAAAATAAACAAGATACATAGAAATAAATTCAAATCCAAGTATTTTTTTAAATTTCAGAAGAATAAAAACAAAAGATTGATTGCATACATACAATGAACAATTAGATTGAGAGTAGATTTTTTTAAAATCAGAAACAACAGCCTAACGCCACCTGCTCAAAATATTGAACTTAGAATTGTATACCCACATACATTTTATTTATACTAAAAAGAGAAAAGCATCTTCAGAGAAACAAAAGCTTGTCGTTTACAAGATTTCACTGAAAGTATTCCTAAAGCATACATCAAAAAAGTAAATTGACTAGAAGTAAAAAAGTAGAAGGCAGAACAAAGATATGAGAAAATGAGAATAACAACCAAAAATGAAGAATGGTAATTGCAAAACAATAAAAATAATGATGACTATTTATGAAAAAATACAAAATGAATGATAAAGGGGAGTATCAGAATAAAAAGTACTCTAAGATCCTAAGATTATGCCAAATAACACTTTCAAAATACAGGTAGCAAATTTTTTGAAGTTGAAAAAAAATGGGAGGGTACAGGCATAGTAACACTGACTAACAAATCAAGTGAGCTGGAATATCTTAAAAATTTACAGTGAAGACAAATGATAATAGAAGACAAATATTTTACATCAATAAATATACAGACTTATATAAATATAAAGGTAGTGATTCCTCAACAAAAATAATAATCATAAAAAAGTGTAGCATTTTTATTTGAACCTTTATCTAATTCATGTATTTTTCTGTAAACCTCTGAGTTGTGTTTATCACATGAAATGCCCTTGATGTCACACAGTTTACAGTACAGTGTAATAGTCACATAACTTCCAAAACATTTTAGTCTCCAAATTATTAATTTGTCTTTAAATCTCAGATCTAACAAAGAATACACAACATCTACATAACTTATGGTAAAATCACACTTCTGAAGTTATTCAAAACACTAAGGAATGCTTTTCAACCCTTTATTAAAAGAATGATACTTTATAGCCGATTAAGATAGAGACAGGGAGAAAATGGTGGTTTCAAGATAGGAATTTTATTAATAAAGTACTTCAATACATTAAAGAAAAGAAAAACAAATTATCATCTGGAAAAATAACAAAGCAGCACCAAGGAAAATGTAATTCTTAGAAAATTAAATATAGAATATTTCCTTAACATGCAAAGGACACAGAAGTTTATGATCTCCACTTACCATGCCATGTTATTTCAAAAGCTCTTGTCAATTGTTTGCATAATGGCATAAATAATTTGTTAATGAATGCTTCCAGAACATGCCAATATGTATATTAAAATTCAAAAAAATGGGGCAAAAAAAGATGGCCGCTGCGTACGGGGGTTGCTGAAGTGCTGAGCCTGGTGCTCAGAGCAGCGGCTTTAATCGAGACTTCGCGCAGCTTGTTAGAGCTCCTTTCACCATTAATCTGTAGTGGACCACCCTGCCAAGCAGCAGAAAAAACAAAGAGATTGAAAAAGAGACGCTTGGCTTCCGGACGCTTTCCTGCTCAGAGCCACGGGCGCTTTGCGCCCATCTGCTTCCTCTTTCACTTTGCTCCCGGCAGAGAAGCTGAATGGGTAATCAGCAGTGGATTGTAAGTACCTGAGGCAAAGAAAGCTCAGTACACCCCACCTTTTTTTTTTTTTAATATTGTCTATACAGGGAGAGTTAGTGGATTGGGATTGTTGGCTGGGCTGTGGTTTCAGGGCTGAAAATCCACTCCGCGGGAGCCGCCATTTGCTTTCTGCATGCTGTCTTGATGGCTCTGTCTACAGGGTCCAGCTGCCGCATCTAGAGACTGGAACTGGGCTGCGTGCCGAGCCCTGTCCTCCGAAGGCTGGACCATGGCCTCAAGTGCCTCGGTTGCCTGTTCCCTGCTGCACCTTGGGGCAGAGCCTGCTCTGGGGTCGTTCGGCATCCCCCTGCGAGGGGACCCGTGCTCCGGAGGAGGGGGCTGGAGAGCCGCAGCGGCAGCTGCTTGGGCCCCGGGAGCTAGGCACCAGGCCGAGGAGCAGCGGAGGCCGCGGTGGCGCTGCTAAGGTCGCGGACAAGCGCGGCCCCCAAGAGCGCGACCCAGAGGTGGAGGCGACGGCAGCAGGGTTTCAGTTCTAGAAAACTGGACTGGAAACAGAAGCAGCAGTTTGTATAATCCCAAGATCTTGCTTATGCCAGGAAACTGTAAGGGTAACATGAATATCATTGAGGAGGTCTAACATGGCGTCAGGTGCGGAGAGATCAAGTCTCTGACCTCTTCAACTGCGCGGGCATAGGGAGCTGTAAATTATCTAAAGCATGTTTGCTCAGGATCACTAGGCAATGCTGAGCTGACGTGGAGCTAAGGCGTACACTTTGGGCCCCTCAGAAAACACACACTGAGCACGAATCTGCTGCATTCAAGCCCCGGTTCGCCTGCTTCTCGTGACTCAGCACTAACGATCCCGCTGAAATAACTAGTCGGCCCACCTGATCTCTCAGAGGTAAAGCGAACTGAGCACCATAGCCAGACCCAGTGAATCAGGAGTGACGTGGGACTAGCAGCGCAGAACCCCAGCTATCGCTCCCACCAGTGCTGACAACAGAGGTCCCTTGCACCAGCTACCAGGGGAGTTGCTACCTGAGGACAAACAAATTCGCTGGGGTTCCTCAGCCCCAAGCCCTACAAACTTAGGATCCGAGGGAGGCAAACAGAAAGGGTGTGCCCAGGCATCCATGAAAACAGGGCTCCCAGGAGCAGCAGACCCAGCGTGTAGCCAGTATTGTGGTAAGCGGCACAGGTGAGCGGGGCCTGGATTGAGGAACCACAAGAGAAGGACCTAGGCACTCAGGACTGGAGACCCGCACAGTCTGGGAAGAAGACCTAAGGCACAGTGATTGGTTCCCACCTATCAAGAGGAGAAGCCTGGCCCAGTGGGCATAGCTCCACCTACTGGAAGAGAAGTTAATCGAGCTCTATGACTGCATTTATTATTATTATTTTTTTAATGATAATTACTAGTATTTTCTTTATTTTATTCTCACTTTTTGTAGTTGATGTTGTTGTTGTTCTTTAACTTTCTTATTAATGGTTTCAATTTTTTTTAATTCTTTTTATTCTATTATTATTACTATTATTTTTTAAATTTCAATTTCCATTTTTTCATTATCATTATAATTTTTGTTTGTTTGTTTTAAATTTTTATTTTTTCATTTTTTCTTACTTTCTTTTCACTTTTTTTCTTTTGTCTTTTCATTTCTTTTCAATTTTCTTATTCCCCCTTTCTTGAATTCTACCTGCCTACACTCACTCTCTTTAGTGACTTCTTCCCTTCCCTTCTAATACCTCTCCTTCCAAGCATCAAATAAATTTATAAGAGTAAACAGTAACTCAGCAGTCAAACAGAACAAGAAGTATCATGAGCATAAAAAAGCAAGGAAGAAAAGGAGTACAAACAATGAAGGAGAGCCTAAATATTCAGGAGGACCTGGAGTCATCAGAAAAATGGCCATATAAAGAACTCAAGGAACACCTTAGACAGATGGAAAGGAACCTTAAAGATCACATTTAAAATGAATTACATAAACAGATAAAAGAAGAAGTTAAGCATCTCTATCAGGAGATAGAGATTATAAAAAAAATCAAACAATAATTCTAGAAATGAAGGAAACGATAAACCAAATTAAAAACTCAATCGAGAGTATCACTAACAGAGTGGAGAAAGTAGAAGCCAGAACGTCAGATAATGAAGACAAAATATATCATCTTGAAAAGAGTCTAGCCAACTCAGATAGGCTGGTAAAAAATCACGAGAAAAACATCCAAGAGATTTGGGATAACTTAAAAAAACCAAACTTACGAGTCATCGGGATAGAGGAAGGCACAGAGATTCATGCCAAGGGAATGAGTAACTTGCTGAATGAAATAATTACAGAAAACTTTCCAGAAATAAAAAAGGAAACAGATATACAAATTGTAGATGCATACAGGACACCGAGCACACAAAATCACAGTAGACCAACGCCAAGACACATTGTTCTGAAGATATCCAATATACAGAACAAAGAGAAAATATTAAAAGCTACAAGAGAAAAGAGGCAGATTACATTTAGGGGTAAACAAATAAGGTTAACAACGGATTTTTCATCACAGACGCTGAAAGCAAGAAGATCCTGGAACAACGTATTTCAAACACTAAAAGACAATGGATGCCAACCAAGAATTCTGTATCCAGCAAAATTAAGCTTCAGATATGACAACGAAATAAAAATCTTTCATGATAAACAAAAGCTAAAAGAATTTGTAGCCAGAAAACCAGCATTGCAAAGTGTCTTGAGCAAAACTCTACACGAGGAAGAAATGAAAAACAATAACCAAAACCATCAGCGGGAAGTGCCTCGGTAAAGACAGAGGACGGGGGGAAAGCTAATCATGGAGAAACAAACTAAATTAGAAAAAAAAAGAGATAAATAATCAAACATGGCAGGAAGTACAAACCATATATCAATAGTAACTCTAAATATTAATGGCTTAAACTCTCCAATAAAGCGACATAGGCTGGTAACATGGATTAAAAAAACAAATCCAACAATATGCTGCCTCCAGGAGACACATCTGATTGGAAAAGACATACACAGGCTCAAGGTAAAAGGTTGGGAAAAAATATACCACGCACACTGTCCTCGTAAGCAAGCAGGGGTGGCCATTCTCATATCGAATAAAATCGACTTCAAGACTAAGTTAATCAAAAGGGATAAGGAAGGACATTATATACTGTTAAAAGGAACCATTCACCAACAAGACATAACAATTATCAATATTTATGCACCAAATAATGGCGCTGCGACATTCATAAAACAAACTCTCCTCAAGATCAAGAATCAAATAGACCACAACACAATAATCATGGGTGACTTCAACACACCTCTCTCACCATTGGACAGATCCTCCAAACAAAAGTTGAATAAAGAAACTATTGACCTCAATATCACAATCAATAACCTAGACTTAACTGACATATATAGAATATATCAACCATCATCAAGTGGATATACTTTTTTCTCAGCAGCACATGGAACCTTCTCAAAAATAGATCATATATTATGCCATAGGGCAACCCTCAGTAAATATAAAGGGGTAGAGATAATACCATGCACTTTATCAGATCATAATGGAATGAAACTGGAAATCAATGATAAAAGAAGGAAGGAAAAATCCTACATCACATGGACAAATGAACAATACGTTACTGAATGATCAATGGGTTACAGAAGACATAAAGGAGGAAATCAAAAAACTCTTAGAGATAAATGAAAATACAGACACAACATATCAGAATCTATGGGACACATGAAAGCAGTTTTAAGAGGGAGATTCATCGCCTGGAGGTCATTCCTCTAAAAAAGGAAAAACCAACAAATAAATGAGCTCACTCTTCATCTCAAAGCCCTAGAAAAGGAAGAGCAAAACAATATCAAATGTAGCAGAAGGCAAGAATTAATTAAAATCAGAGCAGAAATCAATGAAATTGAAAGAAAAGAAACTATTGAAAAAATTAACAAAACAAAAAGTTGGTTCTTTGAAAAAATAAATAAGATCCACAGACCCATAGCCATACTAACGAAGAAAAGAAGAGAGAGAACTCAAATTACTAACATACAGGATGAAAAAGGCAATATTACAACAGACGCTTCAGAAATACAGAAAACAATAAGAAATTATTTTGAAAACCTATATTCCAATAAAATAGAGGATAGTGAAGACATCGATAAATTCCTTAAGTCATATGATTTGCCCAGACTGAGTCAGGAGGAAACTCACAACTTAAACAGACCAATATCAATAGATGAAATAGAAGAAGCAATCAAAAGACTTCCAACCAAGAAAAGCCCAGGACCCGATGGGTATACAGCGGAGTTTTACAAAACCTTTAAAGAAAAATTAATACCAATACTTTTCAAGTTATTTCAGGAAATAGAAAAAGAGGGAGCTCTGCCAAATTCATTCTACGAGGCCAACATCACCCTGATTCCAAAACCAGACAAAGACACCTCAAAGAAAGAAAACTACACACCAATATCTCTAATGAACCTAGATGTAAAAATCCTCAATAAAATTCTGGCGAATCGGATACAAAGGCACATCAAAAAAATTGTGCACCATGATCAAGTAGGATTCATCCCTGGGATGCAAGGATGGTTCAATATACGGAAATCAATAAATGTTATTCACCACATCAATAGACTTAAAGATAAGAACCATATGATCATCTCAATAGACGCACAAAAAGCATTTGACAAAGTACAGCATCCCTTTATGTTCAAAACATTAGAAAAACTAGGGATAACAGGAACTTACCTCGACATTGTAAAAGTGATCTATGCTAAGCCTCAGGCTAGCATCATTCTGAATGGAGAAAAATTGAAGGCATTCCCTCTAAAATCTGGAACAAGACAGGGATGCCCCCTATCACCACTTCTATTCAATATAGTTCTCGAAACACTGGCCAGAGCAATTAGACAGACGAAAGAAATTAAAGGCATAAAAATAGGAAAAGACGAATTTAAGTTATCACTATTTGTGGATGACATGATTCTATACCTAGAAAAATAAAAGACCCAGAATAGCAAAAACAATTCTAAGCAGGAAGTGTAAATCTGGTGGTATAGCGATACCAGATTTCCAACTATATTACAGAGCAATAGTAATAAAAACAGCATGGTACTGGTACCAGAACAGGCAGGTGGACCAATGGTACAGAATAGAGGACACAGAGACTAATCCACAAAGCTACAACTATCTTATATTTGATAAAGGAGCTAAAAACATGCAATGGAGAAAGGATAGCATCTTCAACAAATGGTGTTGGGAAAACTGGAAATCCATATACAACAAAATGAAACTGAATCCCCTCCTCTCGCCATGCACAAAAGTGAACTCAAAGTGGATCAAGGAGCTAGATATCAAATCAGAGACTCTCCGTCTGATAGAAGAAAAAGTTGGCTCCGATCTACAGATTGTGGGGTCGGGCTCAAAATTCCTTAATAGGACACCCATAGCACAAGAGTTAATAACAAGAATCAACAAATGGGACTTTCTTAAACTGAAAAGTTTTTTCTCAGCAAGAGAAACAATAAGAGAGGTAAATAGGGAGCCTACATCATGGGAACAAATTTTTACTCCTCACACTTCAGATAGAGCCCTAATATCCAGAGTATACAAAGAACTCAAAAAATTAGACAATAAGAAAACAAATAACCCAATCAACAAATGGGCCAAGGACCTGAACAAACACTTCACAGAGGAGGACATACAATCAATCAACAAGTACATGAAAAAATGCTCGCCATCTCTAGCAGTCAAGGAAATGCAAATCAAAACCACCCTAAGATACCACCTCACCCCAGTAAGATTGGCAGCCATGATGAAGTCAAATAACAATGAGTGCTGGCGAGGATGTGGGGAAAAGGGTACTCTTGTACACTGCTGGTGAGACTGCAAACGGGTGCGGCCAATTTGGAAAGCAGTATGGAGATTCCTGGGAAAGCTGGGAATGGAACCACCATTTGACCCTGCTATTGCCCTTCTCGGACTATTCCCTGAAGACCTTAAAAGAGCACACTACAGGGATACTGCCACATCGATGTTCATAGCAGCACAATTCACAATTGCTAGACTGTGGAATCAACCCAGATGCCCTTCAATAGATGAATGGATAAAAAAAATGTGGCATTTATACACCATGGAGTATTACGCAGCACTAAAAAATGACAAAATCACGGAATTTGCAGGGAAATGGATGGCACTAGAGCAGATTATGCTTAGTGGAGCTAGCCAATCCCTAAAAAGCAAATACCAAATGTCTTCTTTGATATAATGAGAGCAACTAAGAACAGAACAGGGAGGAAGAGCAGGAAGAAAAGATTAACATTAAACAGAGACATGAGGTGGGAGGGAAAGGGAGAAAAAAAGGGAAATCACATGGAAATGGAGGGAGACCCTCATTGTTATGCAAAATTACATATAAGAGGTTATGAGGGGAATGGGATAACAAACATGGAGGGAAATGAATTACAGTAGATGGGGTAGAGAGAGAAAATGGGAGGGGAGGGGAGGGGAGATAGTAGAGGATAGGAAAGGTAGCAGAGTACAACAGTCACTAATATGGCAGTATGTAAAAATGTGATGTGTAACCGATGTGATTCTGCAATCTGTATTTGGGGTAAAAATGGGAGTTCATAACCCACTTGATTCTAATGTATGAAATATGATATGTCAAGAGCTTTGTAATGTTGTGAACAACCAATAAAAAAAAATTCAAAAAAATGTAGCTTAAAATATTTAAACTAAGAGAATTCTATATGTTGGTTATAAAATTATACATATATAAAGAAACCAAAAGCTCTTTTGGATACCTAATGGCAGCTTAGATGTCAGTTACTATAGCAACCATGTTCTAAAATATATAAAAATAAATTGTATAAAAATGTTTATAAAGAATACCATAAACTTCACTAAAGAAGAAACAATCAATTGTAAGTAAAATGAGAGACACTCCAGATTGCTGGATGAAAGAAAGGAAGCTATAAATGTATCATTTTTTTTCAAAATTATCTGTAAATATAATGCAATACTAATAAACACTCCCAAAAGGAAAAATTTCAAACTTTTCAAAAATAACTCTAAACTACATCTGTAAAAATGAATTGTGCTGTCTCTGTACTTTCTCTCATACAGAAGCCCATGCTCAAGGGAAATATTTGGTTTATAATTTACACTGAAATTCATATTACATATGTAAGTGGACAGAAAATCTGTTAGTGACAATTTTTGGTAAACTACATACTTTGATAGACTTAATATCCCACATTATATTTTTGCAATGTACTAATTACACAATTTGCATTTAAAAATTTTATGCCTATAAATATATTTTTGTATTTAGAATTACAAAAATAAACCTCTGTTGACCAAGACTCAACACCTAACTTCTATTGCATAAATGGAAAGCAATATAAACATTGCTATGTATTGATACTTCTAACTCTCTAAGAAATTTATGTGCATTTTATTATTTAATGTTACAGCAACACCAAGAGATTCATGTCAATAATTTCATGAGAAAACTAAACCTCAGAGAAATTAAAGAACAGCTATTCAATTGGTTATTGATAAATTTGGTCAATTCTAGAATTTTATAAATTTAAATTCAGACCATTTATTTTGCAACAATTTTCTTACTTTTATTACTTCTTTCATCTCCTTCGTTATTTTTATATTCTCATTTAAATATTATTTCTAACTTGATTCTTCTCTTTATTTTGTGTCCTTATTCTCCTTTTGGTTTACTTGGTGTGCATTAGTAACTTTCAATTAGTTAAATTTCTATTTATTTATTTATTATTTATATACATGAAATTTCAAAAACTTTAATGATCCCATACTAATTTTTATGTTAAATTTTTAGCATGTTGTTCTTAAACGATGTTATTGTTTGAGCTCTTTATTTTTGTTTAGTTTTTCACTGCTGTGACCAATGCCCTGATAAGAACACTCTTAGAGGAGGAAAAATGTATTTGGGGCCCATGTTTCAGAAGTCTCAGTTTGTAGACAACCAGCTCCATTGCTCTGGGCGGGAGGAAAGGCAGGACATCATGGCAGAAGGGTGTGGCAGAAGCAAACAATTCAGAACACTACACCAAGAAGGAGAGAGAGAGAGAGAGAGAGACACAGAGAGACACAGAGAGGGGGAGGAGATACCAGGGACAAAATACATACACCAAAGTCACACTCCTAGGACCCACATTTTCTAGCCATACAGAACCTGCCTATAGTTATCACCCACTTAATCCCTATTAGGGGTTATCACACTAATCAGGTTAATCTCTCATAATCTAATCATTTCACCTCTAAATTTTCTTGCATTGTATCACACATGAGCTTTTGGGGGATACATAATGTCCTAAAGTTATCATTCCATATTCACAAAATACGGTAGCCTTGATATCTCAATTTCTCTACAGTAACTTCCCCTTTAGAGATCAAGGAAGAAAAAAAAAATCCCTCACGACTTTAAGAATGTGAACTAACTAGAATGGAGGTTTATGCAGGATTGTGTCCTGTACTGATCTGAATTTGTGTTGCCACCCTCCCACATTTTCAAAAACTTCAAGGCCCTCTTCTCCACCCTTTATGTAACCCACTAAACCTGATCCCTAAGCCACCTTGATGTTAATCTCTATTTACCATTTTGCAAAGGCTTTGCAGTTGATTACAAGGGTGTGTGTGTGTGTGTGTGTGTGTGTGTGTGTGTGTGTGTGTGTGTATTTGTTCTTTTTACTTTAAACATTCAACTTATCTACCATTCCTAAATATTTGTCAAGGGGCATTTCTGTCTCCCCTTCCACAGGAGCTTAGACTTAGAAATCTCTCCTTTTCCCCTTAAAATTGTAGAAGAATTGTCTATACCCTCACCTGTTTTTCTTAAAGTTTTCACCCTAATATTTTCTGTCTCTTTGCTTATTTTTTACTTCTTGATTTCTCCTAAGGTCATCATCTTTAGTAATCTCTGATAGTATCCAGACTTTTTCTCCATCTTTTATTTTTTCTTTTCATGTAACATTGCTTATCAGTGATAAATTTCGTTTGGGTATTTCTTGTCATACAAGCGTATTAGTCACATCTGGAATATTATGCTATTTTTGTGTGCTTCATTGGTTAGCTCAGAACACTATAAGAAATTGCAACTGAAATGGGGCTTAAGGGATCAAATTATGATGAAAAATTAATTAAGTTAATTAACTATAACTTGGAGTTGGAAGGTACAGACCTCTTTCAGGTAATTAATACTCCTATAGACTAGGGACGCTATTATTTAGGGTGGAATAAAGTTTGAAGTTTAAACTGAAATCAGGTAATTTATGGAAAACTTCTTCCCAATTGCAAGTTCTGAGTAAATACAAGGAATTTCAGTTTTAAATGTAAGATCTGCTAAACTATGCAAAGACAGTTTTCAGAATGAAGATGGTCTATAAATGTGCTTAAATCTCATTCTAATGCAAGAAGATTGATAGAAGTTACAACAAAACAAAACAAAAAATTATCTTATTCATGTAGGTGTGGAGTTACGGTCCCATATTGTGGACACTTTGGATCAAGATCTCAGTTTATGCAACAAAAATAATAGTAGCTCACACTCTGTACTATGCATTAAGGACTATTCTAAGTGGCATATAGTCAATAATTCATTATATTCTACAATGGGCCCCACAGCCCTGGAAGCTACTATTATTATTTAGTTTTACATGTGAGAGAACTGAGGCACAGACAGAATAAATTCTTTGCTCAAGGACACAAAGGTGTGGGGTTTTGAGTTGGTATTTTTAGTTAAGGCAAATTGGATCCATATTCACAGCTTTTAAGAGAACCTACATTTTAAGTATCATACTTTCATTTTAAAGCAATGGCAGCATAAGAAACGGGTAATCCTCAGACAATATTAATCCAAGAAGCAAAGAAAGAAGAAAAGGGAAGTATGTGCACATCCTGTACATATGAATGAAGTGCAGATGAGCATTTGTATGGATTATTTATATGTTTCTCCTAGCTCTTTCTACTGAAAGGGAGCAGGGAAACAATGAAATCCAAGCAGCAATGGGAACACCCACTGCCTGCATCTCCATTTTTCTAATGCTTCTGTCCAAGAAATGGAACCAGGCCTCCTGGAATAATAGGCTCTGGTTCCAGTACAGTTATGTTATCCATTTGTAATAACTTTAATCTAATTTAAACTTCCTGTATCAGATTCTAGCTCTACCCACACATACCTAAATCCTATTTTCTTTTGATTATTTAATTATTTATTTGAAAGAATTTAATTGGGGTCCTGTTAGCTTTTGGGAATACATTAAACATTAACATGGATCTAAAAATGGGAATTACACAGAGAGGTATAATAAGAAAAGGGTTACTCCCTACTCATGCCCTCTACCCGACACCCAGTTCTTCCCATTTTTTTTTCCTCCTCATTTCCACTCTATAAGTAACCATCTCATTATTAACTTCTTTATCCTTCCTGAATTTCTGTTTACAAATATGAGAATATACTTGAACATGTTCTTATGTTCTTATTTTCTTCCATAAAAGCAAACAGGGCTGGACGTGGTGGTATATGGCTCTAACCTCAGCAACTTGGGAGGCTGAGGCAGGAGGATCCCAAGTTCAAAGTCAGTCTCAGAAACTTAGTGAGGAACGAGGGACTCTGCTCCGAGTCTGAGCCACCCGGGTTGTAGAAGGGGGATCCTGGAAAGCTCTCCAAGTCACTCCTCAGGTCTTCAAGCTGCTTCTGGGTAACAAGGAACTCCCTACTGTGAGCCAGGAAAATTTTCCCCAAGGTCACCCAGAGTTAGTGACTGGAAACCCGCCAGAGAAGACGTCTTTGAAAACCGGAAGATTTTCCAATAAACCTGACACCTTTCACTGAGACTATATCCATTGGCTAATAAAGGGAAAACCAAAGAAACTTACCCTGTAACTATAACAGCTACTCCAAGAAAAAAATCAGGACCCAACATGGTGGCCAGCGAGGAGGCAGCACTTTCAATGCCTCCGCGGTAACGGGATCAGTGAGACTCATCAATACACCTACATGCGTCCTGCTGAGAAACTTCTAGCAAAATTCCACTGAAAGGAGACCTGCCTGGAATTACTAAGTTTAATTGGAGGTGTCAGCTTGTCCCAGAAGACTGAATCTTGGCAACGCAGAGCAGGGGCACAGTCCCGCCGGCTGCCGCCAAATGGCTGCAGCCCACACGTTGCAGCGAACATAGGAGCAGGCGCTGACTTCCTGGGCTCCCGCCGGCCCGGCTCTGAGAACCACCGCTAACGAAGAGAAGAAAAGAGAGAACTCAAATCACTAACATACGGGATGAAAAAGGCAATATCACAACAGATGCTACAGAAATACAGAAGACAATTAGAAATTATTTTGAAAACCTATATTCCTATAAAATAGAGGACAGTGAAGACATCGATAAATTTCTTAAGACATATGATTTGCCCAGACTGAGTCAGGAGGATACACACAATTTGAACAGACCAACATCAATGGATGAAATAGAAGAAGCAATCAAAAGACTACCAACCAAGAAAAGCCCAGGACCAGATGGGTATACAGTGGAGTTTTACAAAACCTTTAAAGAGGAATTAATACCAATACTTCTCAAGTTATTTCAGGAAATAGAAAAAGAGGGAGCCCTTCCAAACTCATTCTATGAGGCCAACATAACCCTGATTCCGAAACCAGACAAAGACACCTCAAAGAAAGAAAACTACAGACCAATATCTCTGATGAATCTAGATGCAAAAATCATCAATAAAATACTGGCGAATCGGATACAAAGGCACATTAAAAAAATTGTGCACCATGATCAAGTAGGATTCATCCCTGGGATGCAAGGATGGTTCAATATACAGAAATCAATAAATGTTATCCACCACATCAATAGACTTAAAGATAAGAACCATATGATCATCTCAATAGACGCAGAAAAAGCATTCGACAAAGTACAGCATCCCTTTATGTACAAAACATTAGAAAAACTAGGGATAACAGGAACTTACCTCAACATTGTAAAAGCTATCTATGCTAAGCCTCAGGCTAGCATCATTCTGAATGGAGAAAAATTGAAGGCATTCCCTCTAAAATCTGGAAAAAGACAGGCATGACCTCTATCACCACTTCTATTTAATTTAGTCCTTGAAATACTAGCCAGAGCAATTAGACAGACAAAAGAAATTAAAGGCATAAAAATAGGAAAAGAAGAACTTAAATTATCACTATTTGCGGACGACATGATTCTATACCTAGAAGACCCAAAAGGGTCTACAAAAAAACTACTAGAACTAATAAATGAATTCAGCAAAGTGGCAGGATATAAAATCAACACACATAAATCAAAGGCATTTCTGTATATCAGCGACAAAACTTCTGAAACGGAAATGAGGAAAAACACTCCATTCACAATATCCTCAAAAAAAATAAAATACTTGGGAATCAACCTAACAAAAGAGGTGAAAGACCTATACAATGAAAACTACAGAACCCTAAAGAGAGAAGTAGAAGAAGATCTTAGAAGATGGAAAAATATACCCTGTTCATGGATACGCAGAACTAACATCATCAAAATGGCGATATTACCAAAAGTTCTCTATAGGTTTAATGCAATGCCAATCAAAATCCCAATGGCACTTCTTGTAGAAATAGATAAAGCAATCATGAAATTCATATGGAAAAATAAAAGACCCAGAATAGCAAAAGCAATACTAAGCAGGAAGAGTGAATCAGGCGGTATTGCGATACCAGATTTCAAACTATATTACAGAGCAATAGTAACAAAACAGCCTGGTACTGGTACCAAAACAGGCGGCTGGACCAATGGTACAGAATAGAGGACACAGAGACTAATCCACAAAGCTACAACTATCTTATATTTGATAAAGGAGCTAAAAACATGCAATGGAGAAAGGATAGCATCTTCAACAAATGGTGTTGGGAAAACTGGAAATCCATATGCAACAAAATGAAACTGAATCCCCTCCTCTCGCCATGCACAAAACTCAACTCAAAGTGGATCAAGGAGCTAGATATCAAATCAGAGACTCTCCGTCTGATAGAAGAAAAAGTTGGCTCCGATCTACATATTGTGGGGTCAGGCTCAAAATTCCTTAATAGGACACCCATAGCACAAGAGTTAATAACAAGAATCAACAAATGGGACTTTCTTAAACTGAAAAGTTTTTTCTCAGCAAGAGAAACAATAAGAGAGGTAAATAGGGAGCCTACATCATGGGAACAAATTTTTACTCCTCACACTTCAGATAGAGCCCTAATATCCAGAGTATACAAAGAACTCAAAAAATTAGACAATAAGAAAACAAATAACCCAATCAACAAATGGGCCAAGGACATGAACAAACACTTCACAGAGGAGGACATACAATCAATCAACAAGTACATGAAAAAATGCTCACCATCTCTAGCAGTCAAGGAAATGCAAATCAAAACCACCCTAAGATACCACCTCACCCCAGTAAGATTGGCAGCCATGATGAAGTCAAACAACAATGAGTGCTGGCGAGGATGTGGGGAAAAGGGTACTCTTGTACATTGCTGGTGGGACTGCAAATTGGTTCGGCCACTTTGGAAAGCAGTATGGAGATTCCTGGGAAAGCTGGGAATGGAACCACCATTTGACCCAGCTATTGCCCTTCCCGGACTATTCCCTGAAGACCTTAAAAGAGCGTACTACAGGGATACTGCCACATCAATGTTCATAGCAGCACAATTCATAATAGCTAGACCGTGGAAACAACCCAGATGCCCTTCAATGGATGAATGCATTAAAAAATGTGGCATCTATACACCATGGAGTATTACGCAGCACTAAAAAATGACAAAATCATGGAACTTGCAGGGAAATGGATGGCACTAGAGCAGATTATGCTTAGTGAAGCTAGCCAATCCCTAAAAAGCAAATACCAAATGTCTTCTTTGATATAATGAGAGCAACTAAGAACAGAACAGGGAGGAAGAGCAGGAAGAAAAGATTAACATTAAACAGAGACATGAGGTGGGAGGGAAAGGGAGAAAAAAGGGAAATCACATGGAAATGGAGGGAGATCCTCATTGTTATAGAAAACTACATATAAGAGGCTGTGAGGGGAATGGAAAAATAAACAAGGAGAGAAATAAATTACAGTAGATGGGGTAGATAGAGAAGATGGGAAGGGAGGGGAGGAGGGATAGTAAAGGATAGGAAAGGTAGCAGAATACAACAGTTACTAGTATGGCATTATGTAAAAATGTGGATGTGTAACTGATATGATTTTGCAATCTGTGTTTGGGGTAAAAATGGGAGTTCATAACTCACTCGAAACTTATGTATGAAATATGATATGTCAAGAGCTTTGTAATGTTTTGAACAACCAATAAAAAAAGAAAAAAAAAGAAACTTAGTGAGTCCGTAGGCAACTTAATGAGACCCCTCAAAATAAAAATAAAAAGAGTATGTAGCATGTAGTTCAATGATTAAGTGTCCCTATGTTCAATTCCCAGTACAAATCAATTAATCAATCAATAAATAGGAACTGCAGATCCTCTTTTTCATTTTGCTTTGTTTCTTTTGCCTAACAATAAAAGTGAAACCCTTCCCATTTGTTCTGAAAGCCACATAATATTCTGTTATGCAGGGCTGGGGTTGTAGCTCAGTGCTGGACTAGCATGTCTGAGACACTGGGTTCGATCATCAGCACCACATAAAAATAAACAAATAAAATAAAGGCATTCTGTCCATCTACAACTATAAAAAAATTTTAAAAATATTCTGTTATGCAAGTGTGTGATAGTTGTTTCATCATCCTCCCATGTATGAGCATTTAAGTCATTTCTGCTATCATGTAAAACAACATAGATGTCAATAATTTTGTCAAGATGTAGTTTCACATTGGAAATCTATTTTCAGAATGCTTTATGGAAGTCAGTTTGATAGATGCGGGGGGTTGACTGATGGCTTTCAGAACCTATGACTCTTACCTTGTTTGAGAAAAGGGTTTCTCAGGTATAATTAAAAATTATGTCACTCTTTGGTCTATACACAAAGAATTTAAAAGCAACATACTACATTGATGCAACCACATCCATGTTTATAGCAGCTCAACTCACAATAGCCAAGCTATGTAAATAACCTAGGTGTTCTTCAACAGATAAATGGATAAGGAAAATGTGAGATATATATATATATATATATATATATATATATACACACACACACACACACACACACACACACACACAATAGAATATTATTCAGCCATAAAGAAAAATGAAATTATGGCTTTTGCTATTAAATGGATGGAACTGGAAAATATCATGCTAAGTGAAATAAGCCAATCCCCCCCAAAATAAAGGCTGAATGGTCTCTTTGATTTGTAGATGCTAACCCAAAACAAGGAAGGTTGGGGAGAGAAATAATAGGAATCCATTGGACTAGACAAAGGGAAATGAGGTGAGCGTTATACTGCTGAGCCACAACCCTAGCCCCCAGACAAAGGGAAATGAAAAGAAGTGAGGGGGAAGGGAATAGGAGAGGTAGTAGAATTAATTGGACATAACTTTCCTAGGCTTTCCTTACAAAATAAGTACAGAGAAATATTCAAGATAGAAAAGAAGAAAGAGAAAAGGAGTAAAGTTGGTCACAGAGACAGAGATTGGAAAAATATGGCCACAAATCATAGATGCCAAGGGCCACCAGAAGAGACAGAGAGGATTCTCCGGTAAATCTTCAGAGGCAGCATGGTTCTACTAACTCTTTTGATTTCAAAATACTGGTCTTCAGAAATGAGAATTTTTTTGTTGTTGTTGTTGTTGTTCGGGCCAAAAGGGCTATACCTTTACACTAGTAAAGACATCACTTGAGCCAAGTGCCCTACCACTGAATTACATCCCCATCCCCAGCCCTTTTTACTTTGAAACACCACCTAAGTTGCTTAGGCTGACTTCAAATTTATAATCCTCCTACCTTGGATTTCCAGGTAGCTGGGACAACAAGTGTATATTGTTGTACCTGATGTGGTGTCCTTTTAATTTATATTTCTCTATGAGTGAATTGAACATCTTTTCATATTTTGTTAAATATCCATTCATACCTTTTCCTAATATTTCCATCATGGTTCACTAACCCTCAATTATTTTAGAATAGTTTGTATATTAGGACTATTTTCCTAATGCCAATAATGTATTCTGACAATATTTTCTTATACTTTGTTAGTTTCCTTTTAACCCTGTTTATAGGGTTTGCACCATACTTGTTCTTTTCCTATTTTTCTGTAGATTTATCAACCTTTTCTTTATCACCTCTGGATTTTGTTTCATGGTTAAAAACTCTCTACATCAGGTGAAAGGGGAACTCACTCACTGGATTCTAGTTTTCTTTCTATTTTTTTAAATTATTATTATTGTAGTACTGGCATGATTTTATTTTTACACTTGAGTTTCTTCCATTTGGAGTTTGTTCTATCATTCACATTTTGCATATACACTTTGGTCCACACTCTTATTTTTATCCTTTATCCTTTCTGAATAACTAGTTTTAGATTTCTATTCTATGCAGCTTATAGTTGGGTCTTGCTTCTGGAGGCAAACTGAAAATCTTTTAATATGTGAGGTAAATCCATTTGCATTGATCAATCTGACTGAGACAATTGGTTTCAACTCTATAATATTTTCAGACATTTTTATTGGCAATCTTTCCATAAATGTATGCATTATTTGCTATTTTTTTTAAAATGATGGTATAGAGAAGGATTTGAGTTTTATTGTTGTAATTATCTTTTCAGTGACACATTTATCAGTGCATTGACCCCTGATTTTTCTATTTAACCTTTTACTATTTGAACTTTCAATTTGTAACTACAGCTTACATAAAAGCCAATGTGATCATTCTACCCTCTTTGCCTTTTTTTTCCTTCTACTTTCACGGCTTTGTTTCATGTTTTGTGAAACATAACAATAATAAGTACTAGATCCTAGTATTCTACCCTCTTATTTATCTTCATTTTGGTCAAAGACCTATAATATATATATACATGTACATATGTGTGTGTGTGTATATACACACATACATATATGCATATATATGCTCCATCATTAATTTAGATGAAGCATGCTCAGTTATGTAAAAATTAAAGGAAGACTATCCTTTTATAGACTTCTCAAAAAAGGGGTTATAGGTACAAAATTCCCTGAGTCCTTGCATACAGGAAACTTTTTTATATTTCCTTAATACTTTAAGGAGAGTTGACTGAATATAACCCTTGGTTCACATCCTTTCTTCTTGGTACTTTTAAAGATTTGCCCATTTATCTTTTTTATATTGCTTTCAAAAAGTCTGATGCCAATCTAATTCTTTTGACTCAAAATTTGTATTATCATTTTGCTTTGAGATATTGAGGTTATTATCTTCATTTTTGAAGTCTAAATATTTTATTAGCATTTGTCTTGGAGTCATTCATTCTATGTTAAGTTTTCTAGTAACCTAGTAGACCCCTTTAACAAATATATTTGGGTCCTATATTATCTGGAAAATTATTACAGTTTAAAACATTATTATTATATTTTAAAACATTATTATTATAGTTTAAAACATTAGTTGTATTTTATTATTTCCCGAACCTGCCCAATACTCCAATTACATAAATGTTATTCTTTCTTACTCTTTTTATTTTAGTCCTTATCTTTCTGGTTTATTTTTCTACTTTTATTCAGTTCCACTATTAAGTTTTCATTTTATTTTAATCTTATATTTTAGTCTTTATGTTTAAGATAATTTTTCTCTTTCCTTCTATTTCTTTTCTGAGGCTAAGCAATTTTATTTTTATTTTACTCTGTTCATGTCCATTTCTGGTCTTAACTTTTAAAGTTCTGACTCAGGGTGGTTTTTAAAATCAAAATGTTTGTTTGATTATATTACTTTTGAATGTGTTATTCTGTTTACCTTCTGTTTTTGCTTTATGAAAAGAGAGAAGATAAAAGACTAACTTTCATCAATTATAGTTTTTTTAAATCTCGACTGTATTGTGTTTTTTGTGTGTGTGTGTGTTTGTGTGTTTGTGTGATATATATCGGTATAGATTTATTAAGGATTTGTTTTTATTTCTGTGACTTGGCATGATTATTAAGATTCTTACTTCAAAGAAAAACTATTCTCTTAGTGTTTCAAAGTCCAAATTCTTCTTGGATTTTACTTTTTGATGGGGCATAGGAATGTGCAGTGTGCCACTGATTTTTTAATTTTTTTCCCCATGTCTTGCGTGACCTTGACTTTTCTCTTTTTATTCCACCCCCCGAAATGTGGTATTTCCAAGAGTTTGTTTTTCTTTCTTGTGTACCTTTTACTAGCCTAGAAGCTGAGCCTTTCAAAATCAGTCTTTTCAAAAGATGCACACTTTTTTAAGTTGCAGTTTTATAGTCCACACTGTTATCTGTCACAATTTTTTTTTTTAAAGAGAGAGTGGGGAGAGAGAGAGAGAGAAAGAGAGAGAGAGAATTTTTAATATCTATTTTTTAGTTCTCGGCGGACACAACATCTTTGTTGGTATGTGGTGCTGAGGATCGAACCCGGGCCGCACGCATGCCAGGCGAGCGCGCTACCGCTTGAGCCACATCCCCAGCCCCATCTGTCACAATTTTTAATAATAATATTACACATAGAGTGGAATTGCTTTTTCTAGTGTTGATTTTATCATAAGCTTAAATATGTTGCCCACTCCCTCTTTTTCTCACAGTTTTTGTCTATTCCCCTTTGATCCCACAAAGATGTGTAGCAGGAAATCAGCTAGCACTGGAAGAATTGAATTTTGACTTTTATTTTCCTTACATTTATTTGAAATTTTAGTATCTTCTACTTACAAGTCATAATGAAAGCTTTGTTTCGTGTAGTTTTGTTATTATGTTGTTGTTTCTTCTTGTTTTAGGAGAAAATAGTGAGAGATATAGCCATAGGCAATGGGTTTACACACACACACGTATTTTATGTGGTTTTACACACACACACACACACACATATTTTATGTGGTTTTACACACACACACACACACACATTAAAATTTTGATTTATGCAGATTCATGAATAAAAATTTTAAAGTGAGATCCCTTACCTGAAATACATGTTATCTTGAGAAGGATATCAACAACAACAACAAGAAAAATTGACAAAAACAGAGAAACAAAACTACATTAGGGAAAATAAAGTTTGTAATCATTCTTCAGTTCTTAACCTAATGCTGAGAATAAAGATTCCTGGTGGCTGCCATCACCAGAAGATCCTCACAGGACCTCCTGGGAATACGTCTATGCAGTTAACTGCACAAGGCTGTGTACTCAGAAGGGCTTCTTGCTTGTTTTAAACCTTTATTATTACTATGTTGAAATTATTATATTTTATACCACAAGTCCCTTGGTTTTGTTTTGTACTTGGCCACTCAAACTACATAGCAGATGTGAGGTCCTCATGAAGGGACTAACATATTCTTGGTGGGACTTTCCACATGTGTACTTCTTCAACTCAGAATAGCTGTTATTTTCCATCATCCTTATTTCTCATGCACTCTTTTCCAAGCAAAGTGTATTGCCAAGAAATTAACACCCTGACCTCCTAGTTTTCATGAAATCTTTATTTGTAGAATATTTCATTAATTGCCCCCTGTTAAATTTCCTCAAACATGAGGAAATTTTCTCTACTTTGTGAGTAGAGAAAATATAATTTGAGTTGTTAGCACATCAAGCTAAAATTGTATTTGCTTACATCAGACATCTCAAAAATGATTTTATTTTATCTCTAGTACTTATTTCTTTAAATATTTACCATATAGCTTTTATTTTTGAATCTTCATTTTCAAAGTTTAATAATGATCTGTTAATTTCCAAAATCAGCACTTTCCATAATTTTCACTATTCTTCTTGACAATATCTCCATTTATTGATCATATTTTTACTTGAAATTTTTTTCTCAACATCTTTTCATGATATAATATTTTTCTTCTTTTCTCAGTCTGCTTTTTGTGATTCTAAACACAGCATATGCCTTAATGCTGAATCTGCAGTCAAATGAAAAAGAAGGAGAATTTAAAGCAAGGATTCAGCGATAAAATCAAGAATCAATGGCATACTGACCAGAGAAAATCTCAGAACCCAGCAAAAGGAATTAAAGGCTCTTTCTCCAGTGCTTTGCTATGGAAGTGATTTTGCAACTGTATGGTGACTCCAGGCATTCTGGAAGGTTTAAAAGTCTCAGAAAATAAAATCTGATTAAAGCTTTCCATCAGTCATCTTTGGCTCTCTACATGACGAGAAATAGAGCCATGGTCCCAAAAGCTGGAAAATCTATTTGATATCTATTGCATGTATTCACTGTAAGTGTCTGTAGCAATCCTCCAATGAAGTACAGATTTCTGGGTTTTTATTTTATTCTGTACGATAGAGAAGACAATGAATATACCTAGCAAGTAAATACTCAGAGAAGGATGACTGAACTGAAGCTGAAGGAGAATCTACAAAATCATTTCACAGATAAGACAAGAATTTCAGGGAAGAAAATATACCATTATACTTTTTTGAACATTATAGAATTATTATAGGTTAGAAAAATTCAGCTAATTTTCATACCTTCAGGAAATAGAAATGAATAGCACAATGTAAAATATGTGTGATCATATTCCAGAAGCTCAAGGTAAGGAGGTACATTTTAAACATTACTAAATTTTTCATTAATAATGTTATGAGAATTTAAGCACTGAATAAATATTATGAGCAAACTCTAATTTTTTTCTCACTAGAGATGCTCAAACTGAAGATTAACAATCATCTATGAGACTATTCTGGAGAAATACATTGATATTCTGAAAATCCATAGCTAACAATTGTCCAAGAATATTATTATATAGTATTGACATTGAAACAGGTCTTATATAATCTATTCTACTTCTATAATTCTGTAATGAACAACTGAAACCCTTAGAAATTATGTAGCCACAGGGTTGGTTAGTGACAGATACAGAGCCAACACACTATTGAGGAATTCTCTACAAGCCTGGAATGCAGTACAACATTTGTACTGTGCAAAGGAACAGAATAGGTCACAAGCAAGTGCACTGGTTAATCTTAGTCCTTAATGTCAAAAGTTATTCTGACAGGCTCCAGCTGTAAAGTTTGCCAGAGCACTCAGTTCCTAAATGAGAAAATAACATAAGCTGACATATTTTTTGTAACCAGGATAATAAAAATGTTTACATAATTTTTAAAATATAAAAGTAATGTAAACCAAAACCAAATCATTTTTTAAATGGAGGGAAAGAAATCACCAATAGTGTCCACTCAAATACAGTAATTTTGGTACTTTATCTTATTTAATTTCAAAATTTATTGCTTATACATGTATTTTATGTGGTTTTACACACATACACACCACCACCACCACCACCATCACCATATAAAAAAAAGTGCACCTTTATTTTTTTTCTGTTGTCCTAGATTCTATTACACACTCTTAAGTAGTTCTCTACTTCTTGGTTAAAGGAGTTATCAAAGAACATTTTTATTTTGGGTCCTAGGGATTGAACCCAGGGGCACTTTATCACTGAGCTACATTCCTGGTCCTTTTTATTTTTTATTTTGAGACAGGCAGACTTTCAGTTGCTGAAGGTCTTGTTAAACTTCTGAGGCTGGCCCCAAACTTGCAATCCTCCTGCCAGAGCTTCATCAGTTTCTTCCTCAGGCATGTACCATTGTACCAGCATTTCAAAGAACATTTTTTTAAAAAGTGAAAATCTTAATGAAGTGTTTTAAGGGAAGTCATAAAATAAATTAGCATTTTTATATTAAGACAATGCTCAGGTATACATTGGTCTCCATAGTTAACTTGAGGAGGTGCTCTAACTATTTGGGATGAAAGCTATGTTTTTCTGCTACAATTATTCTCATCTATAAAAACTTGAGGCACTTTGACTCTGGACTTATATTAATATCTTGAATGCATATCAAAATTTCTCATGTCACATAATGATTTTTCTTTCCATAGTGATACATGATATATTGTTTTTCTCCCAAATAAATATTGCATACAAAATATCACATTTCAACATGACTGTTCATTTAAGGTTCATAAAATGTACTTGTGCCTTCCTGTTGTGGGGAGGACTTGTTCTTTCAGAATTGAGCCTTTGTTCTGCCAGAATATTATTTTTTTTAAAAAATTAATCCTCGGTGATAATTGAACAAGAGAATTTAAGAAACTATCATGAAAATAAAAATGGGCTCATGGTCTTTATGAAGAGCTATGAGGTTTTAAAATAAGAGAAAGCATTTGCAGTAGTGTTTTTAGAAAAAGGGAGAAGATAGAAGAATATTATTTGAATAACATTCCTATGCATATTTTAGCCTTAAAAGCAACTGGCAACAAAAATATCCAATAATCATCCTCCATAAAACACTAGCTGTTAACTATGTGTGTAACTATTCTCTGAGTCTTAATTTACTTTTGTGATGGGTAGAGTAAATAGTATAATTTCTAAGATTGCTCTCTGTTATTCAAATCTAATCTATTACACAACCACTTCCGGGGATTATAAATAATGATAATACATGCATTGGTTTGTATTTTTTTTTTCCAGTAGCAGAAATGAACCCAGGGGCACTTAACCTCTTAGCCACATCTCCAGCTCTTTTTATTTTTTATTTACAGAGAGGGTTTTGCTAAGTTACTTAGACCTCACTAAGTTGTTGAGGCTGACTTTGAACTTGTGATCATCCTGCCTCAGTCTCCCAAGTGGCTGAGTTTATAAGCGTGCACCACTTTATCCAGCCCTGCTTTCAATCTGCTTTCAATATTAAGTGTCACGGGAAGGACTTGGTGTTGAAGGCTTAGGACTTAGAGTGGTGCTATTCACAGGTGATAGAACCTTCAGCAGGTGGAGACTGGTAGGGGATCTCTAGGTCATGGTGAACATGACCTTCAAGGAGATCCTAGGACCTTGGTTCTTCTTTCTTCCTTTCTCTTCCTTTCCTAGCCATAAGGTGAACGGTTTTGATGCACCACACTCCCCTGCCATGATGTGCTACCACAGACCCAAAGCAACATTGCCAAACGAACCTCTGAAAACATGGGCCAAAATAAACCTCTTTATAATTTGAGTACCTCAGGTATTTTTTTTTTATAGCAATGTATGCTGACTGACACAATATGTAGATTAACTATTTTGTTTTATCTTAAGTAAATCACCACCATTCACTAACTTTTGATGTAAGAACCATTTTTAAAATATAGATCTACATATTATACCATAATATATTATTCATAATTCTAGTATTTGTTTCTTTAGAGTGAGAATCTCAATTCTTCCATATATTTTCCTTTTCTTGATTTGTTATTTTTGCCATATATGCAATATGATGCATATTTTTCTCTGTTGACTGGATATCAAGTCTTTCTAAAGCCTTTGACTCAGTTTTCACAGAATCAACTTTTTTCACATTATATTTTATAATCTCTATCCTATGAAATTATGTGTAATAATGACCATTTTTTTTATTAATTGTTATAGGTTTGACAACAAATGCAACTGACTCTTGTTAAGCATGTGAGTCCCTGAAGAAAACAGAAGTTCACAGGTACACTTGGCAGTCACCTGCAGTACTGATATTTGCTATGCCTTGAGTTGCATAATATTACTTGCAGAGGGACTATGAGACTTTTAACCCAGCAATTATGCTAAGTAGAAATTGGCAAGATAGTTTCTGCTATATTAGGGAAAAGCATAACACTTTAACATATGAATAAGTGCAATTATTTGGATATGGTCAATGTATGCCCCTTGTTTGAGTCAGTTTTTTTTTTAAATTTTTTTTTTATTTTTGCTGCTGAGTCTAAAAGATCTGATCAGAACAACTATAGAGGAGGAAGAGTTAATTTAGGGGCTCCTGGTTCCAAAGGTTTTAGTCCATAGAAGGCGGACTCCATTCCTTGGGGCTCAAGATGAAGCTGAATATCATGGCAGAGCATGTGGCAGAAGTAGCTCACATCATGCTGATCAAGAAGCAGAGAGAAAGATTCTAATCTCCAGATACAAATATATATCCCAAAGCCACACCTACCACTTCAGTTACCACTCAGTTAATCCACACCAGGGGAATAAAGAACTGATTGGGTTAAGACTCTTGCAACCCAATCATTTCTCCTCTGAACCTTCTTGCATTGTCTCACACTTGAGCTTTTTGGGGAACATCTCACATTCAAACCATAACACCCCTGAAGGGGTCATGTGTTGGAAGCTGAGAACTCATGGTGGCACTACTAAGAGGTATTGTACCTTAAATGGTGTCTTCTATCATTGGGGAATACCCTCAGAAACGATTAACACCATTCTCATGGGACCCCAGTTAATTCCTGGTTTCACTCTTTGGCTTCCTATCTCACAAATGTTTCTCTTCCTTGTGCCCATGCTTCCACCATCTGCTATCTGCCATACGTTTCTCATCAAAGCCAAGCTGATGTTAATGCCATGCACTTGGACCTCCAGAATTTTGAGCCACATAAGCCTGTTCCCTTTATAAATTTTCCAGACTCAGTTATTTAGTTCTAGTAACAGAAAACAGATTATTACAATAAGAATGTAAAAATTATGACAGAGATCACTATCAAAGTACTGAATATATAATATTTTCAGCACAATGTCTAAAAACTGAATTGATAATGCATAGTAAAAAATGAATTTAGAAAGGACTTTCCCAGGTTAAGAGTGTTAGGGGGTGACAGTTTTTGCCTACTCCTAAATTTTATTTTATTTAATATTAAGTAAAATTATTGGAAACTCGTGTCCTCTCTCTGTCCCTTACTCCTCCCATCCCAGGGAAATAGAATTTTTTCTCATTAGAAAACTTGAGATCAACATTTCCCTTCTTCCCTTTTGGAAATTAGCCGCCTATCTAGAGTGGGCTACTTTTCCAAAGTTAGGTTTTGCACCAGGGTGTAATGGGATCTTGTCAAGGACAGCATTGCCTGTGATTTAGGATTTGATATTAAGAAATGAACTTGATTTCAGATAACAGCCTTAGTCTTCATCCCAACATTACTGGGAATAAAGGTGATATTTTGGATCGTGTCTGCTTGTTTATTTTCTGTTTCCATGTGGTTCAAAACTAAAGTGAAGAAAAGAGTTGTAGGTAGTGGACTCTTCAAAGACTTCAGACAGAAGATCAAGAATGCTTCCTAAAGCATGTGGATGGGGAAGTGAAGACTCCCAAGTACTTGTCCCTTTTATTTAATTGCCTTTTAACGGGTCTATCATTCCCAATTCTTTTTTGACACCTCTACCATCAACATGTGCCTACAGCTAAAGAACTCAGTTTCTCAGCATAATATTTGAGACTTTTATGAACAGTTTGAGCAAATATTCTGTTTGGTTGTTGTTTTCAGAAAGTCCTAGTTCACAGATATTGTTTTCATGTAATTATCTATAAAACCCATTTTATCCTCCTAGTGTTCCACTTCAAAAAATGATTCTCAACCTTATTTATGGTCTACCTGTTACCTATCATTCAGTCTCTTCTTCTGCTACTCTCTCATTTTATGTTTTTCTTCACCCAGTACAATCCACTGGGTAACTCCAAACCATTATTGTCTCTTCTGCCTTTCGTCAAAGCTGTGCTTCTATGCAGAAGGCCTTTTCTCCTTTCCCTCTTATGGTAAAATCCTACTCTTTCTTCATGGCCCAGATCCAAGGTCACTGCTTCTGTCATGCCTTCTGTGACTCCTCTTTAACGCTCTGGATTTGCACTCAGTCTGGGTCTGCCACTGGAACGAAATGTACTGGAGGCTGTAGTGCACTGGCAGATTTTGATCAATGTATGCTATTTAATTTCTCCTAAAACAGTATATGCATAATGTTAAACAGTGTCGACTGCATGAATATGGAAAAGAGAGGGTCCTTCATTTCAGCTTGGAGCTGGGTACAAGGTGTTATAGAACAATGAGAGTTTAGAGTTTAATAGTAAGCGGGTAACAGAGAGCAAGCTCCAGTTAACACAGTACATCTGAGAACTCTCCCTGCTGAGTATATAGCAGTGCTTGTTTAGATGGACAGTAAACAGTTCAACTCGAACAGCGACCTGTGTGCAAGAGCAGTGGATCCTTTTATAGACATCATGAGGCGTTGTTATGCTGAGGTGGTGATTGCACTGTAATTGTTGCTAGCCTGTTTAGTGTTCTGTTGAGTCTTTTAATCACTTCAAGCATGCTGTCAAAAATTCTACGTTGACACCCTCCCAAAAAAACAAAACAAAACAAAATGGAGAGCTCCCAGTATATTAACAAAGAATAGAAGCTTTTTGAATTAAAGAATACCTGGGATGTATTTTGTTATATCCTAAATGTGGTCTTAAGTGTGGCCTTAAACAAACTCCTTAAACTAATTGAACTAAAAGTTTTTTTTTTCATTATTAAAAGTACAAAAATGTCATCAAATGATTGTATAAATTACATATTTCATGCTTGTATAAAATAAGAGCTCAATAAATGATCATTACATCTGATTAAAAACTAGTTATGTACTATAGTAAGTTGGATATTGATACCATGAAAACTAATCATGTAGTGTAACCTTTTTCCTTTGGGAAAGTGTGCAAAAGAAAACTAAGAAATTTGGAATGCAAGCCTGCTCTGAACAGCTTTGTAGCCAGAGTTGACTCTGGTCCAGAAGTCTGAGTTCTCACCATTTGGCTCAAGAAGACTGGGCACTGAGGAAATGATGTGGGCAAAACTCCTGCTAGTGTCCCCTAGGGATACTTATCTTGAGTGTCTTTCCATAGCTTTTCTCCCTCATTCTTTCCTCTCATTCTTCCTCTTTCCATCTCTTTTTGCTCTGCATTCTTTATGTGTGATTTTTTTTAATAACTCTAGGTGTTTACCTGGCAAGCTCTCTTTCTGCAACAGCTTTCTCAGTCAAGGTTTCTATACCTTCTGACTCACAATGGGATACAAAATAATTTCCAGTCTTCTTCTTCACTCTATTTAACCCATGTTGAAGATTATATTGTAACATTATTGCTATTAATGAAGATAATAAAGAATAGAAAACCTCATTCTAATACCCTTGTCCATTTATCATTCTCTATGAAAAATTTAAAAAAAAATAGTTCCATAAGGACTAATGGTAAATTTAGATATATATAAATCCTACAAGTAAATCTTATTTGCTTTGGAGAGAAAAATCATTCTGAGAATATTTGAGCATTTCTTTTCATTAAGGGCTGGGAGTGCTTCTGGGTGAAGTACTGAGGAGAGAAGGAAGGTAAAGATGGGAAGATAACAGCTATTTTTACTAGAAGTAGTAGCAGAAGATTATTAAAAGTCACCTCTAGAGCATCATTTCTCCTTACTCTGTTATATTGCTCTTCCCAGGTTATCAATAATAAAGCCAAACAGGTTGTACATCAGTTTCCTTATGATACAGTATAATAACATTATCAAATTCCTATAGTTGTTTTAGAAATTAAACCTAGTAACAAATGCAAAAGAGTATATGCAATACATTGCACATGTAAGAACTCAATAATATTAGCAGTTATCATTATTTTAATTTTTATTGTTGGCCCTACCCTAGACTGATAAAAAAGCACAATGAAAAATTGATGGTTTGTGTGATGTGATGAAAAGAGATGAGATGGAAAGAAGGCAATTCATTTAATACTGAGACAAAAGATAGAATATAAATGGAGAAAGAAAATATCCAAACTATTGAACTAAAGACCTTCTATCTGTGTGTAAGCATGTGCATGCACACATGTGTATATTTAGTGTTTGATTCTGGCAAGGGAGTCATAGATGCATTGACTTTCATGTGGTGAAAGGTCAGAAGCATTGAGCCAGGGTAGAAATGGAGTGAGAGAAAACAAGAAGGCAGAGGAGTGCAGAATTTGTGCCACAACAAAAGTTTCACAGAGAATGATTCTAGAAATGGGTTTAGAAAAGTATGCCATTCCAACCTTAGAACCTAAGATGCAAGTGAAGAGTGTAAAAGCAAATGATTCTTCAGTGATAAGATTATGTCTTCTCTGATAAGAATATGGTAGCAGAATAGCAATATCATTGCAAGGCAGAGACAATGAGCCTATCCTGAAATTCAGGTCATTCCAGAAGACAGGTATAAAACTGAAGGAAATCATGGAGGAACCTGTATTCAGGACCCAATTCATAGGAAATGAATAGAGCTGAAATAAGAGAGAAGCATCAATTCAGGGGAAAGAGGCTGAGAAATTCATATTCTTTAGGAACCAATGTGATATGACCTCATAAAATAATTAGTAATGAGATCAACCCTAGTTGAACAGGGCATGTTTCACAAACAGAGAAATACCACCATTGCTTCCAAAAGAGGAAAATGTTTCCAAGAACATCTTTTGATTGTTTAATTAGATGAACATAAGAAATACACAGTCTTCCATATAGTTCAATGTCCATTTGACCCACTCAATTGGTAAAAAGGACAGAGCATGCCAAGCACAGAATAAAGCTTAATACAATGCTTATCTCAGTATAAAACTGAATAAATGTTGACTGTATCCAGCCCAGAATAAATTTGTACTTTAACTATATTTTTTGATGCCTGTATAGAACTGTGATTGATGGGAGATTTCTCCTATATTGACAGGACTGAGGTTGGAGAACTTCTGGAGCCAAACCGATTTTTGCATCTTTTCAAATTCCATTGAAACCTGTGTGTACCTAGGACCAAACCTTAATACAGACAATTTTTTAGAAGATGTTGGGTGTTGCCAAGGATGCCATAAAAACATAGACATTTCAATCCATATTCCGTGGGGAAAGTACATTAAATCGCTTGACTTGACATTTGTGGAGAAAACACTATGAAATTGTGAGGTTTTCACAGAGCCACCAAAATGTTGTGATGACATCATTTGAGCTTTAAAATTTTATAATCTAGGAGCCAAATGATACATTCAAAATTATATAAGCTAAAATGAAGGTAAAGGAATCAGGGCACATTTGAATATCCTTATGTAGAAATGAAATATACATAAAATAAGACCAAAGTATATTTGAAGAACTTTAAACTTATAGAAAGTTTAGAAAATGATGTTCAGGGTTACCTGACAATAAGGTGCTAACTTTTTTCATTGCTATAATGCAGCAATTAATGTTTCAAAGTAACCTGAAATTTTCTGAACTCTTCTGGATTTAACTCAGAATTTAATGCCATTTAACATTTTACACAGTAGTTTAATAATACAGAGTCTTCAGCTCAAAAAAATTAGGAACAGATGGTGAGAATGGACTCATTCCCATTCCTGATGTGCACTTTATTATACCCCTTTCAAAGAGTGACTTAAAGCACATTCCAAAAACAATGTACAGTAGATGTGTGGATTGCATCTCTGGAGGAATGACTACTTTGTGCAGGATTCCTTTAACTATTTCTATTCCCCCCAATTTTGTTTTCAGCATGTAATGAAATTACTTTAGATAAGAAACAAGAAAAGTTAATATCTAGTGATGCAATGACCACAACAGCAAACATTGCCTACAGATACATCTTAATATTGAGTCTATTAAAAAATAAACAAAAACATTTTACACAATATTTTGAAAATTATTTTACAATATTCGGTATCAAATAACATTATATATTAAGACTTTCTGATTTTTAAGTTAATTTTGAAATGGTAAGATAAAAATAATAATACCCATAGGTAATATTAAGTGAATAGCTGATATATCCCTAGTACTACTTTTAATTGCTGTGTATTTTTATATATTTTTTGCTCAATATATCCCTAATTTTAGTAAATAAAATTTTAGTAATAAATTTATCCCCAATTCATGAGTAAGAAAACAAAGACAGAAGCAAATCAAACAAATTCTATGTTCATAAAATTCATGAATAACATTTTATATGGCAGTATTAATGTTTGATCATTAATAGCATAAGAAATATTTAAATGTAGACCAATGAAGAAAATAATAGTTGATTTTTTTTAAAAAAATTAACAGGATTATACTATATTATGTGCATATCAGAAATGAGCATGGTTTTCTCCAAATATACCACCTGCTCAATGTATTTTCATTGTGTTCCTACAAAGTCATGAGAAAATCATGTTTAAAATTTGATACTTTTCTTCTTGTGTCATAACTATTTTTCTAGAATAATAAACAGAGTATAGAAGTTGGAGGAGGCTGGAACATCTTTATAGTAGTAATATCCTGCTATAAGTGCTGTTTTTCAGATGGAGGAGGTAAGCCTTATATATGCAAAAACGATGTTCCAAGTCTAATTCTTTACTAAAATTCCCCATAAACACTAGAAAGTGATCCTGAAAGAGTATCCATCAGTGTTCTTGAGTCACACCTCCTTTTTAGAGAGATTTGAAAATAACATTTTGTATTTGAACAATGAATATTTCCTTCCTACAACTTCCAAAACATAGTTGAGATGGATAATGAAGCAAATGACCCTTATCTTCATTTTAATAAGTAACAAAAAAGTGGTATGCACTTCCTCTGGATTTAAAATTTAGGAAGACTGCACAGATTTAGACTCAGAAATTAGTTCTTGTGTACTTTTTATGAGACATAAAGCAATGGTTCTTCACTATTAATGTATATCAGATCATCTGGAGCTTGTTTAAATAGCGTCAGTAGGGCTTAAGTAGGGCTAAAGAATTTGCAGCTCTGTCAAGTTCCCAGGTGATGCTGTCGCTGATCTTTGAGAGACCATATTTTGAAAATCACAGTTTTGTGTTTGCTACACATCTTAACCAAGCACCAACAACTTGGATCTTTCATATTATTTTTAATGTCTTTGATTGTTGTCTCCTAGAGATAACTGACTGTACATATATAGATACACACATACACATATATTTATTTACTTCACACACACACACACACATATTTCTTACATATATACAAATATAACACAATTTTTTTCAAGAATAATCTCCCTGTAAATTATTCTGTCTTGTGCACTTATATCTTTATATATTAAATCAAAAATTAGAAATGTAAAAATTTTTAGAAGATGTAAATCATCCTCCATATATTACCACCAATTTTAGTTGGTGCTTTTTCTAAAATGAATGGATTTTTTTCAGTCAAGAATATGGTCATCTGTTCAAAGTTGATATATCTTCTAAAGAGATATTACAAGGAATTTTCATGCACAGTTTTACATAGAATATACTGACTATATTTTATTGGTAAAGGGGATCGATTAATCCTGAGGTTGGGGAGGAGCGGGTTAACCACTGAGCAACACCCTAGCACATTTTTTTTATTTAAATACTTACTATACACAGCAACTGAGACTTCTTTTGATGAACCCATTATTTCTTCTTTCAAAAATTGTCACATCTCTTAATGGTTTTCATACATTGCAAATAAATTTTTGTGTAACCTGATTCCTCTCAGATTTTGAGAGCAAATTTTTGACAATTCTTAGATCTGCCTTTCCTTTTCAAGGAAGTTAACCTATAAACTTAAACTTAGAATTGAAGATGCTTATTGTCTATTGTAAAAAAGAACCATACTGAAAGCTGGTCAGAAATTATTCTCCTTAAAGAATTCATTAAATTTTAATTTATGGCCACTCCTATTTGCATTTTAATGTGGAAATCACTTTATGTCCTATTGACTTGTTACTGTTAATATAACCAATAAGATATTTTTTTACTCTTGTAATCCTCAACACAGCTATGTTATCTAAGTACAGTATTTAAAGAAATGCTTACAAACTTAAAAAAAAAAAAGAACATCTGTTTGCGAAGTAATTTTGCAGTCACTAAGAGTAAAACCATATTACTATCAGGAGACACAAAGGAAGACCAGAAGAGTAGTATTTTCTGGGCTTGTTTGTATTATAAAGCACAATTAAACAAACAGTGTCTCCCCTTCATGGCCCAGAACTCCAGCCAGAAATACAGCTGAGGCTGAAAGTATTTGAAAGGAAACTGTGGCTTTGTTGAGATCTGGCTAGATGACATTGCATAGTGGAAAGTGAAAGTGCTCTTGCTTTACCACAAATATTTTACAAGGCAAGGAACTTTAGAGAGGGACAACAGCAGATCCTACTAGAAGATTAATGAGGATCCCCACAGCCTGTTCTTTTATAGATTACCAGTAACTCTTTCCTCAACCATATTTACTTGGCAAGTGAACCCACTGGGGGAAGGGAAATATATATATATATATATATATATATATATATATATATATATATATATATATTCTATAAGTCTGCTTTAAGGTAGGAGATTCTCAGATTTTCCACAGAAGAGTTAATGGAATTTTATTAATAATAAAAGACTCAACAAGGAGTAGAAAAAGTCGAGGGGAAAAGTTAGGAAAACTTTCATTGTGCATGCCAATTAGCCACTTTTCTCTTCAAATGCCAAAAAGTCTCTCTTTTCTGTCTCACAGACAAAGTGATGTAGAGGAAAGTGCAATATAACATGTTCACAATATTTTAATGTACATGTTAAACCATTTATAGACTACTTTACCTGTAAATATGTGTCTTTTCAGCAGTAAGATATTCATTATATAAAATTACCCAAAAAATGAGGATTAATTTTTGTGAGGATGTTTCCAATTTTTTTTAATTGCAACATGTTTAATATCAAATTTGTATAGTACTCATATAAAACATGCAGCTTTTTTTTTTATGAACCCACTAAAAAGGTTTTTATCTGTTTAGTGCGTCATGGTTTAGTGCAGCAAAATAAGTTTAAATTTCATATTCCAAATGTCAGAATAATCCATGCAATTCTGCATTGTATAAATAAACACATCTCTGGTAGAGGGGCCTACTTCTTTAGTAAGGGGCCTACTACTTCCCTCTGCCTCCCAATAGGCATGTATACTTCCAGCAGAAAATGCAAGTTAACACAGACAGGACATAAGATACCTTCCTAATATGGAAAGGTGCTGGGTTACATTGGCAGGGACATCACAACTTTTACATAACTAGATTTCATAAAACTTAAAATAGGTATTATATTATCTTTACAACATTCCTAAAAAAAAACAATATCCTAAATGGAGATATATACCCTGGGTGTAACTTGCTTAATGTAAGGATTCTTCAACGTATTAAGGAACTAATACAGTTAGAATCTAGGAACTGTATTAAGATTCATGATTGACCTGGGCATAGTGTTGCATGACTGTAAGTTAATTCCAGCAGCTTGGGAGGCTGAGATGGGAGGATTGCAAGTTCAAAGCTAGCCTCAGCAAAAGCAAGGTGCTAAGCAACTCAGTGAGATCCTGTCTCTAAAAAAATAAAATACAAAATAGGGTTGGGGATGTGGCTCAGGAATGCACGAATCATTATAGGAAAATGATCATTACAAATGCCCACTAAATGGATTTTGGAACAAAATTAAATGTTTATATTTGAAAGAGTATGTTTGATCTTGTCCAACTTATTCTATTTCAAAATTTCTACTGCTTATCCAGTCACATTGTATCTATTTGCTTCACTAAGACCTACCATTTGGTGAATGAAGAGTATCATTTACCAGATGAATGAAAAGTGGAAGCCAGCAACTCTCTCCTCTCCCTTTCTGAATCAATCCTTCTTTAAAACACAGTTATAAGTAAAGTGCAGCAAGCAAAACAAAAAAGCAGTACCATTTTCTAAGAAAAATTGAAAAAAATCAAGATTAAAGATAAACTTGTTTATGGACTTAGAACCATTTTAAGAATATTTTGGATATTACTCTGATCTTCTACGTAATAATAAAATATTCAAAATTTAGTAAAAATTATTTAATCCCAGAGAGCATATGTTCTAATAATACTCTGTTAAATTTATGGTAAAATATTTTAATGGTGTGAAAAACTACAATAGGGCTGGGGATGTGGCTCAAGTGGTAGCGCGCTCGCCTCGCATGCGTGCGGCCCGGGTTCGATCCTCAGCACCACATACCAACAAAGATGTTGTGTCCGCCGAGAACTAAAAAAAAAAAATAAATATTAAAAATTCTCTCTCTCTCTCTCTCTCTCTCTCTCTCTCTCTCTCTCTCTAAAAAAAAAAAAAAAAAAAAAAAAAACAAAAAAAAAAAAACTACAATAGTATAAGAATTTATCACCTAGATTCGGCAGTATCAACTTGCTGTATTTGCCTCAGCTATCTTTCCTTTTTTCCTTTCTCAATTCCTCCCTTCCTCACTACCTTCTGCTATTCATTTTTTTCTTTTTAATTAAAAATGATAGTTATATCTCAAGCCCATTTGTAACAGTTGCTCCTCTCATTCTCTCATCCACCTCCGTCTCTAACTCCTAACCATAAGTTGGTGTGTGGTAGTACTATCTAGGCTTTTATAGTTTCATACAGGTATGGGTTCACAAACAATAAACAACCCTCTACTAAACAGTACCTATATGATCACATCACAAATGTAAGAGGAATTATCTTGATTCCTCTTGATTATCTATTTGTCACCTCCCATACTCAACCCACCTGAGAGAGACAGTATCTATACTTTCCACATATGTCTCAATTCTGACCATTTGCACCAAGCATTGATCATCTTGATATGTTTCATTTTCTCTCATCTAGAATATAGTAACTTGTTTCCCAGTTTCCTTGAGTGCCTTTCACATGGCTCATATTCCATATGTTAGGGCAAACTTTTACAAATAAAATCAACTCTTATCACTACTATGATTAAAACTTTCCAATGGCTTCTAATTGGAATTAGAATAAAATCTAAAATCACTTCCTTACTTTTCAATGCACTGCTTGATTTGATTTCCCCTACCTAACAGTTCACTACACTTCACCTAAACAGACTTCCTTTGCCAAGTTCATTCTTCAGTACTTCATCATATTCTACTCAAATTCTGCATATTCTTTGCCCTAACTCTTCAAAATCCTGGTACTTTGCAATAAGTCAGTTCAAATATTACTTTCTGAAAGAGACATTCATTGAACATTCCACTTACAGCAAACAGTTCTTCCTATCTACTTCAGCCACTACTGATCATATATTCCCCTGTTATTATTTCAGAACTTATTAGTAGAGGAAAGTGCCTTTTTTGATTATTTGAGTATGTGTTTATCTCCATTTTCTCTATCGGAAGGCAATCCCAATAGCACCTGGTGTCTACTACTAAACCCACAGTAAACTCTCAATGAATGTATTAATACTTAAAAATACATATAATAAAAATCAAACAATAAAGACAAGTGAATATTATGGGAAGATGTGCTATGTTCATAAATATATTTAAGTGCTCTCTTTGAAATAGAGAAAATAAGTGAGATAATTACTTTAAAATTCTAAAACATGGAAGAAATGTTAGTGTTTTGAAGTATTGATTTAATATTCTTATTTTCCTTTTTAAAATCCACTTTGCAAAACATTGAAATATTATACACAATCTAATTACTACTAATAAAAATATAATATTAAGCAATAATAATGTACTTATTATGATTTGGTTTATAAAAGAAGAAATATAAGCAAAATAACATTCCCTAATAAAATTTTAACTCACATAAACATTTAAAGACCCAAACAGCCATGCAGTAGGTTGATTCATCTGAATATAACAGAGAAATACCAGCATTAATTTATTAACAATAGTCACTGGCCTTAAGGAAAGTCATATGATTTTCTTCCTCAAGTCAATATATAAATGCTTAGTTTGACAGTTCAAGGAAAAATTATATGGGAGCTTGAAAACTGTTCAAGTAAGTCACAATTAGCAAAGGTATACACTACTCTTATAAAATGTATCACTGTAAAATGAACATGATTATGATTTGATTTGTGCAGCCTTCTATCTGTGATTAGGCTAAATGTTACCTATTAATTTTCAGAATTATATTAAACATACTGAGGAAATACCAGTTAATATCCTTTAGGATTTCCATGAGAAAAAAATGTCTTTTTCATTTGGATAGTCAGGAGGGAAAATACTAACAGAAAGTCAATACTAATTTACACAACATAGTGTGCTGCTTCAAAGGCTGGAGAAGATGCATTTTTCCAAATAGTAGTAGTTGCTTCCACATTACATTTTGCAACTCATACCACATACATTATCTTACTTGAGCTTCATAACAATCACATGAGTTAAAAAGAGCAGCGTATGCTAGGAACTGTGGTGCACACCTGTAATCTCAGCAGCTCAGGAGACTGAGGCAGGAGGATCAGAAGTTCAAAGCCAATCTCAGCAAAAGTGAGATGCTAAGCAACTCAGCGAGACCTTGTCCTTAAATAAAATAGAAAATAGGGTTGGGGATATGGCTCAGTGGTGGGTTCCCCTTAGTTTAATCCCTGGAACCCCCCGCCAATAAAGAGCAGTGTATTATTTCATTTCTCCAAATGAGAAAGAAGAAAGCTTATGGTAAAAAATGGTAAGTTTTCCAAACTGCATAGCTGGAAAACAGACAAAACTTCTAATAGCCCAGGGTTCAAATTTCTATTACAGCACTAGTTTCCTTGTACCACCCACTTCTGTTAATTTCCTGACAGGCAATACATGAAATAATTGAAGAATGCCTTGAGCTACGGCTGCCTAAGGAAGCATTACGATATCCATGTTTCCCTGCCACAGCACACTCAGTCCTGACACCAAGTGACTCTTCTATACACAGAGGCTGAAGACCTCTCTTGCATCATCATTGAAGGAAGAAAGAATGCTAATTCTGCAAAAAGAAAGCAGCTGCCAGTAGATGCAGGGCTCTCTAAATAGAAGGGCAAAGAGCAGCTGGGATCTACTCCCAGACAGCAGTTTTCAGAACATATTGAAGTGAAGCACAGCTTTCTGTAGAAATCAATTGATAAAGATCCAGTTGTTATGGGGCTGCTGCTCAAAAAAACACACTAAGTCTAAATTTGAAACAAATCAAAGAATTTTATTTTGCCAATTTTACCTGGCCAAACAGAGTGGTTCTCTGAAAGAACAGCCTGTGGCTAAGATATTTAAAAAAGAAAATGAGGAAGAAAACCATACCCCAGAACAGCCTGGGAGTATCCTATGGAATTTTATAAGATTTTGCAAATTGCAATCAAGTGGAATACAGGGGCTGAAAATGCAGTTAGCAGAGCAAAAACAGATGACTATATCCTCATTTATGGGGGTCTACATCATCATTTGTATGGGTCTATATCCTAATTATATGGGTCCACACAAAAGCAACTTAAAAATAATGTCTTGAGAACAGCCTATGTAACAAGTTTCACATAGGAATAAAGAAGATGGAGTTGATATGGCAATACTTACTCATGATTGTCTCTAGTTATTTTTTATACTTAACTACTGTTCTAGTAAACTATACCCATCTCTATATTTATCTGTAACTATCTGTAAGTATATTAGACCTATGAGCTTACACTTATCACCTTACATCATCTACATCTTATTGCTAGCATCTCAAATTCTATGTCTTACAGTGATTATATTGTTGTATTGTTACTTTTTTTTTTAAACATATAACTGAGGCATACTGGAGTACCTTAAATTACTAATTATATAACACTTATAATCTTATTATTCTTAATAATTAATATTCATTAACCCATAATTTCCAGTCTATAATTTATAACCTATAACCTGTATTGATTAAATTCAGTCTATAAGATTACTTGAAGGTGGGGGGGGAAACACCCAGAAAGAAGACTGAGACCTTTGTATTAAGAAGGCTGAGGTTGAAACTGGCTTGGGCAGATTTGGGTAAGAGGAACATGAGACAAGAAGATCAGAACACAGATTAGACCATATCATATTCTTAAATAAATATCACAAGTTATTGGGTGAGGAAAATCTAAAAAGTGATATCAGATACTCCATTATACTTCTGACTTCATTATACCAGTTCAGTATCCCTTACCCAAAATACTTGGAACTGGAAGTATTTTAGTCTTCAAAATATTTGCATATAAACAATTAGATATATTGAGAGTGGAATTGAAGTTTATGTTTATTATACTTCTTGAAACACAACCAGAGGGCGTAATTTTTGTGGTGCCCCTGTGCTTTTAACTGACTTATCACATGACATTAGGTGCGGAATTTTCTGCTTGTGGTATTAGGTTGGCAGGCAATGTTTTTAGACTTTTGAGCATTTTAGGGTTGGGATTTTAAGGTTAGGAAAGCTCAATTTGTACTATAAATTCTATTCAGTCTTCTGGTCAGTTATGGACTCAGTTACTCTGGACATTTGTTACCTTCATTCAGTTCCAACATGAGGAGCTTCCTCTGAATATGCTTATATTAAGATACCTGGATAACATAGGTTCTAGTAGAATCTAAATTCTGGAGCCCAGGTTTGATTAAATTTATCAGCAAGCCCACTTGAAACCGTCCTGAATGAGGCTTGTTTGTGTCCATTTAGGTTGACTGCATCTTTCTACCAAAGTCCATTGCTTCCCTCAAGAACTGGATTACTTTTGACTGTCTTCTTCCAAGAGCTCAATTTTTTTTTTTTTTTAAGAAAGAGTGAGAGAGAGAGAGAGAGAGAGAGAGAGAGAGAGAGTTTTTTTAAATATTTATTTTTTAGTTTTCGGCGGGCACAACATCTTTGTTTGTATGTGGTGCTGAGGATCGAACCCGGGCCACACGCATGCCAGGCGAGCGTGCTACCGCTTGAGCCACATCCCCAGCCCAAGAGCTCAAAATTACTTTTGCCTTTATTTCTCCTGGATTTAGCAGTGATAATAACTTGACTGCTACTCAGCCGTAGATGTTGAAATAGCTTTTGGGGTTACTATACACCTACCTATACCTTCATAATCAGTACCTCTCAATAAATTTTACTACAAACAAACTATTTCATGTATGAAATCTGTTTCTTGTTAGACTCTAAAGAAATAACAACCCCACATGGCACTAGACTTTTTGTTGCATGATCTTCATCACAATCATGAAATCTTATATCCCACTTATACCAACAATGCTCAGGCTCATAGAATTTAAATAACTTATACAATGTCATTCATATAGTAATCACTGATTCTAGACTTTTGGTATAGTTTACTCTGAACCCAAACCTCTAGTATCTCCATTATATTCTATTGAGTCCTGAGTTTTTCTTGTGTTTTTCCTGTTTGTTTGTTTGTTTGTTTGTTTATTTATTTATTTTAACAAGCACTGCTATAAAGTGATAGAGTTTAAGGGAAAAAGATAGTAGACATAGCCTACCTTGATTCCCCGTGAACAAATGAGGTAAGGAATTAGGGAAAGTAAAGAAATTTGCTCATATTTTCAAAGGAATTCATTGTTAGCTAAGTACCCCTTGAAACTATTAATTCAGTGACCTGTTAAAGCAGAAACAAGAAGTCACTTGCAAAATGTGACACACTTGAAGGAAGGTGCCATATTCCTTATAATTTCTAAATATCTACTCTAAGATTATAGGACAGAGTAGGTGCTCATAACTCTGCTTAAAAATAAGGAAATGAGGGCTGGGGATGTGACTCAAGCGGTAGCGCGCTCTCCTGGCATGCGTGCGGCCCGGGTTGGATCCTCTGCACCACATACAAACAAAGGTGTTGTGTCCGCCGAAAACTAAAAAATAAATATTAAAAAATTCTCTCTCTCTAAAAAATAATAAGGAAATGAATGATTATTGTAAAAATAATATATTAATAAAAATCGGGGGAAATTTTTAGGTAGAAACAAAATTAACACCAACTCATTCTCTGGCAAATAGTTGTTCTAAAATGCCATGCCCACACAGAGCGAGGTTTGGAGAAACTGTTTGCAGGAGTCTACCTTGTAGGCCAGAACTCTCTCAGGTCTGTTTCAGAGGCACAGGGATATTGGCAGATGCCTGCTCCAGGTAGGCCAAGAGCCCTGAGGGCCTTCAGCTGGCTTTTTGTGCTGCACATTGATGAACTTCAGCACCTGCTGCCAATGCCTCAGCTTTGTCAAGTGCTTCTGCACCAGAGCATCTTTCCACTGCAATTCATTCCTTAGTTCTGAGATGTCCCCTTTGATAACTTACTGTGGCTTCTGAACAATCATTTTTGTAGAAAAAAAAGCATTCTGTCTTGCAATATCCAGAAACTTCTGAATACATTGACCAACACCAGTTCGCATGTCTTCCTGATCAGTGCCATTGACATAATCCTGACTTACGAGAAAATAAAAGCAAGCATCAAATGATGATTACAATTCATCCACCAAGGTGCTGCTAGAAGTTCTTAGTGTGCTAGGCTCTGCCTAAGAAGCGAAGCCTGGCCAGGGAGGCCTGTAAGAGGCCTCAGACAGAGACCCAGAGAACATACGGCTCAGTGGAGCCACCATGTTTGGGATGGTGGGCTGTGGGCCACCAAAACAATATATTCATTAGATTTATCTGACATATTTTATTAGAAATAAGAAGTTACTCTCAGACAATAATGGAAATTTAGGGGAAATAATAATTTCAAATGTTATAGTTTTATTATCACTTCTTATATTTAAAGAATAACCACCAGATAAATTGAGGAAGAATTCTGATATTTGAGTTAACTTTGAGTAAATCTTACTAATGGATTTAAAGGTAAATGTAAAAAGGGAGATTAAAACAGAGTTATTCTCATAGTAAATATAAAATACTAACAAAATCAGGGAGAAAACAATTTTTTTGACTTTCAAGTTTTAAGCAATATAATTAATAATCCAAAATAGATATAAAGTATAAAATTTTATGGGTTAATAAAATAAATTATAATTTTTTGGATGGAATGTTTTTATAGATAAGGAATTCAGAAGAATCAATAAAATACTAAAATTAACAAGAAAAACTCATAAAAGGTGATTAGAAACAAATTAAACAAATCAAATCACCCAGATTTCTATATACAAGTCTCAAAAATAGCAAGCATAATTAAATATGTGTCCAGATATACACATATATATGTATATGCACACATAGTATAAATGCATACATATATTCTAGTGTTTGATAAAATGAATAAGAAATATATGGGATCCATAAGAAATAAACTATAAATTTTCTGAAAGTCATAAAGCTTAGTTTGAATAAATTGAAAGTCATACAATATTTTTAGATAAGTGTACAAAACATAAAATCTAAGGTTCTTTTCAAATTACTTAAACATGTAATACAATTTTAATGAGATATTAATTTTAACAAAAATAAAGTTCATGAACAGCAAAACAAACTAAATGATTATTTTTGTAATTTTAGAGTAATGACAAGTATGTTTGAGAAATTAAATTATTCTGAAAAGTATTATAATTCAGTGTAGAATGTCAATTAACTAAATAAATGTGACAGGATGAATAAATCCAACAATAGAAATTATAAAAAAGAATATGTGATTAAAAAAATATGGAAAATAATGAGAAGGAAATAGATTAATAAACCAATGATCTTGAACAAATGGCCAGATAATAGAAAAATATGAATGAAGTTTAAGTCCTATTTCAAAATATAAAATTACAGTAAATTAAAAATTTAAATATAAGTATAAACTCATAAAAATAAAATTGTGAAAATAAATCTAAGTTTAGTCACTGAAAGAAACTATGACATAAAAATTTATCATACTTGCAATAGTATTTAGTATGATAAACTAAAAATTAAACTAAATGTCAGGAATATCATAACAATTATTAAAAGATATAAAAATATTTGTAATGAACATAGAGTTCATTAAAAGAAGAAGGGTGGGAACAAGGGATATATGAGTAAATGATATGAGAGATAGTTAAAGAAGAAAGAATTTCATGTAGTAAATGTACAGAAAATCTGACTACCAAGAGTAGTAATTAAAAGACATTTTAATTCCCTAAAATTAAAACCAGTTTTTCAACAAATAGATTTGGAAATATTTTTTGAAAGTTAGTCATTTATGAATTTTTGAAGAAAGGAAATCTTAATCATTGATGGACGTTATAAACAGAGTACAACATTTATGGGCGGCAATTTGGTAGACATTTTTTGGTAAACAAAACAGTGGTAGACATTTTTCATTCATGGTGATCCATAACAAAGACATAATCTGAAACATAAATATTTAGGGACTAAATTCTTCTTCACTGTATTATAGCAAAAATAGGGCTAAGTTGCATATATTTTGTTAAGTATGCATAACTATGTTGCAGAATGGTGGAAGATTATATAAATGGTAGTGTTACTCATTCTCTATAAGAATCAAAATCTCTACAATAATTTGCATTTTTCTAGTGCATAATTTTTTTATATATATGCCTGTTTTCTATTAGTATATGTTCATTGGTGAAATGTCCTTTTAAAATATTTCCCCATTTTCACCGAGTTATTTTTTTTTTAGTCCTGAAACTTTAATTCTCTTTTATTCCTGAAGTTTTAATGTTCCTTATTTATTCTGAATAATTGCACATAGTGAGGTACTATTACACATCTATTAGAATGGCTAAAATAGAAAAGATTGACCATACCCTCTGTTAGGTAGATGTAGAGTAACTAGAACCCTTGTATCAATGATTCTGATAGAATAGTCTGATTTGCTTGGTGCTGCGGTGCATGTCTGTAATCCCAGTGACTCAAGGAGGCTGAAGCAGAAGGATTGCAAGTTACAGGCCAGCCTCAACAATTTAAGACCCTGTTGCAAAATAAAAGAGAAAGGGGCTGGGAATGTGGGGCTCAGTGGTAGAGTTAGTGTCCATGGATTAAATCCCCAGTACTGCAATAACAACTAAGCAAAACAACAGCAACAAAAACCTCTTAAAACTACTTTGGAAAACAGTTTAGCAGCTTACCATAATTACCATATTCTAGTCACACTATTGCTAGTATTTACTCAAAAGGAGTAAAATTGCATATGTACAAAACTTGAACATGCATGTTTATAGAAACTACTTAGCATTGACAAATCCTGAAAATGACTCCAGTGTCCTCCAACAAATAAATAGGTAAACAAATTGTGGGAATTCCATATAGTAGATATATTGCTCAACAACATACAAGAATGAACTACTTGCTAATTCGGATATCTCTCAGAATAATTATGCTGAGAGAAAAAGCCAGGTAAAAAGCATGCATATTTTATAATTCAACTTGTATACAATTCTTAAATAATCTGTACAATTAGAAAGCAGAGTTGGACTGTGTGGTTGTGGAAAACAGGAATTACAAAGGTTCATGTGATTAGTTGAAGGAGTGAAAGATATGTATGTCACCATGATCCTGTTGACAGATTTACAAGTGTATTCTTATATCAAAAGTTTTTAATATGTACATTTTATATATGTAAAGTTTAGTAGATATAATTTCTACAAAAATATTGCTGTTAAAATTCACGAACATATGTGTGTTGTTTTTAGATGGTTTTCTTTATTCTGGGACCATATATGTGCCCATGTTCCTATCTTGCAGCAATTACACTTTTGGTGAAGAGTTTCCATAAAGGAATAGGTTCTAAAAAGGAAGTTCTACATCATGAGACAGTGAGGCAGAAGACATTACACAGAAATCTTTCCGTGAAATTGAGCATAGTAAGAACATAAGAGCATATAAAAAAGAGGTAGAACAAAGACTAAGGATAAACAAAAACAAAGGTAAGCTGGAAACATGAGTCTGTAACAGTCCAGATACACTTGATGCCAAGTCATAATCCAAGACCTAAGGAATCCTCCTCATGTGGATCACCTACCAGGTAGAGTCCAGAGGACCTTGTTAGATTTGGGGGGAGAACCTAACATCTTATTAGACTGGGGTAACACAAGTGATACATCTATCCTGAGCTAGAGGATGAATTCATGGATCAAATAGGGACTTCTTAATGTCATCTCTTCCAAAGAAGAAAAGTCCCCATATTTGACTGAGAAAAAACATTATTCACATTATGTAAAAATGATTTTGTTGATGAAGTTGAGTTGTGGCTAGAAAGGAAAGCATGTGCGCACTTTCTTATCCCACTGTGTGTATAAAATAATTTATCTTTGCAAAAGTAAAATCTCAACTTAATGATAATGTGTAGGGATTAAGATATTCTTATTAATTGAATTTTTTATTTATACAATCATTGATAACAATTATAGAATTTCTTTTTTTTTTTTTTAAAGAGAGAGTGAGAGAGGGGAGAGAGAGAGAGAGAGAGAGAGAGAGAATTTTTAATATTTATTTTTCAGTTCTCGGCGGACACAACATCTTTGTTGGTATGTGGTGCTGAGGATCGAACCCGGGCCGCACGCATGCCAGGCGAGCGTGCTACCGCTTGAGCCACATCCCCAGCCCCAATTATAGAATTTCACAGTTGGAAAAGGGCCTCAGAGATCATTTAGTCCAACCTCATTTTATAGATTAGGAAACAAGAGGAACATGAGGTTAAGTAAATGGCCCAAAGTGGCAATCAATTAGTGATAGGAATGGGATTATTTAAGAGAATTTTAACTAGAACATGCTTTTTCTTTCAATTCTTGTGATTGAAAAATCTCTCTGCTCAAAGTGTGTTCATCTATTGAAATGACTCAATATACAAGAACTTTGAACCTCTGAGAAGTGTCTGTTTCCAATGTCTTCTTTTACTAATTCATTTAATTATCATTTATGGAATAAGTACTATATCCTGGGCACTAATTAAGTTCTGGTGATTAATAAACCAAATATTCAAAAATATGAGAGTTGACAGAAAGCAAATACAATGAATGCTGTGACAATAGGACATGGAGTCTGAAATCAGACCACAGGAGCATCTATAAAGTGGAAAAGAAAAAGAAAAAAAATGTTGTAACAATTATTTCATTAATATTAATAATACATTAATTAGGGACATACCTACAGCAAAATCTTAAAGAAAACAAGGAATTGGTTATCATGAAATATAAAATAGCAGTTAACTTCAGGACAGAATAAGGGAGACAAGTGACAGAAATCCATTTGATTAGATGTGATTATGTCTTTCTTAATCTTGAGAAGCATATGTATGTTTATTGCATTATTTTAAAGTTATATATACACTGTGTGTGTGTGTGTGTATATGTGTGTGTGTACATATATACAAAGAAAAAGTGTAATTGCCTCAGATGTATGAAAGTAAAAGAAGAATGAGTGAAAACCAGTCCCTCTCAATAAGGGAAGGTAAGAAAAGAGACTTCACAGGTTTTCAAGGGGCACAAAAGGAAAGAAAGGAAATACTAAAGCTTTTCTGTTGGTCAAGATGATATAGAAAATGACATCAATGACTATAATTATGAAAAGTACAGAATAAAAGTGGGATGGTGGCAAGCACTTCTTTCTGTTAACACACACACACACACACACACACACACACACACGGATGAGTGAATTTGATTCAATCTTAAGAACCAATGCTGGAGATTTAGGGTGCTCCCCTCAGAAGTCCATGATTCTCTTAGTAAAAGAAGTAGATCTATTCATTCAGGAAGTGGTAGGGAGCATTAGGGAAGTACAAGAGAAGCAAATGGGGGCAAAACTGTTCTTAGAACCTGAAAAATGTTGAATGTGTGAAAGAGTCTCCAATGGATAGAGAAATTGCTATCAAAGTCTAACTCAGGGGAAAAAATAAATGCAAGGTTGAGTACATTTGCAATCTTAAGTTTTTTTTTTTTATTTTTTATTTTTTTGATTCCTTAAGCAAAGGTAAGCAAGCAGTCTGGCAACAGAAGTAGGAAGGTCAGAATGCTTAGAATAACAGAGGAGTTGACTGAGGGGACAAAGAAACATAGGGGACAGTTCACACTTTGGAGTGCAGTGTAAGAGGTGGAGTTCCAGTCAAGAAAAACAAAAGAGTGGAATGGATGAAGCCACTTGGACCTTAATCTAAACCCACCAGGGAGGAACAGGTGTGGAGAATATATTTAAAATGCAATAATAAAATTTACTGCAAGACTAAGTACAAAGAGCAAAAGAGCAATTGAAAGGGGAAGGGGTGTAGGAGGTAGTATGAACCATGAACAATGTAAAAAGAATGTGAGAAACTCAATTTTGATTCAAACAAAAGTCAAAAGGGGGTTTTCAAGAGCAGGTGTTAGATCCCAGCAGGAAGGCAGAGCACAGCTATAATCTGGTTGACAGCCCAGGAAATTGGGGGGAGGGGGATGGTCAGTGTGCAGAACAAGTCTGTGGGTGGAAAATAAGGGACCAATTAGTAGTTGAGTGTTTTGAAGCAACACTTTTGTACTTGTAGAAAGGGGTAGAAAAGGAGAAATGCTAAAAGGAAGTGACTTATTAATTAGCCCTGTTCTGGGAACTGGATCCCCTGAGGGTAAGAATAAGTGTGACTGAAGTCAACATCACACACCCTCTGGCTACAAAAGTAACAAAAAGTAAATATGTTCAGATCAGTGTCTTGAATTTTTCAGAAGTTCTTTTCTAAATCAGGATGGTCTGAGAAGTGGGGGATTACAGAAGTGTATTGGTTGTGGATCAGTTCCATTAGTGGAGTTGGAACAGTAGAGAAAGTGAACTGAGGTAGGCCGTGAAAAAGAGCAAAATGGACAGGTTTTAGTAGCAAAGGTTAGCACCAGGTCTAGAAGACTGGTAGAATGTGGAGCCAGGTGTCAGGGATTCTCTAGTTATGAATGTATTTTGCTTATCTAGAGGTTTCTGGCTACTTTATTTTTTCACCCAGATGGTACCAAATGATTTATAGTCACCAGTATTTCTTCTTATAGATGAACTTCAGTACAAAGTTCATCACTATCAGATCATGAGTTGGCTTAATCATGAGTTGGGTTACTCCTAGGAAATTTGAAATATTCCCTCAAATATACCAGTACAGTGCTGCTGAAACTTCCCTAGTATATGAAAGTACCTTAAAAGGGGAGGGGTTAAGCCCACAACTGACTAAAAAGTTCAAGTAACTTCAACCACAGGCCATACTTAGGAGAAAAACCAACAAGCCAGAGTCACTGAAATTGAGATAGTGGAATGTGGTCAGCCATTCGGGAAGATTAAAATAGACAATTTTTGGAAAAGATTTGTCATTTTAAAAAAGAAAAGGAATGATGCTAAATGAATGTAGGAAAATATTTACTTAAAATAGAGAAGTTTAGGTATATATTCACTTTATAATTTTTTTCTGTATTAAAGTGTATTTAAAGTTACTTTTAAATATAAAGGATTGGGGATATAGCTCAGTTGCTAGAGTGCTTGCCTTGCATGCACAAGGTCCTGGATTCAATCCCAGCACCACACACACACACGCGAGCGCGCGCGCACACACACACACACACACACACACACACACACACACACAAAGGATTGAATCTTAGGAGTTAAAGGCCCTGCATCACTGCAAAGTTTTCCACTATAAAGAACATTATAGAAGAAGAAAGTCTATTGGGCATCATTTGGAGAAGAATTATTTAGAAAATTACCAATAGGTTCTTAAAAAAAATCATCTTTAGGCAGTCTCACTGCCTAAAGCATAAATGGTAAGTACCTTGTTTATGCAGTTCCAGTACATATTTTTACTTTAATACTTTGGAATAAAACCTAGAACAATTTTATCAGAATCTTAAACATAATATTCTAAGAACACATAGTGAGTTTTTTTTCTTTAATTCTGTTGCACAGTTTTAAAGATTAATTAGTTAATATTTTACAATTATGTCACTAGCACACTATTGGTTGCATCATTAATTTTTGCCTTTTAGAGTATATATAAAACATTTGAAAACTTTCAAAATTATTTATAACTTCCTTACTACTGATATCAATTGTAATCCACAAAATATTTCAAGTTGGGTTTTATTTTTTAAGTCCAAAACTTTTATGAAACCTTTTTGTATACTTAGTTTTACCCTGAGAAATACTTTAATGCATTTTAACTGATTTATGTTCTTGAATAAATAATGCCACTTAATAGAAAATTATCCTAAAATATAAATGTTCTTCAATCTACATAATTTTGAACTATGGCTCTGGAATAAATACATTTTGCAAAAACACCATTTTTCACTTTAAAGTTAGCCTTGCACACACACTTGCCTACGGGTGAACTAAACTTATCACTGTACAGTAGTTAAAAAAAGAAAAAGCCATTTTTATTCACTTTGGATTTTTGTCTATAGAATAAGAACTCATGGAAATAGAAGAGAATTATATGAGTCAGGTTCCCAACAAGAAACAGATGCTGCACTCAAATCAGGATAATTCCACAAGCTAATCTAATATGGGACTATTTACAGAGATGGGGATGTAAGGGAATCACAAAGCACAGTGCACTGATTCTGGCTTAAATAGGAACTGGGAAGCGGGCAGACAGTGGCTACTGGACCATTGCAGAGAGAGAGCCAAAAGAGTGACTACCCTGACTTTATTTTCTTCCCTGCCTCAGGTCTACCAAGTGTTCTTCCTAGGCCCAATACAGGAGATCTGTTGCAGTACAAATTGCTCATTTCCTCAGACAGAGAACAGGAAGGAGAGTGGAGGATCTGAACAAAAAATTCATAGTTGAATTTTTTTCTCCTGAACTAATATGCAAGGTAGTAAATTATAAAATTTATCAAATAGCATTCCTAATTACAACCAACAAGTACCTGGTTGAATTATTCCTAATTTCAATTACCATGATCGATATGGTACATAATCTGGCCAAACCAAAATCTCATCACTAAATCACAGTTATAGGAGTTGCTTTCTGGGATTTTGTTCACTCACACATACTCTCTCTCTTACACACACACACTCACACACACATATTTTTAAATTAATATATTCAACAGCTAGTTTCATCATTCATTCTTTCAATCATTAACATGCACTCTGCTAGACACCAGGGATTTAAAAGGAGGTCTCTGCTTTCCAGAAATTCACAGTGTAATGAAGGAGACAATTTTAGCAAGTAATTAGAATACAATGTAAGTGAAAAGTGGTAAAAGACCTCAAAACTGGTAAGTCTTCACAAAAAGCTAACTTTTGACCTTAGACTTGAAGAAAGAATTGCTCTAGAAAGGGAAGAGAAGTTGAGCAAAAACAAGACGCAAGAGGGGTGGATATATTTGGGAAATCAAAGAAAATTCATATGGGCACAGTATGAGTAAGAGCATGAGATACAGATGAGAGAGAGGATGAATCAGAACCAAATTACAAAGGCTTTGTGTGTCAGGAAAATAGCTTGAATTTTGATCTTAAGATAATGCTATTGAAACTTTTTGCCAAAATAATAATACAAAAACTGGAGTGCATTTTACCCCCATAGGTCTGTCAGCAACATCTGCAGGAAAAAAAAAAAAAGAAAGAAAGAAATTAAAGTCTTATACTTTATTGTGAATATTAATGAAAAACTTAAATTCTACTCTTTTGTTTGTAATAACATGAAAGGGATGTTTTGATTCAGTTGCAAATGAGTAAAATGGATACTACAGGAAACTCAACCATGGTTTGTTGGGGTTTCTAAAATTCCCATGCATAATCTAAGCATGCCCTTCTCAGGAAGTCTGAAAAGAAGACTTGATAAGTCCCATAAGGTAGGGAAGAGTCAACAGAAATTTAAATGTATACATAAATACATACAACATAAAATTTCCCAGAAGGAAATACTTTGATGTCAGGGGGGCCACCCAAGATGGTATTTAAAAAGTAGAGAAATAACAGGCACATTGGTAACAGAGAAAAGTGGGCTGGTTCCAGAAAGTTAGGATCCAGGAGTCTGGAAACACTGGGAAGTGAAGAGTAAGAGGACAAAGATAGTTTCAAGTATTCTCTTTTGGGCAGTTGGTCCCAAGGGTGATGGAACTGTTGAAGGCCAAGAACAAAATTTGGGAATAAAGACAGTGACTATAGTTTGGAGACGTATTGAGTATACATACAAGTAGAGCTTGTATACATACATACAAATAGAACTTGCAGAGGAATAACATAAAATCAGGTTTAGAGTTCCAGAAATAAAGTTTGGATTAAGGATTAAAAAATTATCCACCCTTAAGGCATACTGGGCCTCTACAAGTGTTTTGTTTGACTTGCCAGATGTTAAAATACTTTTTCGGCATGAACATTTAAATATTTGGAGACCAATTTCAATTCTTCTTAACATATAATAGTTTCATGGATAATAATTACCATGGATCAAGTCACCACAACATAACAAATATCCCACTTAGTAAGTGAAGGCTGCCACTTTTAATTTCCTTCACTCCACTGACCATTAAAGGAGGCACAGACACTTAACTCCATCTGTCTCACTCATGTGTATTACCTGGACAACTGTTGATGTTGAAATTTGAACATCTTTGTGGTTAATAAAGTCACTTCTAAGAGAAGAAAAGAGGGAGCAAAAATGGGGGGGGAGATGAGAAGAGAAAGAAGAGACAGAGAAAGAATAGGCAGGAGAATAGGGAAAATAAGAATGATGTTTTCCCTCAGAAGCATTTAAGAATTTGAGGCAGAAAGGCATGCCAGGAAAGGATTGTAAAGATGGTCAAGGAAGTAAAAAAGAACTGAGATTGTGCTCTCATGAAAGCCAAGGGAGCTGAGATCTAATAAAAAATGAGAAATCCCATGAAGTACAAATGCAGTTCAAATGAGTTTGAAATTTTGGAGTTCAGTGGATTTTTCAGGAGGTCAATGGTTTCATCAGGAAAAGGGTACAGGACATAGGAAAAGATACAAATAATAATTAAATTCCTCCAGTCAGTGATTATTTGTACTTTTTGAAAAGTTTAGTTCACATGACAGAGTACTCTAAAATTATTTTTAAAATGTTTTGTAATTATAGATTTGTAAAAACATTAGAAACTAATATCCTAAATTATGAATTCTCCCTTAAACTTGAGTCTACATAAATTATATTCAGAAATCACATATCACAATGAGAAAATAGTTTCATGAAGGGAAAGATGATGCAGACTTTATTTTGGAACATTACTCCAATACTAGGAATTGAAATAATTGCTTCAAGTTAAGGCTGGTATGATTTTTTTTTACTTGAGCTTGATATAGATTCTTCCATATTTTAGAAGGAAAGAAATGTTAGTAAAGCACCATGGATTATGCTCAAGATATATCAGATCATCTTTTCACCCAATTACTAACTCAAGCATCTGTGGAACAGCAGGCAGACTGTTCACAGCCAACAACCTGTCTCATAACCCACTTGTATCAGGTTATCATAGGAAAACTAAGATAGAGACTCAAAGGGAGTCTGTGATGAAGAGGGTTCTCAGAAGGGACTATTTTATAAAGGCTTCAACAAAGGTAAAGGGAAGGAATAAAGGCTGGTAAAGAAGTGTCTGAGGGCTCAGGATAGACAGAAGTCCCAGTCTGAGGCCTGAGTAAGGAAAGAGGAGGAGGATTCAGAGAACCCACGTAGCCATGTATTGTAGGACAATGAACAGGAAAGGAGCTGTGGCCTTGAGGAGAGCAATAGCTAAAGCCAACATGAGGCCAGCCGCAAAGGGTATGAGGAAACAAATATCTCAACTCATTGTCCTTTTCATCTCCAACTCCTGGCCATTATCTCCTATTTTCTGAATTCAACCAAAAGATAAAGGAAAATAGTTGATATAACAATAGAAATCAGCCTCCCTAAACACCAAGCAAGGTAAAGAAAGGACAGAGAAGTATCTGTACAGCCCAGGAAGAAAAAAAAAAAATGTATCTTCCATCATCCTGATACCCAGGCTCCACATTACAGCGTTATTCTTTAAGCAAAAATGAGATGGATTCTCTATCCCAACAGCAGTCATGTCTCATTTTCTTGGTTACTGTTTGGGAGATTTCCACAAAAAATAAGCACTGCACTGTACTAGTTTATTTTAGTTTGTTTGTTCTCGCAGCATCCACCCCCTTCCTATTCTGAGAGGATTCACCACTGCATATTGTCTCTGTGGAGAGATGACTATAAAAGTAAGAGCACCAGGCTTTCCTCTGCCTGCCCTCTGCACAGTAGGCAAGTCTGTATATCTGCAGGGATTGAATGAGATGCATCGACTCCCAAGACACTAAATTTGCAGGATTTATTCTAGACAGAGGGCATCATGCTCATTTTCTTTGTAGCAGTAGCAGTCTGGCCAGGTAATCCCTGCTAAAAACACTTGTAATACTTCCTTCACTTTTATTACTGGGAAGTGCTTAGTTAAATCCATTCCACTAAACTAGCCTTCCAGCTACTTTGCAATTATATAAGCTCAAAAAACTTCCCACAAAATTCTCAGGTTAGCTTCTCTTATTTGTATTCAAAAGCACCTAATACATAAGGATTCTGCTTGCAGCATTCAGACACAAGCTGGATGACACCAGATTTTCCCAAAGAGTAGGTGTAGTCTTTCCTTGGCCTTTGTAAATTGAATGTGTTCCAGTTAGCCCTGTCCTCCTGATCCAGCAACCTTCTTCCCTTCTGAGTGACTCACCTAGGCTTCCCTTTGTGATGGCTCTGTGTGCTTCCTTTCCCTTGGTTTATATTTTTTTAGTTGTAGATGGACACAGTGCCTTTATTTTATTTATTTATCTTCATGTGGTGCTGAGGATCAAACCCAGTGTCTCTCATGTGCTAGGCAAGTGCGGTATCACTGAGATACAACCCCAATTCTCCCTTGATTTTTTTTTTTTTTGATCAGTAACCTTTTAAAAAAATAATCTCAATCCATTTGTTTGGAAGTATTCTAGTAAATTCATTTGGATATGAGAAACTGGTAGAAAGAAGCTTGATATAAAACCCAAACAAATTTCAGGTATCAGGGACCAGCTGTTAGTTGAGATACTTGGAGAAGAGGAAGACGATCTTGGCTCAAAAATCTGAGCAATTAGATGCCTGACTACTCTGCTTACCAATTTTTATGCAAAGGAAGGTGGGAAAATGACATTTCACACTTGCCTACTATGAGTCAACAGCTCTATGCTCACCACTTTTGGAAAATATTATTTCCTTTCATTCTCACATTAAGGATTCAGATAACTTCCCCAAATCCTGGCTATTTAGTGACAAAGCTGAGCCTGCGACTCTCACCCTCAGCTCCTGCCACACTACCACCCTGCCTAAAATAGACAGCTACCTCTTTACAGATCTTGACACTAAAATATGAATGTGAGGGAATTAGTGGCAGCAGTCAGTTCAGTGACAAATGTACAAGAAGCTATATGGCACCTCAAATTTCAAGAAGAATTTTTGACAGCACAAGAGGCACTTTATTAAGAAGTCATGAATTTGATTGGGTTATGCTTGAAACATCTACAGTACTAGAAAACTATTTCTTAACATTACCATTTTATTTTCTGCAGTATTGATGGAAAGGATATTGCATAATTTGCTCATGTGTCAAAGGTAGTCTGCTTGTTTACTGTTAATGATAATCAAAATATCTGACATTTAATAATGTTCTGGTAACACTTAAATCAAACTGATTATATTGGAAACCTAATAAACAGTAACTACAGAGTTTTTTTAATATGCTTCTGGCTGTTGAAGTACTGCCAATCTATAAAATATTTAAATTCCATACCGCAAATGGATGTGTATTCAATTGTATAATCAAAATAGAGGAAATGAAAACACAGCTTTGAATGAGTACCCTTTTAACACTAAATTAAAGGAAAATAACTGAAAATCATAAAAATATGCTTCATTTTGGGATGTTAATTTTGGGGAATTAATATTGTTTCATGAACAAGATGAGTTTCTTCAGTTTAATTGAATTCTTTTTGGTAATCAGGTTTCATAGGTGTGACTGGAAGCAGCTGCAAAAGCAAATCAAGTTTGCGCAGAAAGAATATTAATGGCATTCTGAAATTCTTTATTCCCAGGAGGAGAGTAAAACTTTAAGCTAAATACTTGAAAGAATACACATTTTACATGTTTCTTTTATTAGTTATGAGAGTTGCTTATTAATCAATGTTTAACAATGTAATTACAGCTGTTTTAGTCTCACCAGATAACACAGATTAATAAATGACCTGCAACTAGTGAAGTGTGTAGAAAGGGTAATGAATTCTTTCCATCAGCACATTAATTTATTAGTAATAAACAAAGACCATGATGAATTAGGAGAATTGTAGGGTTTCTGAATATTGAAATCACATTTCCAGATGAAAGCATTTAATCATTCAGTTTTCCTTCATTTATTTCTCTTCATGTCTGATAATGGGTTGGAATTTGCCTTTCTGGGCTGCATTAAATAAATAGTTCATCGAAAGCTCATCTCTTTTACTATTTGTAAGTTTACATTGATTCCACTTTTGTTGTTGTATGTTAATTGTACCTAACGTTAAAAGTAATAAAATTTTGATTTTGACAAAGTGAATCACTTATATTTAGAAGAGTTCCTTGATGCAGCTTAACAAGGCACTACTAGATTAGTCTTGTTTTTGCAAAAAAATGGCTTGATCTATATAGGATCCTATTTGAAAGTTTCACCTAAAGCAAAGGAGAAAGACAGAAATACATATGTATTATCACGAGTACCACCAAATTTGACAGTGAAGGGAAGTTATTATTAGTCATACACATACCCACAATTAACACTGTAGAATGTTAAGATTCATTTTATAAATATTTTTAAATCTAGCTTTCTTTGAACTTCTGTGTTAAACAGTTGTTCAGATATAAATGTGCACCTTGTGGAATATTCAGGCATTAAAATATGATTATTTAGTCATCACTGATTTGGGGTGGGAGGGTGAAACAGTGAAAGAGGAACAATGTAAATCTGAATTACTAAGTTAGAAAAGAAATTTTGTCTAAAAATAATTAGAAGTATGTGATTCTGAATATTCTAATATGCAGACGTTACTGTGCTTAATATCTATACATTTTAACTGTATTTTAAGCTGTGACTTTCGAAAGAATGGTATAAATCTTTTTAAGCTACAAGAGAAAATAGTAAAAGGATAAGAATTGGAAGCAAAATAATTTTTTATACTAACTTCTTGCTCAGGATGGAAATGAGAGGAGCAAGAAAATTATTCTTTCCCAGTGAGAAAGGGTAAATTATAAATTCTTCAAAGACCCTGAGGGATGACACTGCCTCCTTTCTATACTCACATATAGCTGGAAATATCCTTATTCATTCTAGTTCAAGTCTAATCTAGTAATGCAGGAAAGGTTGCAGGTTTTTTTTTTTTTGTTTTGTTTTGTTTTGTTTTTCTTCTTTTCTGTAAAAGAGGCAAATAAGCAGAGGGAAAACTACTTAGATATGATATGATCAGGAAGTTACTTAGTGCGTTTTCTCCATGATAAATTATGAGAAAATTGTTAAAATTTTCTTTAAGACTAGAGAAAGTAGCCTATAATTGCTTTCATTGCAAAATAGTTCTGAGTTCTTGGAGATTAAAAAAGTAATAAATATATTCCTCCTGAAACAGTGCTAACTAAAATTGAAGAAACATACTTGTAGTCTTTGAAAATTTTTGCAAAAAAAAAAAAAAAAAAAAAAACTCTTGAGGTTTCCTGGAAGCCCAGGGTATACTCTATCACACTGTTGCATTCCTGCTCATAGCTTCCCTCACTAGAATGTCTGTGGTTTGCTTCATAAAACAGCTCCTCAGTTATTTGTTAGAGGCTCATGCAATATATATTTTATTCCTATGGCGGATGAAATAGTAGTTGCTGACCTAAATGTACAGAATAGCTACGGGAATGAAGCCTGTCTCTTTAGAGGCTCACAAAACTCACTGCCTATATAGCATCAAGCTACAGACCCAATTCATGTTTCTCTTTATCAGCCTTCACAACTATGGCACTTCAGCTCACCACAAATGGCAGGTTTAGCTTCTTCAGATATCTGAGTATCTGAGAGGCCTATTGAACCATTAGTGTCAGAACAAGAACATTAAAATTCAAGTCTGCGGGCATTTCCTGGTGTGGAACACATTGTGTTATAAGAAAATTCTGCTAGGCAGATCAGAGTGTTAAAGAAGGAAAGGCATTTAATAAATATTCAAATATTGATCAGACAAGTAGTAGTGACAATCAGAGAGGTCAGCAGGAGAAAGTCAAGCTTTATGAAGCACAGCCATATGCAGTGAGTCATGGTTGTGACTGAAATGCAAATGTAGTATGAGAGACAGAACAGCCCTGGATGCAGATAAAAGATAAAAATTTTATTTATTTGTTTTCCCCCACCTCATTCTTTCTTTCTTTCATCAATTCTTTATCAAGAATTATTGTTACCTTTATGTCTAAGAGGCTGTATTATGAAAATAATATCACTGTAAAGCATAACTTAGCAAGTGATAGGTTTAAGAAATTCAATCGGAGAAGGAATTCATTCAATGATGTATATACATATAAAATGTTTCTGATCCTGTAATCTCTACATTGGCTCTACAACATGGACTAAAATAATTGATAGTGAAACATTTTCATAGCACTCTGTTGTAATTAATGCTTAACTGTAATAAGTCAGGAGATGTGTATTCAAAGATTGCCTATGTCCCAGCAGAGAGGACTCTAAGATTTTTCTCTAAATTGAGATACAAAATAAGAAACAGGCTCAGTCGTTGTTTATCATGATCTCTAAGGCAGAACACAGCAACAAGATCTCTCTCTTTCTCTCTCCAGAGACAGGGTAAATTAACAAGAATAATATTATCAATGTCTTTTATTGTTCTATGAGACATGAAGTTCTAAGCTTATTAATGTCTTAAAAATCACATGGGGGGCCAGTTGTGGTGGTGCACATAATTCCAGTGACTTAGGAGGCTGAGGCAGGAGGATTGCAAGTTTGAGGCCAGCCTAGCAACATAGCAAGGCCCTAAACAACTGAGCAAGACCAAATCTCAAAATAAAAATATCAAAATGGCTGGGGATGTGGCTTAGTGGCTGAACATGCCTGGATTCAATCCACAGTACCCCTCCCCTCCTCCCCCCAAAAATCAATGGGTTTAGACACAGGAAAGAAAACTGAGTTACAGAACAGTTAAATGATTTGGCCACAGTCACAGAGCTGGAAAATGAAACAGAGAATAGAACCCTGATGTGAAGCTCTTTGGTCAACAATACAGCTTTTTGGCCTATGTTATGAAATTCATCTTTGCTTGTAACCAGGTAGAATCTGGAGTAAAAGATCCAAATAGAGTTCTCTGTAATGTTCAGTTACAGAATTGAGGGGCATGAAATAAGGAAAGTAAAGAGAGAAAAAATACTTTAAAATTATAGGCTTGTTAAAGTAATTGAGAGGAATTCTAGAGCTATCATATGAAAACCTTTAGTCATTTATCAAGTGACGGTAGAGAATTTCTTAACAGAAGGGAAAACAGAAATTATGGTAATCAGAAAAGGAGAAAATTGGGAAAGGGTAAAAGCAAAACTTTTGTAAGTTTTGTTTTGGAAAAATGACATGGAATTTACTGACAAATGTTATTGGCCCACAGAAATTTGGATTTATTGGTCAATTCTGAGATAGCAGAAACTAGTGGTATTTAGGAAGAAAATGTGCCCAAAGCATCAAACAGGGCAACTTAGCAAAAACAAAAGAATATGGAAAATCCATGTATGGAATCATATTGTTAGCAAACAGTGCTAATTTGAGTTCTTCTTTACCTATTCATATCCTTTTATTTTCTTTCATCTGTCTAATTGCTCTGGCCAGTGTTTCAAGAACTATGTTAAACAGAAGTGGTGAAAGAAGGCATCACTGTCTTGTTTCAGTTTTTAGAGGAAATGCTTTCAGTTTTTCTCCATTTAGAAGAATGTTGGCCTGGGGCTTAGCATAGATAGCTTTTACGATGTTGAGATATGTTCCTGTTATCCCTAGTTTTTCTAGGATTTTGTACATGAGGGGTGTTGTATTTTGTCAAATGCTTTTTATGCATCTATTGAGATGATCATATGGTTCTTATCTTTAAGCTTATTGATGTGATGAATTACATTTATTGATTTCCGTATGTTGAACCAATCTTGCATCCCTGGAATGAATCCCACTTGATCATGGTGCACAATCTTTTTGATATGTTTTGTATTTGTGTTGCCAGAATTTCATTGAGAATTTTTGGATCTATACTCATTAGAGATATTGGTCTGAAGTTTTCTTTTTTTGAAGTGTCTTTGCCTGGTTTTGGAATTAGGGTGATATTGGCCTCTTAGAATGAGTTTGGAAGTGCTCCCTCTTTTTTTTTTTTTATTTCCTGAAATAAATTGAAGAGTATTGGTACTAGTTCTTCTTTAAAGGTCTTGTAGAACTCGGCTGTGTATCTATGTGGTCCTGGACTTTTCTTGGTTTGTGGCCTTCTGATGGCATCTTCTATTTCATCACTTAAAAAATGAACTGTTCAAATTATGTATATCATCCTGATTCAGTTTATGCAAATCATATGACTCTAGAAATTTGTCAATGCCTTTGATATTTTGAGTCCATTTCTAGAGAATTTGAATTCTAGATAACCACAGAAGTAATGTGTAACGCCAAACAATGTGATTTAAACTACTCAACAAACTCCAATATAATTTATAAATATGTCATGCCAGAATGTGCACATAAGTCAACTTCATTTGCAAGTGTAGATTTAAAATAATTAAGCAAAATATTAACAAATTGACTAAAACAGTATAGGAAAGCATACTATCAAAAGACACAAATTGGCAAGAGTGAGAAAATTAAAAAAAAATTAGGGCAAATAGTAATTTATAGAAAGTTGGGGTCATTATACTAATAATACAGAAAATAGAGATTAAGAATTTATTGCAAATATGCAAAAGGACATGATATCTTGATAAAAGGAGGAATTCATCAAGAAGTCATACCATTTGTAAACATAGACATACCAAAATATGCAAAGCAGACATTAGCAGAATTGAAAGGGGAAGAATTAACAATAATAATTGCATATATATATATATATATATATATATATATATATATATATATCACTCCACCCATTGACAAAAAATACATATTCTTTTCAAGTACACATAGGACATTCTTAAGAATAGACCACATATTATCACACAAGTAAGTCTTAATATACTTAAAAAACAGATATGATACATTTCTTCTTCAATAACAACCGGAATGCAGCTAGAAATCAATTACAAAGGGAAAATAGAAAATTCACAAATAAAGTGAAAATTAAACAATGCACATTATGTCCTTAAATAACCAGTGGATTAAGGAATAATAAATACACAAGGGAAATGAGAGGGGGAAAATTCATATAACAACCTATCATTATATACCTAAAGTAGGAAAAGAAAGATAAACTAAACTCAAAATTATCAGAAAGATGCAAAGAGTAAAAGGTAAAGAAAGATAAATAAAGATAGAAAAACCCAGAAAATCAAGAAACCAAATTTTAAACCTTTTCAAAGTTCAACAAAACTGTAAAATCTATCTACAATTAAAATCAGAAATCAAAGTGATGATATCACTACTAACCCTACAAAAATGAAAAAAAAGATATTAAATATTTTTCACAACTGCAGAAAAACAAATTAGGAACCTTAAATAAAATAGACAAATTCTTAGAAACACTCAAAGTACCAGAGAAAGAGAAAAATCTGAACACGTGTATAACAAGTAGAGATCAAATTAGTAACCAAAAACCTTCCAACAAGGAAAAGCCCAGGATTAGATGTCTTCACTGGTGAACCCTACCAAATATTTAAAGAAGAATTAACATAATTCTTTCTCAAACTTGTTCAAAAATTAAAAGAGAAGGGAGCATTTTCTAACTCATTCTATGAGACCAACATTGCTATGATACTAAAACCAAACAAAGACACAGTAAGAAAAGGGAACTACAGATGAAAGCTTCTGGTAAATATTGATGCAAAACTCCTCAACAAAATACTAGCAAATATAACTTGGGAGCATATTAAAAGGATTACATATCATCACCAAGTGGGATTTAACCCAATAAGGCAAGGGTGGGTCAACATAAGGAAATCAATCAATGTCATATACCACACTAATAAAACAAATGTACATCATCTCAATTTATGCAGAAGAAAACATTTGGCAAAAATTAATACCATTTATTGAAAAAAAACTCAGAAAATTAGAAATAAAAGAGAATTTTCGCAACATATCAAAGGGTATTTATGAAAAAGTCTACAGTTCACATAATCAATTTAATGGTGAAAGACTCAGGCTTTCTCCCTAAAATCAGGACCAAGACAAAGGGGATCATTTTACCACTGATATTCAATAGTGTACTTCAAGTTTCCAGAACAAATAGGCAATGAAGAGAAATAAAAATCATTCACACTGAGAATGAAGAAGTGAAATATCTCTTATTGTAGAAAATTCCAAAATGCACACACACACACACACACCACAGAAAACAGCACACACAAATCAATTCAGTCAAAAACAAAACAAAAAGAACAAAATAAATAACATTTTAAAAAGAAGACAACTATTAGAACAAATAAAACACACACACACACACACACACACACACACACACACACCAAAGTTACATGGTACAAATCAATACACAAAAGATTTAGAAGAAAAAAAAACTCAATTTGATTTAAAACAGCATCCAAAAAAATAAATAAAATCCTAAAGAATAAATTTAATAAAGGAGGTCAGAGACTTGTACAGTAAAAACCACAGATTATCAGTAAAAGGAATTAGATAAGATCTAGATAAATGGAAGGCATCCTGTGTTCCTAGGTTGGAGAATTAATATTAAGATAGCAATATTGCTCAAATAGAATGTACATGTTCAAATCAATCAATCTCTATTGAAATTCTAATAGTCTTTTTTTTTTTTTTTTTTTTTTTTTGCAGAAGTGGAAAACGTGGCTTAATTCTTATGGAATTACAAGAACCCTTAATAGCCAAAACAAAATTAGAAGCAAAAACAAAGTTGAAGTGCCCTCACTTCCACTTTCAAAACTTACTTCAAAGCTACAGTGATAAAAAACAGTGCAGTATTGCTATAAGAATACCTATCTAGACAAACAAAATAGAATCAAGAGCCAAAACATAAGCCCATATAGCTGCAGCTTATTGATTTTAAAGAAGGATGTTGATGCCAAATAGTGGATATTCACATTAAAGAGAATAAAGCTGAACTTCTACTCATACCATACCCAAAGTAATTCAAAATATAATAATGATTTAAATCTATTTCTTTTTCTTTTTTTTTTTTTTCTTTTTGAGATAAGGTCTTTCTATGTTGCCCAGGCTGGTCTTGAATTCAGAGGCTCAAACCATCCTTCTGCCTCAGTCTCCTGCATAACAAAGTCTAAAGGCACATGCCACCATGCCAGGTTCTAACCATAAAATTCTTAAAAGAAAATACAGGAGTATGTCATTCTGACCTTGTATTTGACAATTTTTCTAACAGTGTGGTCTAAGAACTTCAAACATACTATACTGAATCATTAATTATTGAAAAACTGTTAAGGAAAGTGGAATGATGGCAGATGGTGAGATAGAAGAGAAAAATCATTATTAACTACTGTATAATGGCAAATAGGAAATAGAGTGAATGCCCAGAAAATTGAATGAAGCAATATTTTAAGTTACATGGTAATACAAATTATATCTGAAGAAGTGACAAATCAGAGGCATTATATGGAAATTTCCTGTGCATTGAGAATAAGCCACACATTTTAACCAGTAATTTAAACCAAACACCATAAACCCTGCATGAGATATGACATTAAAAAAGTACTCCCTCTCCCAATTGTTCATATAGTATACGCACATCTCAGTATCTATTTTCTAAAGACGATGACATTTTTTTATAGCATTTGCAGTTACAATCCACGACTGAGTTCAAACAAGGAAATTAAAAATGACTCATAAACTGTGGGATCTGCAATATGTAGAGAGAAATGATTTACCAGTAGCTCTTTGGAAGTTTAATCTGTTATACATTAAACCTTTCAAAGACATATAGAATGCATTTCTCTTGTCACCTGAGGATATATTTAAGTGCGTATGTATACTTAAGTATGTATGTATACATATGTATGTATGCATGAAAGTGCATGACTTCCACCAAAACAATCTTCTGTAATAGGCTAAAAAGATATTTTTCCATCAAGTTCTGACAAGCAATTATTCTGGGAACATAGCCTCACATACTTTCTTTTAAGATATTTTTTCTTGCAAGAAACTTCAGTCTTGTCATGGCAGACACAATGGAAGTTTGTCATTAGCATCCATCCATCTTATACGTCAAGGATGGTTGAGTTAGGGCCTAGGAGTATGTTTTCACCTTTGTATCTACTTTTATTTTAGTGTGTTATTTTTGTCTTCTTCTTTTTAAAAATATTTTCTTTCACATGTTTAAACTTATGATAAAGGAGCACATGAGTAAGACCATTTCTTTTGAGGATAATTTAAGCATTAAAGAGTTAAGCTAAATTTGTATCAGAAAGACATGTACACTTCTTAAACAGGTCTCTAAATCTGGTCTTGAATATGTTCCTATAATAGTTTCATCCTAGTCCTTTTAGTAGGTAGTTTAGGCACTTACTAGAACAACACGTCTGCCTGCTTTTCAGAGACATTCTGTTTTTATTAAAAGTAAAACTTAAAACCAATTACATACACATACACAAATATAGGACACACACAGAGCAAATATATGTGTTGTATTTAATGTTTGAAAAAAAAATATATATATATAATGAGGATGGTAGAGCAAGTTTCCATTCTCAAGTAGTCTTTTCTATAGGTGAAAGAGGAAAAACAGTTGAAAACGTGTTTTTTTTTTATTCATGAGGTCTTGATATTGTCCCTATCTACTGCAATATAGAACTCTTATCTCTATTCAATCATCTTTATGTACAGGGATCTGGGTGCTCCATCCTACAGCTGCTGACAGCACCCCTTGCTTTTATTTTGTTTTTAATATATTTCATTAAATTGTTATTACAAATAAATAATAACCCAACAACATTATGTAGTAACCCCAAAATCTTAGCCATTTAATTATGTTCTTCTTCCACTTCCCTAATAGTCCCTGTTTCATGTCAACTATTTTTTTTTTGTTGTTGTTGTTGTTAGCTTTCACATAGGAGAGAGAATATGTGATATTGTCTTTCTGTTCCTGGTTTATTTCACTTCACAACATGTGATCCAGTTTTATCCATTTTCCTACAAAAATGACATGACTTCATTCTTCTTGACTGAGTAATAATACACTATTCATACATGCCATATTTTCTTTATTTATTTATCAGCTGATGAGCACCAGGCTGATTTGGCTTATTCCATATCTTGGCTGTTGTGAATACTGACACAATAAACATGGGTATGCAGATATCTCTTCTGAATGCTGACTTCATTTCCTTCAGATAAAAGCCCAGAAGTGGCAAAAATGTATAATATGGTAGCTCCATTTTTTTATTTTTTGAGGAACTTTTGTATTGTTTTCCATTATGGCTATACTAATTAATGTTCCCACTATAATGTTTTAGTGTTTATTTTGGTGAACATTCTCACCAGCATTTGTTGTTTGTTTGTTTCACAAAAGTGATTTTGACCAGGATAGTTTTGATTTCCCTGATGGATAAAGATATTGAGCATTTTTTTCACATACTTACTGCCTATTTGCATTTGGTTTTTTGAGAAATGTTCAGCTCTTCTGTCCATTTTTTATTGGATCACTTGTTCCTTTGTTGTTTCTTTTCAATCCCTTATATATTCTGCATATTAACCCTCTACCATATGGATAGTTGCCAAAGATTTTTTTCCCTTTCTATTTATCCTCTCTCTTTTCTGTTGATTGTTTTCTTTAATATGCTGAAACTTAATTTGAAGTAATCCCATTTGTCAATCCTTGCTTTTGCTTCCTGAGTTATTGGAGTTCTACTCCAAAAATTATCATCTTTGCCATTATCTTGAAATGTTTTCCAATTTTTTTTCTAGTATTTTCAAAGTTTAATGTTTTAAATTAAGGTCTTTGATTCATTTTAGTTGATTTTTGAACAAGGTGAGAGACAGGGGTGTAATTTCAGTCTTCAGTATGGATATCCAGGTTTCACATTTGTTGAAGAGTCTATCTTTTCTTCAATGAAGGTTTTTGCCAACTCTTTTGAAAACTGATTTGCTGAAGATGTTTGGATTTATTTCTGGGTCCTTTATTCTATTTCATTAATCTATATGTCTGATTTCATATCAGTACTGTGTTATTTTTGTTACAATGGATATGCAGTATATTTTGAAATCAGGTATTGTGATGCCTCCAGTATTCCTCTCATTTGCACATAAATTTTTTTGGCATTTTTTGCTTCAATATGAATTTGAGGATTTTTTTCCCCTACTCCTGTGAAGAAAGCCATTGATATTTTGATGGGGATTGCATTAAATCTGTAGCTCACTTTTGGTAGTATGACCATTTTAAGAATATTAATTCTCACAATGCATGAACATGGGAGATTTTTCCATCTTCTAGTGTCTTTCATTTCTTTCTTTGGTGTTTTCTAATTTTAGTTATAGAGAAATTTTACCTCCTTGGTAAAGTTTATTGCTAGGTATTGTAATGATTTTGAGGCTGTTTTGAATGTGATTGCTTTCCTGATTTCTCAGTAAGCTCATCATCGATGTACAAGAAAACTGAATTTTGTACATTGATTGTGTATCCTGCTACTTTGTTGAATTTATTTAACAGTTCTAATAGCCTTTTGATGGAGTCTTTGGATTTTCTAACTAGCATCCCTAATCTGTATTCTAGATCCTGTTCTCATTCCTATTTCTGCTCATCAGATGCTTTTGGTTCCTTCAGTTTCTCTGGTTCATCTTATGTCTCTGTGTCTACATCCTGAAAAACATCTTAAGCAGTTTTTAGGAATAGGGAAGTGTCTATTTTATGATTTGGTTTCAAGCCTTGCAATTGTGCATTCCCTGGCCCCAGATCATCCTAAAACCAGCCCCAAATCTTAAATTCCTTATATGATCATATTATAGTTTCAACCACTAAAGAAGTTACTATCATTTTCCCATCTTTTTGGGAAGGGACTGGTGGGGGGACCCAAGGGTGCTTAACCATTGAGCAACATTCTCAGCACTTTTTGATTTATGTTTCAAGACAAGGTCTCCCGAGGCTGCTTACAGTCTCACTAAGTTGCTGAGGCTGGCTTTGAACCTGCAATCCTCCTGCCTCAGCCTTTTGAGCCCCTGGGATTATAGGCATGCACAGCCCGCTCACTTTCCAATCTTATGCACACTATAATATCTGAAAGCTTATCATGAAGTCAAAATTTTTATCTACTTCTTCCATTCTTCCTTTGGACAGTAGGATCAAAGACACAAAAAGATTCTGATTCACCACAAAGTACCTATTCATAAATGCTCTTTTTTTACTTCCCAAAATACTTTAATCTTAGGAAATAGTGTTCTAATTCATAGCTATATGGTGTGTATTTGTGTAATCTTTAGCAATTGACAAATGTCTATGCTTTAATTTCCTTTTTGTAACATAGATGCAATCATACAATTAGTTTTGATAAAGTCATTAACAAACTCTACTGTATAAAACTGAAGACTCCCTCTCTGTGTGATTCAAATTCACATTGTACTGACCTTAAAGTTTGGCTAAGCTGAGCACTTTTGAGTTAAGTCAAAGTCCAGGCACAGAATCCAGTTAACAGTATGGGAAATCTTCTCCAGTCATGCTAATGACAACAGGGTTGGGAAAGTCCCCCATCAGAATGCACACTCTTCCAAGATTAGCATATATCCCCAAAGTATTTCTGAAAAATCCATTCTCAAGGCCTTTTTATATGATTTACTTTAAATAATGTAGGTTTTAGAGAATAGTTTTTTTTTTTATGTTCTTAGATGTAGGCCTTTGTTTTCACACATTGTTTTTAAGCAGAAAAAAATAGGGCTGAGGTACAGTGCCCATCTTGCTTCTGCTAGTGATGATTTAAAAAAAAAATGTACTAAGCATTTATAATGAGAACTTATCTTGCTTAATTCTGCCTATTTCCCTAGTAATTATCTTCTATATTTTAATATTTATAGCTCTCTTTAAAAATGAATATATATCCTCTGATATATTTTCCCTCCTTTGAATATTATATATTAGCTATTCTAGTAATCTGCCAAGATTTGAATTGTTATTACTAATGGCACTGCCAAAAATCTTGCCTCCACATAATCTAGACAGGAAAAAGTGTTCTTGTCGAACATTTCTCTAGAAGTAACCTTAAAACCCTAATTATAAAGCACATGGTCAAAGTAATTGAAAACTATCCATTAATTTATTCAACTACCAAAAGCCTGGTATCTATTTAAGCATTGATCTGAGCACCAGGAAAACTGGATTTTAAAATCCCCTATACTCATTTAAGTATCACATTCAAGTTTAGAAAGACAATAAACGTAGTAAGTGAAGGTATAATGTATTGAGTGGCTATAATATTTGTGAAAAAAGAAAAAAAGGAATAGAGAAGTCCAAGTACAACTTTTGCAGGAAGAGACAATCCAGTAGAACTGAAAGAGGTGACAATGTCACAAATGATGGTACCAATCAAAAGCCTGAAAGACACAATGCCAAAAGCTATAACTTCTGAAAGATCAAACTTCCTAAAGTATAAAATCTCGATGTCTAAAATCCCCCGAAGAATCACAATCTTAAAAGATTAAAATCTCAAATGTTGAAATCCTGAAAGCTGAAATCCCTCAAAATACAGTTCTCATAGGAAAACAAAACAAAGTAAAATCCAAACTAAAAACAAGCATAGAAGATAAATTCTTGAGAAGGGACTGGTGCATTTTCAGTTGTTTGGAGAATAGTTACATCATGTTAAGCAGAGTGAATACTAGAAACCTTGGCACTTCAGTGTGTCTGTAAGGTTGTTTCCTGAAGAGATTAGTGAATCTCTGAGGATGGGGCAGGGGAGCCTCCAGATTAAAAATGAGTGTGAACATATACGACAAGGTGAGCCATGCCCTAAAAGATAAAAGCCACTCTTCCATGGTATGCAAGATTTCAAAACATAGCTAGTGAGTATAAAAGTTGGCCAGCTCTTATGGACTCCCTTTAAGCAATTACTCACCGTCATTGTAATATACAATTTTATTCATTGAATTTTCTTTATAGTTTTTCCCCCACTACTTTAAATTGTTAGCATTGTATTTTTACAATTCACTATGCTACATATTTCATAATCACATCATGTCCAATACTGGAAGTATGACTTTGCTAGCTTTTAGAGAGCTCTAATTCACTTGATGCTTTTTTTGGAAATTTGACTCTGTGAAGAGTGCATTATCACAAGGTTGATCTTATGTGTAAGTATCGTGTATGTATGTAAAATGTAGAAACTTCCTCAGTAAATGAAGAGATTCTTCTTTGTATACCTGCATTCATTCGAGATAAACTTGCTTAACATCTCTGTTCCTTGGGTGACAACATTTGCAGTCATGACCCATTATAGTTTTTGAAGGACCTAGAATTTTCAAAAGAAAATTCTCTTTGGCTATACAGTATTTCTGATAACTACAGTTATAAAGCTGTGTATACTCAAAATCAATCACAGTGGTATGTATTTATATATTTCTCTTTTTTGGCCTTTTTTATGAATAAGGTCTATTTGCTCATAGCTGTTACAATATGGGATTCACCTGAGTGTTTATCTTTCTGAATATATGTATTTTAATTTTGCCTATTTTATTGTATAAAGTGATTTATAAAGTGTTCTATCATGTTTTTATGTTTTTCAAATAAATCCTTTTAAAGGTGGAAATAAATGTCCTTTAAATGATTTTTAAATTAATTTTTTTCAGGATTCCATTTTTAGGATTTATGCTTTGGGGATTTTAGACTTCAGAAATTTTAGATTTATGGAATTTTGATCTTTCAGGATTATGGCATTCAGGATTGAGCATTTGGGGATTATGGTAAAATCTAAGGAATTATCTATGCAAATGTCTAGAGGAATTACATATCTGGTGAAAGGAATTCAGAAGTCCTGAGGTAGACGCAGGACTGTTTTATTAGAAGAGCTGAAACCAGTGTGATGGAAAAAGAGGAGAGAATGGGCAAAATAGATCAGGGGAAGGGTTGACAGCTTAGTGAGACTATGTAAGCTGTTAATGAACTTGAAATTCACCACCAGGTGAGATGGGAGCCATTGGAGTGCTCCAGAACAGGAACAATGCCTTCTACTCTGGCTGCATGGGCAGTACCCCAGGCGGGGAGGGTTAACAGACTCATTTGGCATCTAGGGGATAGATAATGGATTTTAAATTCAAGTGCTGCATTTTATACCTAAATTTCTGAGTTACTAATATATAGAAAATAATTTTTTGAAGTTCAGTTAGCAGCCACTTAGAAAATGATGCCTGTCACTTTGAGTGATCTCAAAAGTGAATCTTCTGAGACCTAACAGTTATGGATGTGTTATGAAGCAAAACCGCCCTAAAACTTTAAGGTGACCAAAGTCCAGACTGACACCATGGTTTTAATCTTTGGGGGACCCTGAGCCTGAAAACCCAGCTAAGTTGTACTAGATGCCTGGCCCACAGAAACCATGAGATTAAAACATGCTGGTTGGGCTGGGGATGTGGCTCAAGCGGTAGTGCGCTCGCCTGGCATGCGTGCGGCCTGGGTTCGATCCTCAGCACCACATACCAACAAAGATGTTGTGTCCACCGAGAACTAAAAAATAAATATTAAAAATTCTCTCTCTCTCTCTCTCTCTCTCTCCTCTCTCACTCTCTCTTTAAAAAAAAAAAAAAAAAAAACATGCTGGTTGTGTTAAGCACCCTAAGTTTGGGGCTAATTTGTTATACAGTTATATATAACTAATATAAGAACTTTTACAAAGTTTCGTGAGCATCTTATAATTCAAATTAAATTCCTTCAGCTTAAAATGCCGAAGGTAGCTTCTGTTTCCTCAAAAAAGTATAACTTACATCCTCCCCATTGTGCACTTTACAAATTATCATGCTATCTGAGATCTTCTTTCCCCATAGCCTTTGTCTGACTTGCTATTATTTGCAGCCCAATGTCAGTATAAAATGCCAACCAAGGATGTTCTTTGTAGTCTGATTTATTGTTCTGAATATACTTATCTAAGCACCTATCTCACTTAAAAAGCAGTATCTGTTAATTGCGTATATTTCTGCCGCATACTAAAATAAGTATGTTTTGAGGAACAAAATGGAAAATATTTCTTATGCAATTTGCATATCTGTACCTAGCCCAAACATAGCAGAAGGTTTTCATAAAGTTGATGAACTGAGGAAAGGAAGGAATTAAAATAAAAAAAGAATGAAGAAAGAAATGAAGGGAGGAAAAAAAGGTTGACTTAATTCTAAAACCATTTTTCTACTATAGTATGATGACTGTAACGTGATGCTCTAAAGCTACAGAAACTACACGTACCTGTATTGTGTTGTTCTAAAATCTGATGTTAATACATCTCTGGTACCTTATGATGTGGAAGGGGCATTGTTGGCCAAATATAGAAGAACGGAATAGAGTAGAAGAGGTCAGGCCTGGAATGAAATATATGAAGGCTTGCTAAGGAAAATACCCAGATCTATGTGTAATCAAAGTAGCTGAGGAAGGTGGGTGGTATATTGCCAAATATATATTTTGACTTGAAAAAAAATGGTACTGAATGAAATGGTGGACTCAGATAAATTCAGATGGAAAAAAAATGGCAATAATTGTCAACAGATGGCAGGAAAAGTCAGGCATTGAAGAGCAGTTGACACCCAGTAGATGGCAGGCAGTTCACACCAAGAGGGTTTATTAACAAGTAGCAAGGTCAAAAGCATACAACTAATATCCTGACAAGGTTACCATTAAAAGGATGTGGGTAATTGGAAATTCATTTGTGAGGATGGACCTAAAACAGAAACTTGAAAATAGGATTTGGAAAACCTAATGGAGACCTTGATTTGGGAACTAAACAATGGTTCTTTGAGGATGTATGTACCACATGTTCCTTGAAAGCTGCCTTCCTAAAAGCTAGGCTTAATTTGGATAGGAATAAGATGGAAACCATTTTTCATCTAATGGGTGCATAGAAATATACAAAGTCTATGAATCATGTAGTCCTTTGGAAACAATACATGGCATGTGTATACGGTTAGGTAAATATTCTTGGATCTATGTTTGAGATTCAAATCAGATATGTTTAAAGAAGTAATTATGACATGATAAGCACTTACATTTAACACTGGAATAAATACCTTATAATGGTGAACTCTGAATTGAATACATTTTGAATTAATAGTATAATTAGAGAAAATATTTCATGAAATCTAGAAAATATGAACAATGCATTATAATGCATTTTGTAAACTATACAAAAAGTACACTATCCCACTAATGTTTTATTTAGAATTTTAAAGATGTATTTACAATATGTGTCTAATACTATAATTAATGCTTTACTTTTCTGGTTAAAATGGATTTTTAAGGATTAAAGTTGATAAAAAATTAAAAAGCTGAATAGAACATTTTTTGTTAACATTGTTCATATTTTGAGGTATTTGAATAAGCAGACTTCTAGCATTGATTTTTAAGCCTGTTACTTCTTTACTTGTCATTCAAATATTTCTTTACAACCTTGTCTTATACCCTTGAGAATAAGTTTAAGTGATTGAGTCATAACAATTAGTTATATAAAATGGACACAAGTATGATTTTTTTCAAATATGATGATTCAAGGCATTTTCCAAAAATCACCTAAAAATATGCATTTATAATAACTTTTCAAACTAGGAAAATAATTGCACTTTCCAAAGTTTAACTCAAAGGAATATGCAAATATACTACAAATTGTTAAAGAGAGAGATGTGATGAGTAAAGAAAAATTAAATCCAAGTTGAAATCCAAGAAAACTCTCCTAGGAGGTCCTATCCTTCTTCATTGGAATACAACATGGTTTCTCCTTACACTGTACTTGTGAGATCAATAAATGTCTTTTATGGTTATCATCTATCCTTAAAGGAGGCAAATTTCTGCTACGTTTGTCATGTCTTAAATTTTATAGACTTTGCCACCAAAGCCTTCCTGTTAAACAATTGCTGAAAAAGTGACTGGTAAATATTAAAATAATTAAAAGGAGATTGAGCTCAGTAATTTCATCAATCTAAAATTAGCCAGAGAATGTGCCAGGTTACTTCTGTTGCTTTTTCTGTAAGATACCTATGAAATCCAACAATGATAATAATGACCTCAGAGAATATGAGATGGATTGAAAATTTTCATGAATTTTCTCTGTGATCTGACTAGAAAGAGGGGAAAAGATAACAACTTTAGATAAGCCAGATGACAAAATCTAGAATGTACACTAAATCATCTTGTGACTTATGGTCAATAGAGTGATTAAGAAGATATTACCACTGTTGATAATATCAAAATCAACACACAGAAGAACTGGCAGATTACCTGTTTTTGCTTCCTGTTTCTAAAAGGAAACATTGGTCACAAAAACAAACTGATAGGTGTTATGTCTCTTGAGTAAAGGGTATGCTTTATTTATCTGCTGATATGCCCAGTGACTTTTTAAATACTTAGTAAATGCTTGAAAGCCCTGTTTTTAAATTGAGGTCAGTAGTCTCCTTCTGAAATATTAGGTTCTTCAGATTCTGAATCTCTAAATGATTGACTCACATCATTAAGGAAAAACACAATTACTCATATTTTTAAAGTTGGCTTGTCCAAATTTGGGAAAACTTAGCATTTTTTTTCTGAGGTTTTATTCTTCTCCTTATTTGTCTAAGAAACCTGGGGAGCATACTCAGTGCAAAGGGATAAGATTTCATATCTTCAGTGTAGTACTAACTTTCTACTTTTGATCCCTGTCATACTGTATAACTTTTGAAAATTGCCTTTACACAATATTATCAGAAGGATATCTTATTTGGTAGGTCCCTCCCCATTGTAATGCCATTCCACATTTGAACCAAAATAGTACAGACATCTCTTTTCATTCATATTTACATAATCAGCACAAGCACCATAGCTGGGTTTCAGGATTTAAAGGGCCTTTAAGTCTTAGGCACATGTCGTCATCCAACAAAACTTAAGCTCAGAATTTTCTTTCCCGGAGAATGAGCACTTCTTTGAGTGTTCATCATTCTCAGCCCGCCCTAATTTTAGAGAACCACCCTAATCTTCTGGGGGATATAATATTGTTGAAACTCAAGTTGGATTGGATCAGGGTTCTCTCTTCCTAGGGAGGTCCTTGTCTCCTAAACAAAATTGTCTGCTTTCTTCAGAAAGAACAACTACATGTCAAGTCAAAAGGTGTTATGAGGCTCCATCTTTGGCACTATATAGAATTATTCCCTGGAGATGATGCAGTAGCTTTAAAATTTCGCAAGCAGGGGAGACCATTCATGCATTTATTTCTCCATAACATAAATACTTCTACATTAGTATGATATATAGAAACCCTTATTGTTTGGACTTGTGAAATGCTTTGAGATTATTCTGATGATTTTGACATAATTTAAGTTTTAGTATTAATTAGAGCAGAAGACTAGGATGAGAAGTGGTCTGTAAAATATTCCTCAAGATAGAGAGTTATGGGAAATTCAGAGGATGTGTAAAAACTCTGGATTCTCTGAATGGACCAGTCCCAGAGCTAGCTCCATCCCTGCATGACCCTGTTTCCAGGGTAAAATACTTTGGGATAAGTAGGTAGAGAGGAAGACAATAGCTGAGATTTATTTGGAAACTCAGAATTCTTCATATATTTACTTAATAAACTCAAAAGAACTTTTCTGAAATATATTTTTCCTTCGTAGGTGCCTTTGAGCTCATTCGGATTTTGGCCTCTAGAATAAAGTAGTTATATCATAATCTCCATACAGTTTTTAATAGGTGGGCATAAATACAGAGAGGATAAGAAACTCAAAAGTGCCAATGAGATTAAATATTATATATTCACAATCTGTACATACATATACATGTATGCACAGATACACAATTCCATAATTAACTCACCCTTATTTAGTATGCTCTTGATTGGCTGGGCCACCCAGAAGTCTGGTGCCCCCTGGTGGTCACTGAATCATCACAGATCTCTTGACACCTAAAATACCACTGGATTAAGAATTGAAAAATTGAAAGACTAGAAACCTTGAAAGCATGTAGAAGTAATTTGCATAATTTAAGCCAGGTCTTCTTATAAGCACTGACAATTTATGGAAAAATTAGTACAGGTACTGGAAACAAAGAACCTTCTCAGGCAAAATCAAATTTGAAAAAATAAATTATTAAGAATAGTAAACTTAAGTTAAGTGATTTTGAGTATTTTGTGCCATATTTCCCCTGTCACTTTCATGTCTTTTAATATCAATCCAATAATAAAATTCATTTGAGTCAACACTTGATATTTTAAGTGATCAGAGAATTTGAAAGGAACTTTGAAGAGAATTCTTACAATTTTTATCAAGATAATACTTTTAGTTGTTTAAGCTGTCTTAAATCAACCCAAACAATTGCATTTGAAGAGTTATGATAATAATATTCTGATCTTTTCCCACTTATCTGACCTCACAAAAGTAGGTGGAATTTCATAAGAACACAAAATACGGTCATGACTTTTTATATTTGATTCCTGATTTCTGATTTCCTGTACTATTGGCTAAATCTGAAGCTGAGAAAAATAAGTGAAATTATTACTATATCTTTGAGTTTGGCTTTTATACAATTCTTACATTAGACTGCAAATAAATATTTTATATACAGTACATAAATCATGCTAATGTAAATATGTAAATGATTTTTCTGCACAATGGAAAGATTGCTTACATGTTGACTGAATTCACAAGTAGAGAACCCAATTTTATATAATATCTATTAACTGAGACATAATGTTTTTTTTTCTGTTTATAATTAGTTTATTCTACACAGTACTTTCTGTAATTCAGTTTAAATTACCCCTTTTTCTGTGACGAACTTGCATTTTCACATTGTAAATACATTTATAAATGTATTTAGACAGAAAATACCAAAATAGTAGGTTGAGAAATAGCCCTTTGGTTTCATTGTTGTTGTTGTTAACTGTTTACTTTAAGAGCCTTGGATTTGTAACTTGCTGAAATCTCCAGTTGTTTCTTTACCCTGTAAAAGCACATTACTACACACACACACACACACACACACACACACACACACAAACACACACACAGCCTGTTCTTTTATTTGAAAATTCATAGAACTTACTCCCTGAAGTTATTATAATTTACTTCTAAGTAACTATTTCTGTGATAAAATCAGAGGATATTTCCTAGAGGTACATAGTATGCTGAATATTAGTGTTATTATAATAAGTTAAAAGAAAATAGCAGCTGTACCTTCATTTGGGAGGGATATCTTGAATTTACCAATTTATTTTCACAAATGTACATTTATTTGTAATTAGTAGTAATTGTATAACACAAAGGATATAAAAATTGGAAGTATCCTCCTTGCATCAGGAGACAGGTATTTTTTATCATCCCAATGCATCTTTATGATAGATGTTACAAAGGAGGAGACATACATACAAATATTTTAGTTTTAGACTCTTTTTTCATTCATTTAAAATTTGCTAAGTGCATGTTGACTTTTTGAATTGCATTGTACAATGAATACATAAAGACTAAAACCTGTTTTCAGAATTTATGGTTCAGTTCACTTGTGTTGGTTATTTACATCATTTGGTATCACTCAAGAAAACTGATTATTTTTTAATTCAACTTAAACCTATACACACTTTACTTTTCTCAAATTTGTTCTAGAAATATTATGCATAAAATAGATATCAAGCTAAATAAAGTTATTTTCCAATTGATTTGAGAAATTCACCATTGTTACTTTAAAATCTGAAACTTTTTGGTATTTTTTTTACTTCAGTGGCTTTATGTAGAAATAGATATATATGCTTTACTGCTAGTCAAATACAGTATATGTTTGTACATTAAAACATATGTTGTATAATATTGTATAATACACAATCTCTTCTTGACTGTCATTTTTTAATCAAATGCTGTGACTTCCTTATCAATATGCTGATACAGTACAAAAGAAAGGAGTTTGGTAAATGTAAAACTGCATATTATTGTACAGTTCTGCAGAGAGAACAGTCAGCAGCCTGGCACATGTATAGTTAATGAGAAGCTTCTTGTCTTAAAAATAAAATTGGGTCTGAAAATGCCCCTGTGTCTGACAGAGAGGGGAAGCAATAAGGGGACTCCCTATACCACTCATAATCATCAGAGAAGAAAAGAAAATATTACTTGTTTTCTGATTTTAATGGAAGAGTATTTGTATTCACATCACTGAGTATTAGTCATTCAATAGATAAAAGGAATATTTTAAACTTTAAAGGCTACCTTGGTGTCACTTTAAGAAGTGGGGATGAGACCCCAGGGGAAGTGCTCAAGTCCTGGAGAATTTATTTTGACGATTAGAAGTGGTTTAATATTTGGGAGTGCGTGGTTCTGTGCATTTTAAAATCTGTGCATGGAAATCTATGTTTTTAACTCTAATGTTTTACCTTATAATTTTGACACTATTTGGGTATATTTGTGCTTCATCTTCTAACAAGTGTGCTATACCTATATTGTTTTGTCTGTTTTCAAGATTAATCTATTAAGTGGTTTACATTTTCTATGCATCTTTCAAAAGGCACTTGAGATGCTTTTAGTATATTTTCTAAAATATTTACTAGGTGTAATGGCTAGGAACATGTAACATTTTAAAAATAAAGTACAGATTCAAAGAGGTTAGAGAGGAAATTTATTTCTCTCCTCTGTAATTTAGTAGGCAACTAACAACTACAGAGACGATTTACCATTGAAAAAAAAATATCAGGGTACTGTAATTTCTGAGAAATCTTAAGTATACACACCAAAAATAACCCAATTTAGTTTATGTTTGTAAATAAGTCAGATAGGAAGAGTTTGGAGTCTTAGGATCAAACTTTGTGTCTATCAGAAATAAAGGCAAATAATGAATGAATGAGAATTTTTTTAAAGGAAGAAGTATAGAATAAGAAAAAAAAAGATGCTCAACTTAAACATATGATCAAATTACTCTATGACTTTTAAAACTGATGATTTGGCAATTAAAGTTGTAAAGTTCTTTCTCTTATTATATTACCCACCTCTTGAATGCAAAGTGTCCAAAACTGTATAATAGAAAACAGATTTCACTAGGCAGTTATCCTTTCTGTTCGGGTTGGATGAATTCAACTGGAAATGGTTACATTTTTATTCTCAGTTTTCTTTTGAAACATACTCATAGAATAATTATAGCATAATTACGGAAAACAGTAAATATTTGAGAAAAATCAAGGTCTGGCTTTATGGATTTGATACATGGCAGCTTTCTTTAAAATTAAGAGTAATTTATGCAGCGAAATGGGAAATGATCAAAGTGTAAGAATCCAAGAAAACCTCAGAAAATGATAAAGATGTAAGAAAAATGATACAGAATTCTGTGAAGGTTCCTTCTTAATGTCCCACTTCAGTCAACCAACTATTGTGAAAGGATAGGGCGGAGATGAAGGGAAGCTTAAAACAAAAGACTTCCTTTCTCTATGCCTGTTTCTTTTGCCAAGGGTTGTTGCAAACAAACTCTTGAAAACACTGTTTAAACATAATACATTTGGGTACTTTTAGTCTTCCAGGGATTGTGTGTATGTGTGTGTGTGTGTGGGGGGATGGTGCCCCAAGTTGACTGCCCTTGAAGTAACAGAAAAAGAGAAGTCTAAACTTTTCAAAAATGGCAAAAACCAAAGTTACCCGACTCGCGGAGGTTGGAACAAAAAAGTAAAAGACACTTTATTTAAAGGCACAGCTCATTTCACTGTCCGGGCTCCAGGCTTGGTAGCTGAGAGATGGCTGGCTTTGCGTCTGGTTTCTAAAGAACCACGAGGAGCAGAGCTATGAACAGGATTGTAAATTGAGAGCGTTATTCTCGACTTATTCGGCCTCACAAAAAGCTGCTGTTGCTAAAAGCATAGCGCCCACAGCCGCACACCAGTCGGCTGCCATCCTCATCCTCCCTTTCCGAGCATCCAGCGCGAGCAGAGCCAGAACCTGGAGGGAATCCTGGACCCGCAACCTGATTCCGCTCTGCGCTGATTGGCTCGTGTTTCGGACTCCGCCCCCGAGGTTGAGGCTGCCGTTTCACTGGGACCCGCCCCTCGGCCCTGGGAATCGCCTCCTGGCAGGCCGGCTGTGCCTGCCACTCAGTCAGAGTGGCGGAGGCTCTCGGATCCGAGCCCCGCCCCCTCCCCCCTAATTGATATTATTGGAGTGTGGAGCAAGCGGCCGGTCTGCAGTCGGAGACTTGCAGGCAGCAAACACGGTGCGAACGAACAGGAGGGGGGGGGGGGAAATAAAAAAAATCTAAACGTGGAGCAGCCGGCCTGGGACCGAGAAGGGGAATCGATGCAAGGAGCGCAGTAATAATAATAGAAACCCACTTCGGAGCAAACAGCATTTTAAAAAGCTGCGACTCAAGATAACTGAAACCTAAAATAAAACCTGCTCATGCACCATGGTTTTTCAAACTCGGTACCCTTCATGGATTATTTTATGCTACATCTGGCTGCTCCGCTTTGCACACACGGGGGAGGCGCAGGCTGCGAAGGAAGGTAAGGCGATGGGAAAGCAAAGTTTGTTCTGACTTATTTATTTAGCTGTCTACCTGCACTAGCCGGCTCGTCCGCGGCGCTGCCGGCCGCGCCTCCGGCGCCGGTCGACCCTCCCCCGCCGGCTCTCCGCCCCCTCACCGCTCAGGCAGCTCCTGGAGGACTGGCAGGCAGCTAGCCAGGATTGCTCGAACCTCCTGCAGCCCCGTGCCCGGAGCCGTCTATCCGGTGGGAGCGAGATTTCAAGCACTGGCAGTCCGGAGGGCAGAAGCGGCTTTGGAGGGTGCAGGGGTGGGGTGAAAGGGACAGCCGGTGAGCTCATTCCCTAGGACCTCGGGCGGGTCACATCTCTCCTTTCATCCCTTTCCTCCTCTCCCTTCTCACTGTGTTCACCTCCTGTGGAAGCTGCGGCCAGAGTTGGGTTGGAGACTGAGGAGCGCAGCTCCTAGCGTTCCCACCAGCCCTCCAGCGAGCGGCGGGAGCCTGGAGCCTTCCCAGAGTGCCTGAGACTTTTGTGAGCTCCGAACATTCTACTAATGAAGTGCTCACTGCGTCGGTGGAGGCGGCGCGGGCCTGCGGTTGGCGCTCGGCCGCCGGCGCGGAACAATAACGCCTAGAAGGTGGCTGAAGCGGGGCGCGTGCGCCCCGCGCCCGGCGGGCGGGGATGTCTCCATTCAGGGCGCTAAACGCGCGGGGCCCAGCGACCGTAGGGCAGCGGCAGCCCAGCGGGCACGGTAGGGATGGGGAAGCAGGAGTTGGGCTGGAGCTGTGCAATTTGTAGTGGGATGCCGCTGGGTGATTAGAACTCGCCAATCATTTGACCCAGAGACCTGCAGTACAAGTGGCCAAACCTTGAGGAAGATCTAGGGTTAGTTCTTGTGGGAAGATCCGGTTTCATTTGGCCAGCTAGACACGCCTGTGTATTGTTGTTATTATTATTATTATTATTATTTTTCCTTCGTCTTTGAACCATTGACAAAAGGTAAAATACCTTTTGGTGCCTGTAGTTGGAGCTGAGGAAAAATAAATCCTGTCAATGGAAGTGTCTTGCTTCTGATAGGTGTCACAACCCCCAACCCCATCTTCCAGGCTATATCCGTGTGTACATATGTTTGTGTGTGTGTGTGTGTGTGTGTGTGTGTATTTTAAGCAAAATACGGATAACAAAGCTAGCGAACTAGCCTTGTTTCTGAAGTGTGAAGTGCAAGAATCTGTTGGATTTAGGTCATGGTGGTAATAAAGAAGGGGAGTAGTATCGGTCCTCGCTATTTCTATTCCTGAAAACTGAGTGATTTGGTGCTTTTTTATTTTCTTCGTGCACTCCTCTTCGTTCATTGAATACCCCCCCCCAACACAGTGCTGTATTCTACTCTTTCAAATAGCCTGACCTTGTGACCCCAGTCTGCACATCTGCATTCTCCGTTGGCGCTGAACCCATTGAGAGAAAACCTTGCCTCTGAGCTAATGGTTATGTGTTTGCAAAGGGACCGACCTCTAATACAAATACGCAACCATACACACTAAAATCCACATTTGGATTCTTTTGACATTGGTGATCAGAAACATGAAGCCCTGTCTCCTTGTCGTGATTCCTTCTGAGTAGCGGGACCGGAGGAAAAGTTTACACCGCCGCGGCAAAGACCAGAGCGCGAGCACACGCAGACTCCAGCAGGAGTTTGAGCTATAAATAACTGCATCACTAGGGGGAGAGGTTCCTGCAGCCAGAATGTCTCACTCGCTTGGCTCTTCTGGGTGCAAATTACGTGGAGTGGATTCTGATTCTAGGAGCCTGCATTTTCTACATGCAGGAGTGAGATGTTTAAGACAGGTGGAGGGGATTGTTCTATGGTGGGTGGTCGGCAAGTACGCCCGACTTCTCTAAGCTCCCCAAGCTCAGTGGTGATCAAGAGCTGGCGTTCTGGGAGCGAACTAGCTTCAAGGTGGCCCGCGGCGTCGTGGCACACAGGGGTAAGCGCCGTGAGCGCCTCAAGCAAATCTTCAGTCTCTAGGATGGTTCCAAGTGGCTGGAAGAATAAAAGGGACCCCCCCTTCCTCTACTCTCCCCACGCACTTTCTCTAGCGGAGGTCAGTTTCCCTTCCCGCTACTGGAAGGGCGGGTATAAGTCAGTCTGACGCCTGGAAGCTAAGTGCAGCTGCTGCTTTTCTTTTCTGTAAATGTAGCCGCCACTGTTCCCTCAGAGGAGACGCTTCCCGAAAGCGTCTCTCCTGCTCCCCGCTCTTTCTGGAGCAAGGGCGCCACCGGCTCCCTGGAGTGCCCAAGTCTGGCGAAAGCCTAATGGATGCTTGGCGCGGCTGGCGCGCAGGTCTTGAGCCCCCGCCCCGCCCCGCCAACGGCCCCGCCCCGCCCCCGGCAAGCCACCGCTGCCCGCGCGCAGCCCTGGACTGGCTGGGTCCCGGCGCGCTGGGTTCTAGCTTCGGTGCACCCACCCACGCCGGCCCGCGCGGCAGGTTGGGGAGCTAGTCAGCCCTGAACCTGTGTTCCGCGTCCGGATCGGCTGCGGGGATGCGCCTCCGTGGAGATAAGGGAGGATAGCTCTTGGTACTCCCAACAGAAAGGATAAAGCACCCACTTGGGGTTTATCCTGAGAGTGGACCAGGGGAAGTAATATACCAATCACTTGAGAGCTGCTTCTGATTAAAAGCTTTGTGGTCGTTTTTTTGTTTTGTTGTGATATGTTGGTTGCTCTCTTGTTTGTCATCACCACCCTACTGTGGCCCTTTGCTCCCACCAGTGGGCTGATCTAAGGGGTGTTGAAATGGCTATGGCAGTAAAGGATAATCACAATGTTAATTTCATTCCCCCGAACCACCCTAGAAGGTCACCTGGATTTTGAATCCGGTTGTCTATTGTTAGTGCGGAAACAAACAGTTTCAAAAGAAGAGACCAGGAACCCACAGTTTCCTTGTGCTTCATTTCTCTTGCTGAGGGTACAAATAAACTTTAAAATTTACTTTTCACTTAAATTCACTAGTCCAACGATTTGTTAATGGAGACAAATGGAAATACAGAATGATATGTTCTAAGTGTGTGAGTGTTTCCTAATTGAAAGGAAGTCAAATGTTTGTGGTTAAGATTTTTTATTTTTCCAGACATAGACTCCCTGACAGTCTTAAGTGTAAAACACTGAAACAAAAACTGATGTCTCTATGACTTATCTTCAGTTACGGGAAATAACTTTGACGTGTGTGAAGCAGTTGAACACATAATCAAGGGCTCCTTTGTTTTCTCAACACGTTTTCATTACCTTTCAAGTAGTACACATTTTCCCTCTAGTGATTGAGAATTGTTCAGTATTTAAAAAGCTCATTCAACTACATGTTTTTAAGTCAAAATTTTAACATTTTGCTAGGGTTAATGTTAAGTATATTTACATACCCCAAAACATATGTTCATATGATTTCTGACCAAATTAATGAATTTGCCAAAATACAGTAGTCAGATAAATATTTTTAAATCCATTAACTTATGTAACTCTGAATCCAGTTTGATCCAAAGAGTTGTCTTTATAAGAGTAATTGACCAAAATGCAATAAAATTATCAAACTGGAAATATGATGTGTATCAATGTATAATATTCTAATGCATTATACTATGAATTCTACTCACAATATTTATTATGCTTTTACAAATATTAAATTAATTACACTATGCCTTTTGATAGAAAAAAGTGGAATACAACTGGTTTTAGAAGTCAGTTCAGAGTTTAGATATACCATTTTGAGAATTTGCTAATTGAAATATTCAGAAATCTAAAAAAAATACTCAAAGCTGATGTTTGATTAACTAAAAAATATGCCTTGTAGATATTAGTCAATTTGTTTTTCTTGTAATATTGCTTAACAGTTTTCGTATGTATAAGTTATTTTGGGAAGAGAGAAAACACTGAAAAGTTTCTTTTTTTTAATAAACTCCAATTCTCAGGAGAAAATAGGAAGTACAATTTGCAGAATATTATAAATTAGTGACTGACTGAAGGGTAATATGAGAATTGCACCTTGTTATATTCATGCTGTTGTATTTGAGAAAGTCTGAAGAGTTCAATGGTTTATAAAACTATAACATGCAGTTGCTGTACAGTAAGTGTATCACATTTCAATTTTTTTACTGTTAATTTTTATGTCTTAAAATTTATTTTAATATTTTAAATTAAAGAATACCAAATAATATACTAGTATTTACTATCCTTTTTCCTTCAGAAAGTAGAGTATACTTTTATAAAGTAGCTGTTCTTTCCATCATTCATTTATAGAAATAATTATCTGAATATCATAAATCATATAGTGGAAATTATATTAAAAATTTCATATTAAAATGCTTACAGATATGTTTAAAATTTTCATGTAACATTTGGAAATAAAACTTTCTTTTTCAGTACTACTGCTGGATTCTAAAGCACAACAAACAGAGTTGGAATGGATTTCCTCTCCACCCAATGGGGTACGTACTTCTACTCATAAAATACCATCATTTATTCTTTAAAGTAAGAAACAAAATCGCCCTCTGTTCCCCAGGGGAATTATTCACATTCTTATATTTAAAGTGTTTTAAATCGAAACATGTTGTTCAGTGTTTTGTTGTGTTATGAGTCTTGATTTCTCTCAATAGATAAAACATATTTAGAACTTGGGGAAACGGGGAAAAATATCCCTATAACCCTAGCTTTTGAGTTCTTATTGTGAGTGGAATCAGACCTCAGGGTCTAGGCTATAAATACTAGCTAATTACAGGGGACATTCCCTTGACAAACTCACTTAAACCTTTCTTTTTGTTGTTGTTGTTGTTGTTGCTTTTTACTTCTGTAATATAATCACCAGATAGGTTGTGTGTAATTCTTTAAAATAGTAAGTAATCTTTTATCCTTTAAAAAAATTAGTTTCACCATCTTTCATAAAATAATCTAAAATGTAACTAAAAATGTAATATGTTGAACATTGAGGCATAAGATTTGCTGTAAAAATTATCCATATTTATATCATATGATATCTGCTGTGATTAATCTGTAGTGATGGCAGAATGACATATTACTGTAAAAAATCTGCTACAGTAAATGTAACAATAAAAATCCATCAGAACAGGAATAAACCTTAAAAATGTTGACATTCTAAATATTTTTAATATATTTAGAAAAACATTTTTTTTACATTTTTTTTTTTTTTTTTTTTTTTACTAGCCATGGTTTACTGTCTTAATTCTAATTGTGGGATAGGGAACATTCTTCATCCCTTATTAAGGCAAAGTGCTTTGAGAAAGGAGAACATACAGTGTTACTTAAGTTTGCTTCACCACATGAGGAAATCTGGAATCAAAAGAGCTTGAATTCTAAGGATATAAAAACTGTTAGATACTGCAAATAGAAGAATGAAAGTCTGAAAGGGATTTTTTAGTAGAAGAACAATATCATAAAATCAATAAGTCTTGAACTGAAATTTAGTTTTAAGAATGCACAATGTGGACAATTTTAATCTGCCTAAAACATTCAGAGTTTTCATTACATTAATTTTTGAGAGATTGTTTTAGATCATATTTCAGTTATCTCTACTAGTCACAATAAATTATGAAAAAGTGAAAAATATTTCATGATTAATATAAAAGTACACTGAGTTTGAGGTATGAATGTAATACTTTCCTGAAAGTGAAGTGGTTTCCCTGAGTAAAATAATATTCATAATAAAAAAGAAAGATATTAAGGATTAAAAATGAAACACATTTCTTGCCAGTAACAGATTTAGTATATTTTCTACCATTCATCAATTAAAACAAATAAAGATAGAACATAGTTTTCTCCCTGAGGAAAAGTAAACTGTTATATGATTGTAGTATTTCACTCATGTAATGCACAAAATTATAATATGACTTTCAATGTTATCTTGGGCTCAAATGGGCATTTTATCAGTCCAGAGAAACTTGGGCTAATAGTTAAACATATATGGCAGTAGGAATCAACAAATATTATTAGAACATGAGATTGACAATATTTTCCATGTATGACACAGATTGATTCAAATGATTAAATAGAAAAATGGGAAAATATTGTTATTAATACATAAGTTTTGAAAAAATATTTTGCAAGTATGCTATAAAAATGCAGTGCCTAAAGTAAGACACCTTTCCCAATAGTGTCATTTTTGAAATGACTGCAGTTTTAGATTATAAAGCAAGAGTTGCTTTAAATGTATTTATGTAGTCTCTCTATTTGTTACTTACATCACAGTTTTCTTGAAAATTTCTCCTCAGAAATAAAGCAATTTAAATACAAATTTTAATTAATTGAGCCTCATATGAAATAAAATTAATTTTTTCATGCATAGATTAAAAATACTCTTGATGTAGATATAGGAATTTTTGAAATATATTGCTTTTTAAGTTAGCTTTAGTTTCTGCAAACTGTGGAATTGTCAAAAAGAGTAAATTTATCTTTGTGGATTTTGCTTTTTTTGGTAGATTAACATTACTAATCTTACTTCATTTGATAAATTTAATCTAATCAAGAGACCAAACTTTACTCACTCAAATCTATAAATTTTGTATATTTGGCTGAGTGCCGAACAAAGTATAGGCAACTAACTGAAACAAAGAAAAAAAATGTGAGTACTGTTAACTACTCAAACAAAATTTGTGCTAAAGAAGGTGCAGTATGAAAATTCGTTCTTTACTATATATGAAGACCTTTGGCGATACTAGCCTGCCAAAATAAAATTGTAGCTAATATTATAGAACTATTACAAGAAATTTATAAATTGTAATGTATTGCTATTTTGTCAGTTCTGTTAATTTCCTAAGAACAGTTTTAAAAGTAGATAATAATATTATATAGAGCAATTAAATTGATACACTAATCATCTTTAACAAATAAAACTCATTATCAAATACTTGTTATATTATTTTCCCATCTTTTCTTGAAACAATAGTTTAAATATTACATCCTAAGTGATTTTGGACTTGCGTACTATTATAATTTTATACTTGACGTGTGATCGCAGAAATTAATACAAGTAGATGCATTTCAGTATTAAGGTATCATAAATGTAAAATAGAAAATTTCCCAATAAGAGTAATAAATAACAGAAACTATTCTTATTCTAGGCTTTTAAGACTATTAGATAAAATGAATTCTTTACTGTTGAGCACTAGGTAATACTATATATGGTTCAACAATCTTTGAAATTGTTACTAAACTGCCTGTTCTTTTTGTTTTTTGGTGAAAACATAATTTTGGTTGGTTTGTAGTATATATTGTATCAGAATATGAATAGACATTTTTAAACTTCTGATGTTTCCTGACAGAAAGCATATTACAAAATGAGGTACAACTTGCTGATTTGTCATGTCTATTGATTGTCTATTGAAAACAATTTTTATAAAGACGAATCACTTTTGGAACTATTTATTTATGGTTATGTGGCTTTATGTACAATATTAAAACAGTACTTCAATATATAAACAACTCTGTAAAATGCTACTCCCTTATAGCTCATTTTGAAAAGATTGTAATATATCTCACCTTGTAAATAACATGTCATCGAATACGTTTATATTTCACTTCTCTTGGCATTTTTCTCCCCCATGTTTTTAGGTAATCTGTAAGTTGTAGTATAATATGGCCACTTAAAATGTCAACTGAGTTTTCAGAAATTCTGCCATGCATCCAAGTGTATATACTTTAAATGGTAATTTAAATAATTGTGAGTCTTAGTCTATAAAAATTGTAATCTCAGTGGAGAATACAGACATAAGCAAACATGCAAAAAGAAATGCTAATATACTAGCAAACAGATATTAAACAAAATGAAATATTTATTGTATGTTCAAACAAAGCAAGCAACATAAGTGATGTTCCAAGCTGAAGTGGAAATCCTTCTTTTCTCTGGTTTGCAGTGTTTGTTGAGATAGGAATCAACTTAACACTTTCAATGATCCACATTTGGGATATGGTTTATGCATTTTGAAAAGCAGCATGTTATCTTTTTTTTGTTGTTGTTCTGAATAACTGATGACCTTTTTTTTTTTTAATTTTCACAGTGGGAAGAAATTAGTGGTTTGGATGAGAATTATACTCCAATAAGAACATACCAGGTGTGCCAGGTCATGGAGCCCAACCAAAACAACTGGCTGCGGACTAACTGGATTTCGAAAGGCAATGCACAAAGGATTTTTGTAGAATTGAAATTCACTCTGAGGGATTGTAACAGTCTTCCTGGAGTACTGGGAACTTGCAAGGAAACCTTTAATTTGTACTATTATGAAACAGACTACGATACTGGCAGGATTATAAGAGAAAACCTCTATGTAAAAATAGACACCATTGCTGCAGATGAAAGTTTTACCCAAGGTGACCTTGGTGAAAGAAAGATGAAGCTTAACACTGAGGTGAGAGAGATTGGACCTTTGTCCAAAAAGGGATTCTATCTTGCCTTTCAGGATGTAGGTGCTTGCATAGCTTTGGTTTCGGTCAAAGTATACTACAAGAAGTGCTGGTCCATTATTGAGAACTTAGCTATCTTTCCAGATACAGTGACTGGTTCAGAATTTTCCTCTTTAGTTGAGGTTCGAGGGACATGTGTCAGCAGTGCAGAGGAAGAGGCGGAAAACTCCCCCAGGATGCACTGCAGTGCAGAAGGAGAATGGTTAGTGCCCATTGGAAAATGTATCTGCAAAGCGGGCTACCAGCAAAAAGGGGACATGTGTGAACGTAAGTAATATGTGCTCTTATGATTCTTTAAATATTTTTACTACTTCAGATGTCAAACATTTTAAGTAATAATAATAATGATTCAAATAAATAAATATGCTCTATATATAATCTGTTCAATTCAGTAGATCTGACACAAAGTCACTATCGGACTTAGCAAATGCCTGGTGTGGTATCTGCACTAATGATGTGTTGTAAATATTGGTGACCATGATATTTGTTAAAAAATTAATTTGTCCTGATATGAAACTCAACAGTTTCACTTTGGGCTATGGGGCTTAAGATAGGAGACCAGATAGGTGGACTAGAATTAGGAGGATTAGTGTGACATTAATCAGGATTTAATGAAATGTGATTTCTCCTGTTTTTAAGGAGTAAAAAATAGAAGTTCAACTGGACTGCTAACAAGAGCTCCACAAATAGGCATGGCATAAAATAATATCTTTTCAAACTTTAGAAATGTTTATTACAAATAATATAACTTTGATAAAACTCATTATATTTCACTTTATAAGTCTGCATTTACTTCTATCAAAGATGTATTTCTTTACTGGACTAGAAGTTAAAATGAGTGCTCTTCTGAAAGTCATGTTACAATGGGCCACATTTTTGTGAAAGTGGACCAAAATGAAGTTTTAGTTATCTCTGTTTATCAGTTGAATGTTCTTTATTTATTTTCAGACAATACTAGCATATAAATTACTAAATATTTTTCTTTCCTTTGTAAAACAGGCCTTTCTCTTATATAGAATTATGTGGTCAACTGGTCATTATTTTTCATTTTAAAGCAATGCCACATAAACCTTCCATATTGATATTATTCTACATGTAGGTCCTGAAAAAAATCTCATTATAAAATTATATTACTTATATCACATATGACTTATAATATATAATACATCAACAAAATAACTTTTGTATATTCTTTATAATCCTATAACAGCAGCCTATGAGGTAGTTAGAGGGGACTAGAGCTAATCATACCTATTATAACTGAATTTGCTTGATAACATTATTTTCAGACAGTGTATTCTGTGCTTTGCATATTAGCTTACTTAATGAGGTAGGTATGATTATCATGTCTGTTGTAGAATGTAGAAAGTTGACTCTAAGAAGGGTTAACTAGCTTGCTTGGCATTATATTAGTAATATTTGCCTTTCCTTACATTCAAAGTTAAGGCATTCTGACTCTAGGACCTGGGCTTTTAGCAGCAAAATCACTATTGTTTCTAAGAAGATTCCTAGTAAATATTCTTTTTCATTGCTGAAGTTAAATGTCTCACATGTAGCAATGTTGTGCCCCATATATCATATAAAAATCATGTTGTTTCCCTATAAATTTTTTATTTTACTGAAATAACTGAAGAAATAACAATTTTAAAATGTATTTAAATCTTTGATATCCCAAACAGTCACATATAGCTCTTGGCACTTTGGACAGTAGCTCCTCTGAATTCTGATGTGTTGTAAATATGAATTACAAACTGGATTTCAAAGGCATACTACAAAACAGGAATATAAGATATGTCATAAGTAATTTTAAAAAAAATGTTTACTGCAAGCTAAAGTCATATTTTAGATACATTGAGTTAAATTTAACATAATATCAAAATTAATTTCAACTGTTTCTTTTTATTCTTTTCTTATTGTAGCTACCTGAAATTCAGAAAGGATACACATTGCTCACATTATATTTCTCTAGGAAATATAAAACATTTTTAGATAGAGTAACTGCAAATATATTTTCCATACTATTTGAAGAGTTAAATCCGTTATTAGGATGGTTGCTAAACATACAAAGTACGGTGGCTCAGAACTCAGTTATTTTTTGTACTTTATGTGACAATGTAAAGTGAACTCTAAGCAAAGCAAATAGAGATGCTGTAGGTTCAGGTCTCATAGAACAGCTTAGCAGAATCTTTTTATACACCTTGAGGGAGTCAAATCTAACTCTCACTGTCTTATTTCTTGGCCCCTCACTGATAATATTTTTAATCTAGTAGAAAAATCCTTCAGGTCCTATAGCATATGTAGAAATCAGTACTAGGAGATAGAATGCTATTGCACAGGGTATGGATAAAAGTATTTCCACTGAACAAATTCTTGCTAGTGTACTAATCATTCAGTGAAAGGTTTATTGATCCATTCGAAGTTACTTGAAAGTGAAGGTGGTTTCAACGGTAATAATTATTTCAAAATTTTAAGAACACTACTACACTTTTGTTGTAAAAGCAGCCAGTTTTAATATTTTGCAGGTCTTACTTGATGTCGAAATAGAATTTAAAAGTTTTGCACATTTAAAAAATGGAAAATAAAAAAGAATAGATATACATATAGAAGTACAAAATTAAATTTGCTTAAGAACAGAATAGGAAATAACATCAAAGGTCTTGCTGGTTTAAAATTTAAATGTTATAATGAAAATCATAGTAATTTTTTGTTTCATTTTGTGTGATTTAACTCCAATGAGTTCTACATTTATTTTCAAAGAAAAAGCAATCAGGAAGTGTGTGAGTTCTATACATTTAAGTAGAAAATTTAATAAGAAAAAGACTTTAACCACAATAAACAGATATATTTACTATTAAAACAAAAGTTCCCAATTTCTTCCAAATGAGCAAAACCATTTCTTTAAAAGTAGTAGTATTAAAATTAATTGTTTTAGTTTTAAGAATTGAAAACACATTTGAATACCAAGATTATTGCAAGTTATATGATGTACCTAAACAAATAAACTAAAATTATTCCACTGCCATCTCCATGAACCCTGCCTTGGGATAGATGGAATTAGGTATTAATAGTAAGTGTCTATTTAAAAAAAATGATTAAAGAAGGCAAAATGCCTCCTTACGGTCTCTTATATGTACATGGCTGTAAGTCAGGTAAATTGTTTATGACATAACTTTCTTAATTTTTTAGACGTGGTGATGTTGACAAGGAATTAAATACCTTAAACTTAACTATGGAACCATGTTCATTTGCAAAAGCACTTCTCTCCCTGGCATAATTCCAGTGCATTGCTGTAAGAGTGCTTGTCTCTGGATTCAATCCAGGCCTGCCTTTATAATATTCCTCCTGTTTAATTTCAATGATTCTGTTAAGAGTTTGAAAACAAATCCAGTACCATATTGAGGGAAACTAATGTTTTGAGAGAGGATGCTGGTGAGTCCCTAGCCAAACAAGGGTGGTTAGTCACTTAAAGGCAAGTTTATCTGGGCACTTCCTGATGTGGTAGTCCATTGTATGTTTGATAATAGGATAATATGAAATATGAGTAACGATGAAAACTGATAACAATTTTGATTGGTTGATATGATTTTTGTTTCATGAGCTTGAAAAAAGAACTCAGTTTTGAAAGCAAATTATTTCTCAGGTCTTGTAATTCTTAAATATAATGCTTTCATGAGAATACATATTCACAGTAATTTTTAAAATATATAATTCCCGTTAGTAGGCTTTTCTTGTCACAATTTATTTTGAAAAATTTACTTTTAAGTTGCAATGTATATTTAAACTAGCCAATATATTTTCCTAGATTAAAAATGTGATTCTTTAAAAATATAGAGCACATTATTATGTTTTACATATACAAAAAAGTTTTGAGAATACTAATAAAATTGTATAATGAAATATATTTTAAATTTTTATAATTTCTGTATCACTTTATTCAACTTAAAAATTAGAAAGGTGTTTTGAGATGTGTGGAGCTCAGGATTATGACTTGGATTTGGGTCAGAAATACAGTGTATGCTGAACAAACATGTTCATTTTCTCATTTAATCCTTATCACATCATTAAGAGATGGACAGTTTTATGTTTTTCTCTTTCTTTCAATATATGAAGAAATCAAAGCCCAGAGACATTTATAAGTAATATAATTAAATGAGAATTCAGAATCCTGATTGCCAATTTGTCTTTTTTCCCCACTGTACTATACTGCTACCCTAAAATTTTCTCTGGAGTTTTCTAGTTATATCTTAGTTACTGAACAACTGATGAAACATTATTTTAAGTAGGGTAACTAAATGCCCAGTTTGCCTAGAATAATTATTTTACTTGTTATAATTGCTTTTTTTCAATTTTAAATGTGCTTTTTCTGATGAAATGATAAAATATATCATTTAACTATAAAAAGTTAAGGATGTAATATAGTTTCATGAACATATTCCAGAACATAGAAATGTGATTCACTTACCGTATTTATTGCTCAATTTTAAATTTTCTGAAAAGTAAAGTACAGAAATGTCCTTTTTAGTGATTTTATGTATATAGATGAATAATTTTCAGTTTAATAATTTTACTTGATAGTCACTAATTATTTTCCATTAATAAGTTAGGAGTTCTAGAAATATTTTAATGTATAATTATGCACACATTGCATTTATAATTCTATAAATTAAAACCTGCATTCAACCTAATAGCCGTAACAATATTTAAAATCTGTTTCTTGATTAGATATTTGGAAAATCATTCTTATTTTTTATAGACAAGCAACATGTAAATTATAACACCAGTTTTTATGATAACAAACAAGTCTTTAATTAAATAACATATACTGAAATGGAAGATAACCACAAGGTAAATGTGAGTTTTTAAAATAGAGTTTTAAAATTCGGTCTCCACAACTTATCAGGTACATAAAGTAGGACAAATTCTCTAAACTTTAATTTCTTTAAGTATAAAATGGGGCTAATAAAAATAGTACCTCCCTCACAGCATTCATGTCAGAATTTAATGAAATAATACATGTTAAAACTCTAAGAATAGTATCTGGGACATAGCAAATAATCAATGAATACTTGCTGTTATCTTATTATTAATAATGCAACAAGGAGTTTGCTGAGTAAAGAAATCTCATAGTAATGAGTGAATGAGTATGTATCTTATAGAGCAGAAATAGTTAAATATCCTTTGAACCAATAATCTGTCTCAGTTATTTTACTTAGGAGGACATTTAAATAAAAGAAATTTTTACCTAGGCACTTTTTCGCTCCAGCAATGTGCATATCTTCAAGTATTGGAAACAATTGAAATGTTAGAAATTAAGGTATATCATATTAATTTAGTTTAGTTCTTAAAATATCAATACTGCCTATCAATGATAGGAATTTTGAATTGTCTTATTTAATAATATCAACAAAAAAGAAAATAAACTTCTGCATTTATTGATATTTAGAGTCATGCACAATATACCCAGAGGAAAAAAAATGGGTCATAAATATAACAATAAATATGTTAGATAGGGTGGGATTATGAGTGATCTTTTGTTCTTTCAAAGATTTTAAAATATGGAGAAAATTAATTCTTATCTTTTACAATTTAATTTTTAGTTATAAATAACCTGATAGTTCATACAAATACATGATGAATTATACCTTCAAAGTATGAGTTTTCAAAATTATATTAGCTTCTGTATAAAACAGATAATTGAGCATAGTAAATGTCAAGCATAATTTAAACAATATAAAAGGCTAGCATTTCAAAGCATTTGATAGGATTTTATTCATTTGGTAGATTTTTTTTTTTTTAGAGAGAGAGAGAGAGAGAGAGAGAGAGAAGAGAATTTTATTTTTAATATTTATTTTTTTAGTTCTCGGCGGACACAACATCTTTGTTGGTATGTGGTGCTGAGGATCGAACCCGGGCCGCACGCACTCCAGGCGAGTGCGCTACCAGTTGAGCCACATCCACAGCCCATTTGGTAGATTTTATTCATTTGATCATTAGTTATTAATAGATAGCAAGTCCTATTTGAACTCCTCCATGTGTATTAATAAATTTAATCTTGGAGGCAGGTGTCACTAAGTCATTTTGTAGGCATTATCATTATCCAAGAATAAAGCGATACTTTAATTGAAGTATTAATAAAATACCTCAATAGTATATACTAGGTTATATACATCACCTGTATGATATATGTAAACTTTTTTATTTTTTGGTACTGGGGATGAAATTCAGAGGCATTGGGCCACTGAGCCACATCCCCAGACCTACTATGTATTTTATTTAGAGACAAGTTCTAACTGATTTGCTTAGCACTTTGCTTTTGCTAAGACTGGCTTTGAATTCGAGATTCTCCTGCCTTGGCCTCCCAAGCCACTCTGATTACAGGCGTGCGTCATCACATCCAGCTAAATTTTTTTTTTTTTTAATGTAAAGAAACCAAAGCATATTGAAGATGGGTTAAGTACTGACTCTCACAGAGTGGCAGCCTGCTATTAAATCAAGGTGCTCTGGCTTCATAATCCTTAACCTGTACTCTGTTTTTTTGTAGAGGAGTGTTTTATCTATTGCAAATGCTTATAAAAATATAATTTCAGAATATCTAGAAAATAAGTGATACTAACCTGAACATTTTCTTTCATTATTATTTCAACATTTTTGTCTCTGTCTTAACTAATATTATAACTATTTTATCTGCTTTGTCATTTTCTTTCCTATTCCAGTTCTTTAAGTGGCTGTCAAAATATACTTTGTAAATCACAATATAAATGAGGTCCTTTTATTATTGAGAAAATGCTAGCCACTTAATTGCCCACTGAATTCACTATTTTTTATTGATTGTTCAAAACATTACAGAGCTCACGATATATCATCTTTCATACATTAGAATGTACAAAGAACTCAAAAAATTAAACAATAAGATAGCAAATAACCCAATCAACAAATGGGCCAAGGACCTGAACTATTTTTTTATGTTGGCTTTCAGATCCTTTCATCTTGACCCCAGCTGCATATTTTCCTTCAGGTCCTTACTCATCTACCTGTCAATGGCCTTGTTCTACCTTGTAGATATTTCTGGGATGCCACATTAATTAATATTTGGCCTCTAAAAATCAGGAAAATAAATTAACTCCCATGCTTCTTATGATCACTTACTGTACTGAAATCCTGCTTCCTGGAAGAAGCTTTCCTGCCTTCTGTAGTTACTTCTTGTCTGTATTTTGGTGGTTATGGTTAGTACTGATCTTCTGGGTCTTACCATGCCTTTATTATTTTCTACACCCATGCCTTGTGTTGTGGTTTCCGGACAAAACCCACCAGGGTAGCTTAGGTTAAAAATTTAGACCTTTCAAATTAAATGCTATTTATACCCGGTTTGATAATATTTCCTTTTGAATAGTTATTCTCCACCCTCTCCCCATGGCAATGATGACATGGTATTACATTTTATTCATATGTACTTCCCTGTTACACTGTATAAGCTTTGTAACACCCGAAGCTTAAGCGTTCTACCGACACAACACAGTAGTGCGGTTCCTTGAATGACCTTAATCTTCTAATAAGTGTAAATTAAATTTCTTAATGTTTAGTCATATACTACCCACTGAAAAGGCAAATATTTTCTGTCTCCCGGTTCCTGTCATTAATTTACTTCTATACATGGCTGTTCTCTAGGAGTTGTCTTAAACTTTGGGAGCACAAGAACTCTCCATTGTGTTTCATTTTCATTGTCACATAAAGCAGGATGATGTGCTCAGAGTTACAAATATGGACAGCACACTGATCCAGATTTGAGAAACTTATTTCTATGAAAATAATTGTTTTTCTTCATTGTTTTGTACCATTTCCCGTCCCTGCCTTTTTGTCTTTCTTTTCAATTTCTCCACCTCCCTCCTGGAATGAAATGAGAAGTATTTCACCCACTTTGTATGTCTTGAGAAACAAAAAAACAAGAGTTTGAGAACATTTTCTAAATCAAAGAAGTCTGGAGAGCTGTCTATCTTTCTTACCTGGAAAAATAATTTTTTATCTAAAATTATATTTTTTTTGGTTCTGCATTGTGTATCACAAATATTTGAATTGAAGAACAAACAAAAATAGAAACAAAATTTAGAAATCATTCCCTAAGCTAAAATAATATTCTTTTCTGTAAATTGAAAAGCATGTATGTTTCATTATATGTCAAAATGCATCTCTAGTTTGAATTATACCTCTATTCCCTTTATAATTTTCCCCACTCTTCTTTAAATTATTCACATTCAGAAGCTCCTAGTTGTCTTAAGGCATTTTTTAATCTGTAATGGATCTGCAGCAATGTTACCTCCATGGTCCATGCCCACAGACATCTATTCCAGAAGCAACTGCTCTTATCAGTTTTTTTGTACTTTCCAGAGATAGCTGCTCATATATTTTTATAAATGTAGGGAAATATAATTGTGATATTTACAAGTAGAATCATTTCACAGTTTTCTTTTGGACATTGTATGAGTCTTAACATTATCCTAAGTTTTTTTACTTCTCTTCAGTTATTTTTTTATGTACCCACAATACGTTGAGTATGGTAATCAATCAGTAAATAAAGAAGAACAGAAAGAAGCATGAACCAATAAAAGGCAGGAGAAAATAAGGAAGGAAATGTGAAATTATTTGTCTGATTTAGTTTTCTTTAATTTATGATTATTATATGAGTTTGAGCATTTCTAATTAAGTATATGATCATGTTTTATATTTCTAGTGGGAATTTAAATTATTTTTAATTCCTGCCAGGTGGTATCATAGTATAAATCAGATATTTTGGATTTAATTTTATTTTTATATATAATTTACAGAAATTTCCTCTAAGACAATTATTACTAATCTATAAAACATTTTATTCACAATGATTTTGTCTATATAGAGCTATAAAATATAGTTATATTGTGTGAAAATAATATTTTCATGAAGAAATGTAATTTGGCTATATCCGTGATATTTTTCTCTATGTGTATAAAATATGATATATGAATCATAGAAGAAGATTTCAGAAAATCATTTTATTTCAGTTTCTCTCACATAAACTATTTTAAATTAATACATCACCTGCAAAATAACTCACACATTTAATTTTATGAACTGGATTCATATCCTCATTAGTTGTTGATGCAAAGACAATATGTAAAAAGTAAAGTGTCATATACACATATAATTTAAGGTTTTATTTTAAACATTTCAACTTGGAGTTTAGGTAAAATTAATGATTTATAGACACTTTTATTTTCCTTTTGTACCAATGGTATAAAGTTTGTTGAAAGTTATTGAATCTGCATGTCACAATGCAATAGTAGTCCCAAATGACAGCCTTTCCTAGGAACCAAACTTTGGTTCATTCACTTAAATTACTTACTTTTGGCCATGAATGTTATTTCTTGTCTCGAATGTATTAGCAAATCACGTAGCTTTGAAAGGTCATATACTATGCTTGCTCTATATCTTGCAACATATGTCACCTAGTCAAGCCCCTCACCTCTGGTCATTTTAGCCTTTGACCTGCAATAAAGTCATTACCACTGAATTATAACTTTTTGTAGAAAACCCAAATCTGTGGAAGGAAGTACCATGGTGCTTTTCAGTAAAGTATAAGGTTGATCACATATAATTTTAACTGCATATCTTGCATTTATTATTATTAAAGTTGAATGATCAATGATCTTTTATATTGGTATAAGCTCCTTTACTTCTTAAGAACATTTATAAAAAAGACAGGGCATGAGAATTAGAATAGAAGTGGATAGAGTAGAGTGTATCTAAAGAATGTACTTAAATGAGCAGTTAATAGATGTAATAAAAGTTTATTTTGAGAAAATAAGTGAAAGATTAGTAAGCTCACTATATGACTTTATATTTACCAGTGATTTATATGTACTGTGTCTATTTTAATAGTAGTTTACTACTATTGTCCAAACTACTTCCTATGTAGGTAATCATACTTAATGACATTAATTACATTAATTTAAAATAATAGGTTAAACTAATAAACCTAGTGGATTTTTAGAAATCTTTTTTATATCCAATTTTAACAAATTGAAATAAATTATGTTGCATAGTGTTCCTAATTAAGTTGATCTTTTCATATAACATAGTTTTATCCTTCAAAAGATATAGGAGGTAAGATATGCTACTTACCCACTGAAATATCACACATTCTTTATAACAAAGGTGCTTTATGGACATACACATGCTATTTAAGGATATATTTTCTTACAAGAAAATTAGAATTATAAATTCTTGGAATGTGAGTTTATATCATAAAAGATAAATTAGAGGGTTTTATTTTTTATGGTCTTTTGTTTTAAATCAATGGGACAACACACACTCAGCTATGCCCATCAAGAAGAAATCATACCTGAAAATTATGGAACAAGGAAACAAAGTTTATTTTTCTCCTTGACCCATTTTTAAGTTTCTAAATTGCTATTCACTAATCCCTTAATTTATAAATGCTTAAACAGTTACGATTTTCTTCTCTGTGAACGTCATAATTCAACAATTATAAAGAGGCTAAAAATTCCTATGTAATATTCTTGAATTATTATACATTTAAAGAAAAAAGAAAACAAAGTCACCACTATAATGTCTTTAAATTAGGCTTCAAAAAGCCAAAAATTTACAAACACCTTTTTATTGTGGTAGCTGCTTATAGGATATCTTTACAATATGTAATACTTGAAGACTGTGTCTTAGAATAGAAGATAAAGTAAATTCATTCTTTTACTTATGCTATATTTCTGTAATATTCTAGATATGAGGAAAATGGATGTTAGCAATAAATAAATGATTTGAATACTGTGGAAATAGTGTGTAAATATATTTAAAAATGAGAACACTGGATACCTCTTACCTTTCAGTAACCTAGGTTTTGAGCAGGAACAGTCTGCTGCTTAACCAGGCAAGTTTTGAATTGAATCCCTCTGAGAATCCTTCAGACTTTAGCCCCTTAGCCCTTAAAAGGGCAAATTGACAATTCTGCTAAATATGTTTTACCAAACTGACCCTTAAAATTAACACCTGGTAAGCTTAGACATTTATGTGGGAGCTGGAAAGCATGGGGCTCCAAGTTTATATTGAGATGATTATTCTCATTTTCTGAAGGAAAACTGGCAGGAACTTTTAAAATTTATTATAGGCCACAATTCATACTATGCCTGAAGTCCCCTCCATGTTAATTATATAAATCAAATTAAGATTTCTAATTGTATTCCAATAAAGTATGAAATTACAGAATGAAAAAAAATATATAGGAGAACTGTGTTTTTCAGGGATGAGCATAATGATTTGGTAATTTTTCCACTTTGAAAACTTCTTAGGTATGATAGTGTTGCCACACTAAATTCAAACAGCTGTTTTGTGGACTTTCAAGATTATTTGTGGACTGCTTATGTACCTAGGCTTCTTTTTAATACAGCTTGCCTGTCATTAAGGTAAAATGGAATTTATTTTCCATTCCTGCTCCCTCCAGTTAGTTCCTTCCTTCCTTCCTTCCTTCCTTCCTTCCTTCCTTCCTTCCTTCCTTCCTTCCTTCCTTCCTTCCCCTCCCTCCCTCCCTCCCTCCCTCCCTCCCTCCCTTCCTTCCTTCCTTCCTTCCTTCCTTCCTTCCTTCCTTCCTTCCCCTCCTTTTTTCCCCCATTATTCTTTCTCTGCATATTCTCTAACAGTGTTTTAGACTTTGGCAATAGCTTTTTATTTACTCACACTATTCCTTGTTTAAAACTTTTTAGGGTATACCTTTCCATCTATTAAATGGATTGAAATAGTAAAAGTACATCTACCCTTTCCATTATTTATGTTTATTTATTGAAACATAAGTTTGTAGCTGGTACCATTTTACCATTTTGCTTACCTTACATGACAGCTATCTAACATATTCAGTGTGATGCATATTAATAGTTAAGAGAAGTAATTGAACATTACTAATAACTCTTATTCTTTATCATTGCAAAGTTTTGATCTAATGATGACATATATCAGAGTTTGCTTTATGTTTTCTAATAATTTTTTTTTTGGAAGTACAAGAGATTAAACCCAGGGGTACTTTGTCATTGTGCTACATTCCTGAACTTCTTTTTATTTTTTATATTGAGACAGGGTCTTACTAAGTTGCTTAGAGTCTTGCTAAATTGCTGAGTCTGGCCTAGTACTTGCAGTCCTCCTGCCTCAGGCTCCCAAGTCACTGGGATTACAGGAATATGCCACTGTTCCCAGCTCCAATAGAATTCTTAATTAGGTATAATAAGAAGTACAGTTTTTACCTCTTTAAATCAATAGCACTGTTCATAATTTATAAAACCTTCTGAATTTAAAAATAAAAGAGTTTAATAAAGGAAAAATGAAATGATAAATTAAAAAAAAAACATCACAAATCACAGTTGAATTCTGACCTGTTTTGTAGAGTTAGTAACTAAACCACACTTGATCAGTGCTGAAGTTTAAAACCCCTTTTGTAACATTAAGTGTATAATTTCAGAATGACCATCCTTAGTTCCTTAAACAAATGCAGTCAGTTGTACCTATGAGTGCTCAGAGTTCTTAATCCTTATTTATTCAAAAACGTGTAGCAGTTACATTATGGAATGTTTAAGTTGGAGAAAGAAAAACAGAAACTTAGGATAAGAAACAATGTAGTAATAATTTAAAGGTTTTTGCTGCTGGAAAGTCAGATTAGGGGTGAATATGTAAGGACCAAGGTTAGAATACTAACACAACTTGTTCTGATCTTTAGTTTTTAAGGATTTTCTGTCGTAGTGTACTCTGTTGCAAAGAAAGCAAACTACATATTACATTTGTAACAGAGCATAAATATTCAGGAGCCTATAAGTAGAGCTTGTTTAAGCTCTATATGATATAAACAGAAACTAAGTTTAGGCTGACTTTAAAAAAATTTTTTTAGTTATAGATAGACATAATATCTTTATTTTGTTTGTTTATTTTTTTGTGATGCTGAAGATTGAACCCAGTGCCTCACATGTGCAAGGCAAGCGCTCTGCCACCGAGCCACAACCCCAGCCCTAACTTTTTGAAAAATGAAACACTGATGTAAACCAGAATCCACTTTAAGTGAAAATATTTTATTGTAGCCATTTTGTTTCCTCCTCCTCCTTCCCTCTTCTTTTTGTCATTTTCTAATTTATAAGATGAGAATAAAAAAGAAAAAAAAGAAGGAAACAAATAACATGTCAACTCTTACATGTGGATAATCTGTAACAAATATAATGTACATTTTATTCATATAATCCTAAGGGGCATGGCTATTTATTATTCATTAATGTCAGTGGATAACTGATTGTCACTTGTCAGAGTGGACTCTGATGGAATGTTGGCATTGATTGATGGATACATTCATGGAAATACACATTGGCAGACTGCTTAGGTTAGTTGAACACATACCATCCTGAACTCAAATTTGGGGGGTGAGGAATTTTATTGGTATTCTTATTTAAAAAATTGTATATAATGAATAACTTAAGAAAGTTTAATTTTTAGTGCCATAGTTATTGCATAGAGTTCGATTTTTAAAAAATAAAATTTCCTGGTGCCTGAGTACACATCTTAGAAGAAGACTTTTGATTGTGTTCAGATTTATAGAAAGAAAATTCTAAATAAAGATAAATTGTGTTGTAGATACAAACTTGAAATTACTAAATGTTTTCTTGAGGAAAAGCTATTACTTCAGACAATAAAAAATGCTTTGTTGATGTATAATCTATAAGATGTTAAAAATGAAAGTAGCTAAGCTCTTTCATTGCTCCTTGAAGGATTGTCAGTATTGTATGTTTTCAATAACCTTACCCATCTCAGTAAGTGTACTTGTTTTAATTATAGTTGATATATTTAGAACAAGGTGTTTGCTACAGAAATTTTAATTGATAGTTGTTTTCAGTCATAATTTGTTAATTTCCTCAAGCTAAATAAAATATGTAGAACTATATAATCTTTTAATCAAGGCTTAGTCACTTTTATTCCATAGTAAAGGAAAGTGATCATATTAAACTCTGCTTGCATTTTAGTAAAAGGTTTAACATAAGTTAAAATTAGTATATTCTTATCTTTGTTGTAAAGTCTACTTTTATTTTTGCATTCCTCTTTTATAATGATGACTAGTTTATTTATATATGTGTTACTGGCTAACTCAGCAAATATTTTAGATCATACTTTGTATGGAATAAACAGTGTTGACAATTATGTATTGTAATGTTTTAGAACTTCTGAATTATAAATCCACATATAATTCAAAATAGTCATTTTCTCTAAAATGTGCTACACATAGAGTTACTTTTCTATAAGAACTTTTAATCATTTAAGCATATGTATTTTTAAACATTGTATCAATATCAAATATCCAACATATTAAATTAGCTCATGGCTAGCATTTGAAAGTAACGTGATTTTTCTAGCATCTTTATTCTAGAACTTTGTTAGATATTCAAGATTCTGTGTGCTTTTTTTATCAAATGTTCAGCAACTACACAATAGGAAAACATGGTTCTGGATATTAATAAACTATTTTTAGTTACATACATTTAAAATATGGTATCAAGAACTTAATTTAGATGAATGGGGAAGCATTTTTTTCCTACCTTCTGAAGAGTTCTGTATAATAGCTGTAAACATTAGTTAGTCATCAAAAAGAGCATGGGAGCTCGAATTTTCCATTTAGAAATATACTCTGAGATTATTTCAGGGTTAATTTCAACAGATAAATGAAAAATCACTATTAGTAAAATGACATTGGGAAACTGAGATGAATAGTTCAGCATTTTCTGAGCTGACATGATGTTTGCTGTCTAACTGCATCCTTTCCAATAGGTAGCAGAGAAGCAATTACAAAAAAAAAAAAAAAAAAAAAAAAAAAAAGACATCTGTGCCAAGGTTTAGCCAGCCAAAAAGGGCAAGATCTTGTGTTTAAAAGGTAGAGAATCCAATCGATGAAAATGTCTGGATCTGTTAGCACCAATAAAGCTGAAGGCCACTGGGAAGCTCAGAGAGGGTCTTTTGTTGTAGAGATAGAAAGAGACCCAAACTATGACACTTTGTGGGGAGCAGGGTCAGCAAGGAAGATCATCCATCTTCTTCAGTGGCAGCTTTCTGTCAGATTCTAACTCTGTTTAGTGGAGGAACTAAGCCTCTACTGTTGACACCAACTGATTCTCAGCCAAGTGTAAATGAAGCTAATATTCACTGACCTTATGCATAGCAAATGAAGCCCTCCCTGTCATTTGAGAAATAATGTTATCTGACACTTCAAAAAGTGAGTGATGGACAGAAAGAGAGGAAAAGAGAAAGAAAGGGAGAATGTGTACCAGGGTGTTTCTCTGTGTGTTGGTCCAATAAGTGAGGATACGTCCTTCAGCTACTCCGTATTTTCACTTACTAATCACTGTAGCTACAGATTTACCATTTTGACATAAATTTAACTTTGTAGTGTTTTCATATACATGGAATGACATATTACATGACAAGCTTGGCCTTGCTGTAGAATAAGCTCATGTTTAGCTTCCTCCAGTCTTTACATGCAGTGTCTGGTCACAGAAAGAAAAGGTTTAGTTTCTTTTAATAATAGCTATAAATTTACAGTTTCAAGTTCCTTGTTTACATTCAAAACATAATAAATCAGAATATAATAACTTTTAAAAAATGGATCAATCTCATTAGAGAGCAAGACAAAGTCTGTATTTTGTTTATGATTTTTAAAGCATCGCCTAAAAGGCCCTTTTCTTTCTCTAGCTGTGTCTGGTGCAATCTAACAGTTGTTCTTCATCTCTAAATCAAGATATTCATAATTTGCTCACTGAGGATACTAATTTTATACTATATATTTTCTTATTATGAAGAAATTTTCATTATTACTCTTTTAAAATGTTTCAAGAAAATGAGAACTAAATTCAGCAGAGTCCATAAATATCCATTACATTAATGATATAAAATAGTTGCAGTATAGTAAAGCATTACCATCGATAAAAAGGAAAAAGAGTTGTGGCAAATATGAAACAATGATTTCAAAGAATGTGTGGAATGTAAGGATTTGTGGAAAAGATAAGTTAAAGCATAGCCTTAGGTTTTCAAAGAGTTTCATGGAAGGTGATTATCTGCCATGGTGGATTTCATGAGAATCGCCAGAACAGATCTGCATCTAATTGACATCAATCATGTTTGGACTGAAAATAAACAGTTGTAAAATTTTTGGAATCTGTCTATTGATTTTTTTCACCTCATCACTCTTGTTTATTTGTACTTATTAAAGGAGTGAACATGTTTCTTGTTCTATTTGAACTTAAAAAGACAGCATGTGATCGGTAAGATATTTTCATCTCGGTTCTTTTTTACAAGTAACAAAAATCAGATGAGATCATGCACAAAGTTACCTCCTGGCAGTATTCCTAAATCTAATCATACAAAGACACTAAACATGTGTTTAGTCAATTATTCTTATTTTTTTCCACATTTTTTCTGGACCTAAGCACCCTGCTGAGGAAAATGATGCTCAAAGACCAAAGAGAAATTATCTGTGTCGACAGTGACTTCACTGAATTCTTTCATATCTTTCTCTCATCAGTTATTTATCCTTTGCAGAACTTAACCATTATCTATATAGCAAGCTTTAGCATTGTGCCTTTGTTTATAAATTACATGCACTATTTGTAGAAATAGATACTAAATTTTGTCAATGGAGCAAATATTTTTGAAGCAGTATTCTTTTTTTTTTTTTTTTTTAAAGAGAGAGTGAGAGAGGAGAGAGAGAGAGAGAGAGAATTTTTAATATTTATTTTTTAGTTCTCGGCAGACACAACATCTTAGTTTGTATGTGGTGCTGAGGATCGAACCCGGGCCGCACGCATGCCAGGCGAGCGCGCTACCGCTTGAGCCACATCCCCAGCCCTTGAAGCAGTATTCTGACAAAGAATAACTTAAGTATTATCACTAGTAGAGATGTTCATGGCAATGGAATAAATACAGCTGCTTTTTAGATCTTTTGAATTATAATAGTCAGTTTCTATAAAATGTCTTTGAGGTAAATCTAATGGACACAAATACAAACATGTTTACTCCAGAAACGACAAGTATCTCCTATTCTGGAGATAAAACATGGACAAATGACTTACACAGCTTAAGTCTTCTCATAAAAACTTTGTGGAAAAGCTGTCTGATGCAAAAATGTATACTTTTTGTGAATTTTTATATTACTTTGTCTGCAGAAATTTAAGTGTTTCTATGATGCACAGAACAAAGGAAAAATTGGTTAAAAAGCCATGGATTTTGCTTCATGGAATCATGAGTTTATGGATTTAGCCAGGTGTTTGAATCTACATTGATAGACCAATTCTACTTTCTGATCTGCAAAAGTCATATTAGATTAGTAACACTAAGGTTTAGAAACCAAAATATCATTTCATGCTGCTGTTAAGTAAATTTCAGCCTTTTTGCCCATAGAATTTACATAGTTCAGTCCAGTTCAGTCCTGCTAACCCAGTATGCTAACCCAGTAGGGTATTTTTATGAAAATTAATGCATTATGATGTCATAAAAGCTTCCAGAAACTTTCTAAAATTATTCCATGTGGAATCATTTCAAGCAGTGGTGTTATCTCACAGGACATCTTGATTTATTCCTAGATGTATTGTTTTAAGGATCTTTAAATTTAATCAGACTATACAATCAAGCAATTTATTCAGAGTTTATTGCAATTATCATCATAAATGATTATTAGTACAGTGACATATTTTGTTCTAACTAGTTTTAATTTCTTCTTTAATTTCTGGTGTTATATTAAGAGATTGCTGTTATTTAGTAAATAAATGTATGTAAATATGAAATAATTATTCCCAACAAAGAATTTGATTCCATTTAGTTTTTAAGAAATTATTTAAGTAAATTTTTATTTTAACTTTTATGTTTTTGTATTTAAGCTGTCATCTGGAAGTTATATGATATCAAAATAGACATCATGTTTATTATTTTTACAATAATAAATGGTGCTTTATTGTTTGATAGATATGGCATGGTTTTATATTTAAATGTTAAAGTAATAATTTCACATTTAAGCCAAAATGAAAAGAATCCAGTCTATTCCTTGGCAGGCAATTTCTATGTTTTGTTTTTCCTGTTGAAAAAGTAAAGAAAAAATATGAGACAGATTCTTTGTAGTATAATCAATTGGAGAATCATAGAGTGAATAGTGACATCCCTAACTGAGATCCATAGAAGTTGTTGTCTTTTTCTTTGTCAGTTTGGAGGGGAAATAAACTAGAGTTCAAGTATCTGTTCTGACTCCCCCATTTCTTCCTATTGAGGCACTCAGGAAAAAAGCACTGGTAACAACTGCAAAGGTAAACATTCCTTGGAGGGCAGGGTTGATTTTACTTCTGGTTTTTACTGTGCTATGGGGGTCAAAGATTTCTGGAGAAGATTAACCTATGTTTGCTATCAGGAAAAGTAGGAGATTTTCCCTTTCTATACCTGCAGATCTCTGAAGTCATGTAGATTGGAGTTTACTCTGCATTGCTTTGTCAGCATAGCTGTGGTTTTCTTTGACAGATGTTAAAAAAAATCCTGAAATGGAAGGAATTGAGCATAAAAAAATGCCTTCTGTAGAGAACTATAGCACATAATTTAAAAAGTTTGTGTTGTACCATATATACATGCACACACCCCCCCACACACACACGCGTGTGTTTGTGTGTGTGTGTGTGTGTGTGTAAGGGGTGTGTGCATGTATGTAAGATTATGCCATTTTTCTATTTAAGGAATTCAAGTCAAAATCTGTCTAAATATGTTCCAAAATAGCAATATTATGATGAGTTAAAAGTCAACTGCAATTAAGTTTAGATGTTAGATTTTTAGTTTTAGGATTTCTGTTTCCAAAATCACAAAGAGTTGATTTTTTATTCTATCTTTAAGTAGCTGGAAGGTATATTAGGAAGTAATATGTCAGGAAAGTAAATTATTTTATTCTGTTGCCCTTATCTTTTTTGCCAGTTAACTAAGGAACTAGCCAGCTTCCTGTTTTCTTATTTGTTTCCCTCATTCGTCCTCCTTTCTTTCTCTCATTTACATTCATAAATATAAATAAGCATTTCAGAAACCATATAAGTATAGCCATAAATATATAGAAAGTTTGTTCAGGTCAATAGGCTCTGCAGTGAAGACTTCTTACATGAAATTTTTTCCTTTGTGACTTGCAATTGTCCCTTGAGTTTGCCTGTTCAGGCTGCTTCGCTTAGGCCGTCCTGTGTCCTCCCTATGGAGGCCTAATGATGATATGAAAAGAGATCAATAAGCTAATTGTTTTTTGTTAGTAAAACCATATAACTATTTTGCCATTTGAATATGGAAAAGCATTTTGCAGTTTTGTTTTCCTCTGTTGCTAGTTGCCTGCTATGTTTACTTCTTATAAATTGGTACCACAGTAGAAGTTTTCCAAGTGAAGATGACAGTGAAGTTTCCATGCACACTTTTATACTTATAATGACCTTTACGGCTCCCAAGGTGAGATGCATGTTTAGGAATTTGTATGAATCTCTGGAGAGATGGACTGTGGTGGAGAATTCTGTAGGGATTGATCTCATTAAAGTATACTCAATAAGACTATAAGAACAGTTCAGCTAGATTTAAATATTTGTTGACAATTTAAATCATCACCAAAATTTAATGCATTTTACTGAGGAAAAATGATGAAAGTGACAGGAATATGATAAATGGGAAATTAGGCATTCTTCAGTGGTGCATGGAGAGTAGAAGAACAAACACAACAAAAATATTAGCATTATCAGTACTAAAAAGACTGTGGAGGGAGAATGTTTAGAATATAAAACCAATCCAATATGAAAATATTCAGCAAACATTTCTTAAATGCTTATTGTTTATAGATACTCATAATATGTTTTGGGGGGCTTAGATAAACTTACATGAATTTACAGTTTGGCAAAAACTCTTAAAATTAATTCTGTTTACTATACAATTAGCAATATGTTTTTAATTCCATTTGAAAAATTAAATTCTTTTACAATCTTCCCCTATAAAATGTCAAACCAACAGAAAACTAGAAAGATTAGTATAGTGAACACCCTAACATCTTAAGACTCTGTAATTGTTAAAAGCTTGCCACATATATATAAATCACCCACCCCTCTGTATGTGTGTGTGTATGTGTGTGTGTGTGTGTGTGTGTGTGTGTGTATGAGTGCATGCATGTGCGTATGTGTCTAACCTTTTTTTCTTTTCTTTTTCCCCTGGCTTAATCAGTGGATATATAACTTTCAGATATCCTGAGAGTTAACTTCTAAAGATTCTAATATATTTCTCCAAAATAAAAGCATTTTCTAATATAAACAGTTTTCAAACTCAAGAAACTTACCAGTCATTTGAATTTTATCTTAAAACATATTCCTTATGCAAACTTCCCAGTTGTGTCAAACTCCTTTTATTGCTTTTTTTTTTCACAATCTTTGATCCACTTAAAGTCTCATGTTTGTTTTGTTGCCACAATTATTTTCTTTCTTTTAATTTATAATTTTCCTTCACACATTTTTTTTTTTTTAAAGAATCCAGATCAGTTACCTCTTAGAATATGCCACATTCTAGATTTACCGGGTTACTTTTCCTCATTACCTCATTAGATTCAAGTTAAAACTTTTGGTGGACATAAACACAGTGGATGTGGTTTACTTCCTAAGTCATCATAGCACTTTTACTCCATATTTTGAATACGAGGTTGGGATGATTTGGTTCAAGGTTAGTATGCCACATTTCTCTATCATAAATTTAACATTGTTGCTGATATTTGGAGACACTATGATTGATTTTTCAGTTTCATGGCAATCTTTTACCCAGTCTTTATCATCCAGTGATATCAATTGGAATCACTTATTACATTGATAGGTACAAAATGTTCATTTTCTCTTTTCATATTTCTTTTACATGTAGTATTTTTTATTGTACAAAATATTTTTTTTTTCTTTTCTTTAGTCCCAATTGTTTGTTCTTAAATAGAACTATAGACTCATAGATACTAAATGAAAGTGTAACTTAAAAAAAAATAATTTATTTTCCACTTGATTAAGAATGAAATTAAATGTTAATTGTATTCACTTTTAGGATTGAAATTCCAGTTTATTTATTCCAATTTTGGTTTTATTATCATTTTTTTCCTCTGATGGGAAGTTTAATGAAACTTATATTTATAATAATTGAATAGGTTTTATTTTCAGAGAACTTTTTGAATCATTTTCTTGGACTGACACCATTATCTATCAAATTAAGTAAATAAAGACTCAGCCTATTTCTTCTAGACTGGAGATAGATTTGCTAGACTGGAACCCACCACCTGTTTAGTTGTGTGAATGGGCAATCTGCATAATCTCTCAGGGCCTTTATCTCCCACTTTTAAGGAGGTAGATATTAGCAGTATCCTTCTCCAAAAGTTGTCTGTGGACCAAATGATCCAATATAGATACAGCTGTAGCTCATAGAAATTGGACAATAAATATGTATAAAAATGAGATGATGGTTGTAAAGCATTTAACACTATTGAACAATGGTAAACAATCAATAAGTGTTAGCTACAATTGTTGCTACTCTAAAAATTGCTTTCTATGTTTGTACTTTAGTAAATGTGCCTGGCAATGATCCAGAAATCTTATTGATTTTCTCTCCACAAAAATCTCTCCAATCTATCCTATCTATTTCTCTTCATTCTGCTGCCAATATTGTAGTTTAAGTCTTTGTTCTATCTTAGAGAATATCAATAGTCCTTTAATTTATTGGTTTGCATTTTCTCTTCTTTCCTACCAGTATTTTATTTTCTTTGTAGTGCTGGGGATCCAACCCAGAGCCTTATGCCTGCAAGGCAAACACTCTACCAACTGAGCCAAATCCCCAGCCCCCACCAGTATTTTTTAATCACTCATGATTCACTTGTTTTAAAAATGTAAATTCAAAGACTTCCTTTTTGCTTTTTTTTTTTTTTTTTTTTTTTTTTGTGGTGCTGGGGATTTAACCCAGGACCTTGTGTATGCAAGGCAAGCACTCTATCAACATCCCCAGCCCCCCTTTCTTTAAAATGTAAAGATCTTCCTTAAGGTCTGATTGAAAATCCCTTGTCACCTAACTCTGCTTATACTTTCACCTACCATCCAATGACCCTGCATAATTTGAGGTGTATTAAATGTCTTATTTGCATTTGTGATTTTTCTACAGTATAACTTTCTGCCTCAATTGTCATCTCTTTCTGGAAAAATTTCTTAAGCACATCAATTACTCTCTCTGTTCCCTTTCCAATGAGTCCATAGTCATGCTTGTCAGATGGATTTCCAATATGCATCAACTTTAACATGTCCCATTAGACTGTAAGATACTAGAAGATAAAGAAAACTTATCCTCTGCATTTAACACCTTCCTGACTAACCTACTAGAAGAGCAATTATTAAACATATAAATGACATTATTTAGTTCATTTCTGTAAGGCAGGAAACAGAGATTACATTTTCTTATTCACAGTGCAATTGAGTACAAATAAATAATTCTGACGATAATAGAGATTCTCCTCAAAGTAATAAAATGTCCTTATACTGTTGAAAAGAAAATTCCAACTTAAATCTTCATGAATAGGGAACTAAGACAATTAAGAATATCCATATGGAGAGATGTTCTCAATATTAGGCTAAGTAAAAATGTAACTTTGTAACTATAAGGTTTTGTACTTATTTTAAGAAAATGATCAGAAAACTATACATGACATTGTTAATGTGGATCGTCTGTAGCTGCTGCATTTCTTAGATATGTTCCTCATGCTTTCTGCATTGATTATATATTGCTACATATGTATATGAATGTATGAGGATACATATATCTACTTTTATCTATCTAATTTATTTTATATAATTTTAAAGTTTAAAAAAAAACTGTAGGAGTAGAGCATGACAAAATTAACACACCCTTTCCTTGTTTTTCAGCCTTGCTAACATGAAGGGTACAAGTACTATTTTTAGTTGCATTAAAATATGGAATATCCTTATAATTAATAAATACAGGGTTCCTTATTTTCCGGAACTTCTAATATAAATTTAAAAATGCAATCTGGACTAATTTAATAAATGCATTACCATAAATGTTGGGAGAAAATGAGGCTTTATGGGGTTTTAAAGTATAAAGCATTTCATTTTTATGATTTCTTTCTAACTGCTTGATTACATAGAATTGGATTATTTGAACTTATTTTAACATATAAACAAATCTCTGTGTATATATGCATATACATATATGTATTTTTCTATATTACTAATCTTTGAGCTGTAGCAGTACTAATAAGCTGTTATAATATATATAATTTATAGAATATAATTTATAGAATATAAATATAATTTATAGAATAAGCTGCCACTGAGTAGCATAGCTTCTAATGGTTTTATATATGAATTCCTCAAAGGTAAATGTGTCTCTTTTTCTTAAGGAAGGCATTGTATATAATTAAATATTAATTCCAAAAAGGAAACCAGGTTAATTATATACCTTACTTCTAAAAGGAAGTGACTACATTGTCCCAGTCTTCTTCAATGCAAACTGAATCTTGCTGTATCTTATATATTATATAGTATTTTTATTTGTAGCACACCTAATTTTTTTGCTAGTCATATATTGAATATGGGTTTCTTAGCTTCATCAAAACTACAGTTTTTAATTTTCATGCCATTCAGTAAGTTTACTTGAAGTAACTCAAACTAGATGATAGGAAATATTTTAGGGGAAAATCATCATGAGTTGTATAATAGCATCTAATTTAAAACAAATTTTTTAAGGATATAAAAAATGTGACCCTCAGCTTTGTTTAGTTCTCTGTGATTTTTGGTAGATCAGCTTTCTCTCCTCATATACTCAGTAGGTAACTATTGTTTCAGGTTCTCAACCTCAGAAGTTTTGGCAAAACAAGAAAACTTGTGATTGGCAGCTGAGATGGAAAAAAAAAAAAAAAAAACTGCCAACAGTCAGTGTTTCCCCATCACAGCAGCTGTTGGACAGCATAAAACTTCTACCACAAAAACCTCTCCCACTGATCATCTTTTCCCAGATTTATCTCCCAACCTATTATATAATTCAACAAACTGTATTTTACATATTTTCTGTGCACTTCAAGTAGACTTTATATCTACATCAAGTGTAGGTATTTTAAATAACTGGATAAAAAATAAGTCAGAAAAGGGTAAATTGTATGTGAATTTTAATTCAGAAAAAATTTCAACCAGAGAAAAAAATAAGGACTCCTAGCAGATAATGCATTCATTTGAGTTTTGATAAACAATTGTGAGAGCCTACCAAGGCACACAGGTACAGTGACACGACTAGCAATGATGGGCCACCAAGCTGGAGTTTGTATGAGAATGAAGGAGAGATAAGGCTGGGAAAATAAATAAAGTAGACTGAATTCTGCAGTGCTCTCTGTGTTGTGCTAAAAAATAGTACTGCCATTTGTAATTATGGAGGAATCATCAAGGATTTGTAATGAGGGCACATAATCCAAATTGAGCAGCAGTGGTAACTTTAAGGGGAGACTAGATTGGAGAATGGAAGGTCTGGACAGACTGAAGGCAACAAAACCTTTCAAAAAATCTCTAGGAAAGGACTTTGGTAAAAATGGTAGGGAAGTGGGACGTTAGGGGATTGTTATTATTGAGATAGAACTATTGTCCATACAAACAAGATACAAAGGGTTACATACTGTGGGTTTTTTTTTTTAACTTTTACTTATGTTGTTTTTTTTTTTAAAGCCAACTTTTACTATTTTTTAAGCCAACTTCAGTTCAGCTAACCATTGAATCAATAAGTTTACTATTTTTGATTGTGCATGCTTTATACTCTTCTGACAAATCTCTCTCTTCCTATAGTATTCACATATTGTTTGTCCTTCATAAGTCCAAGTGTTACTTCTCCAGGAAGTCCTCTCTGAAAACCAGTATTTCCTGTCTTAGAAGCCCCAGAATATTTTACTTGCATATTTTATATAACAAATGAATTATTACCCAAGATATTATGTTTAAGTGGTGAAATAGGAGCTGGGGAATCAAACTCTTACATTACCACGTATACCAGTGATAATCTTAGTCAAGTTACATAACCTTACATAACTTCAATTCATCTTCAATTGGGAACCATGATAAACTATATTCATTCAACATGATATATAATATTATTAATATTAAATTAAGTAATACACATATACTAATGGCTAACAATGCTGGTCAAAATCAATGCTTGGTAAATGTAAGTTTAATTATTAGGTGGTTTGTAAGATGATATTTAGATTACATAGAAGATTTAAGTGGGGAATGATATCTCCTATCAAATGATGGAACAAATTTATCACTCTTAATTAGGGACTCTTGAAATGGGATCAAAATATCATGATTGGTTACAATGGACAAAAGAGAAGAATAATTCAAAATACCCAATTTTCCTAAGATTTCTTTGTTGGCCAGGGCAGAAAATGCAGCAGTCTGAGTTTCTGTGGTAGTGAACATGGCTATAGATGGTGACTATGATTTTAGTGATATCTAGGAGGTATGCTGGGACATTTTCAGAGATATTTTTGAAAATATTAGTGATAGAAAAATCTGGGAAGACAAGTTTGATTATATTCTGGTAGGACAGTTCTTCAGGAGAATCACATGAGGCACATAGGGTCTTAATTCGTCGCATTAACAGTGGTGAGTGCAAAGACGAAACTGAAGTGAACCAAGGAGGGGATGATAAAGTGGGAAGATGGTTGAAATAATAGATGTTGTTATGAATAAAAGAGAAATGACTAAGTAACCCTAGTTAGCAGAGTAAACAAAAGTTTAATTATTTGTATGGCCCATATAATAAGGGTTCTATCCCTTTTGGAGGAGTATCATAATGAAATTTTTGAGAAGTCAATATTAAAGAATTTTTCTATCCCAAGTTTCAGAAACTTATTTCATGAATAAAATGTAGATAAAATGCATAGTTACATGAAATTCCTAGTAGAATTTAGAACAATGTAAACTCATTTGGGGAAATCATGCCACCATCATAGTGAGAAAAGAACAAAATATAAGGCTGAGATCAAAATGGGAGATTTCAGGGTTCATGCCTGAGAAATGAAAAATTCTGATTGCTGATGACAACATAAATATATTTTTGTTCATTGACAGATGGAAATGTTATCAATTTGTCTCTTCAAAGCAAGAAAGAGGAATTGAGGTGAAAGGATCACAGGTATAAGGGAAAAAGTGGGGGCTGGAGATATAGCTTAGTGGTGGAGTGCTTGCCCAGCATGCATGAAGCCCTGGATTTGATACCCAGCACTGCTCCCCACTGCCAAAAAAAAAAAAAAAAAAAAAAAAAAAAAAAAGAGTGCTTTGTCACAGAATTTCAGAAGTTAATTGTCTTTCCCCTAATTTATTAATTCATTGCTTTCAACAATCAAAGACATAAAGTTTCTAAGCTTTTTAATTTGTGATTTAATTTGTGATTAATTTAATTTGCAATTAATTTGCTAATGTTTATTAATTATCTAGTTTTCAGAATTACTGAATACATGTGTTAATAATCACAGCGCCAAAAGAAACAGCTTGTCTGCATTATAAAATAATTTAAAGGTACACATTTTTAAAGATGTATTTTGAAATAAAAAGTTTCTAAAATCTTCAGTTTGTTTCAGAGAAGATTGTAAAAACACAGTATGAACCCTTGAAGGCATATGACATTAGATCATACATGTTCCTCAACATTTCCCTTTAGTTCTAGATTTTTGAAAATGCAACATGCATTGCTTACACTAATCTGATATCTTAAAATAATAATTTTTGTTGCTTAAGTTCCTTTCAAGTTAATATAGATCACATAAGAATTTTCTGTTTGCAATTGTGTTGTGGAGAATAGATGTACATGGAGCCCTGAAAATAGATTTTTAAATAGCAAATGTGGTCCTTTCAAACGAATATACCTGTAATAAAACTAAAATTTTTCTCAGAAAAATCGACTAGATACTGTTTCTAAGGATGACATCATTATTTTTAAAGAGGATCCTTTCTGAAAATTTTCAGGAGGCATTACTTAATGGCAACTGAAGCAAATGAAGAGCAAATGGAAACAAGGCAGTCACCTTCTGGGGAGCTTTGAATAGTTTCAGTGAAAAATTAAGGACCACCTGCCATGTTGAATTTTATAAGTATGAGTGATGCAGAGGTCCTTGCCAATGCATTCATGAATAAATGAAAAAAAAGAGGGGTTTTATATAGTAACACAAACCTTCAAATGGAGTTGAAAGACAAGGCTCTTCTTTACTGGGCGAAAGTTATCTGCTATATAGAAAAGCCTACTGAATGAAACATTTGTCCTCAAGGTCCTTTTAATCTGCTGTGAGGTTCTGCCTGTTACCTCACTTGGAATAATGTGCCAATTTTGTAAGGATAAAGAGAATTTTATCCTTTTTTCATTCCTTTAGCTTCTTGATGCAGCATTTCCTTGAATTTCACAGTACCTGCCTGTTTTTAGCAGCTCTAATTTCAGACTATCACTTTCCTGGACAAAAGTGTAAGAACTGATATTCTCATCGACTTGATGGAGAATATTCAAGAAATGCAATCCCAGTGAGAATGTCACTTACTAATGGATATTTCTTTCTGCAGGCATCTTGAAAAATTCTGTTACTGTTCCCCCTCTCTAATACCTCTTATTCAGTACAAAGACGGATTAAAATGTCTGTTATCCAGGGACGTTTGCTAGTTTGGCAGCATGTTGCTTTTGTATTGTGAGTGCTTATTGTTCACATCTCATGCTTTTAATAGTGTGAGTTAAATTATTTTTTTTCCCCTAACAAAATATTTACTTTGTTCTGTGATAGTTTAAAACTGAAGTGCAGGAATTATGAGAGATTTAATTGAATTTGATCTGTTTTACTTTTATTATTTATTTCTCTAAGTTGAAAAGGGATATATGGAAATAATAATAGATTTTTTAATGTTATGAAAATTGAAATTTGTTTTATAACTGGGACAAAGAATACAGGTTCTTATCACTAAACAAAAGTGCTTCAGTTAGTATGCAGAACTGTTAAAATCAAGCAAACAAAAAATTTCTCAGTTTTTAATTGAACTTTAAGCAAATTGTTATTGTGAAATTTGTTGATTATAACTAATTCTAAAAATACTGGTTAAGAAACTGGCTGGTAAAATTTTATAAAATTTCCATATATCAGGGGCTACGGTCTGGCTTGGTAGAGCACTTGCCTAGCACATGTGAGGCACTGGGTTCAATACTCAGTACCACTAAATAAATAAATAAATAAATAAACAAACAAACAAATAAATAAATAAATAAATAATGGTTGAATAAAAAAATGCTTTTAAAAAATTTTCCAAATATCAGAACTTTGGTGTTTGTCTGGGTTATATATTTATTTTAGTTATATACTAAAGTGACTTTTATTGAGAGACTTACTATTGTAATCTCAAGACTCTTCAAAAGACCCCCGTGTTTCTTGTCATTTCATTGTAGTGATTAAGGTGACCCTTATTCTGTTGCTATTTTTAATAGCTACTCCTTCACTCTTGAAAGATCCTGGTTTGGGTGTTTTGTGGTCATTTTCCATTTAAACCTTTTGGTGAGAGGCAAAGAAAAACTCTAACTTTTCTGCTATTGAAAGAATAAAGCAATGACAGTTTCATAGTTTTTCCTTTTAAAACTTGAAATAAGGGACAGTGATATAAAAATGGATAAAATTAATAAAAGTAGTCTGTCAACTTAAATCTACATAGCATATTCTTAGATTTTTTAAAAGCTTATTTTATTTGTTTGTTTCTTTGTTTACAGAATTATTTCAACATTGTTACTTTCCAAGCATATTATCTTGGGAACTTTGAAGAAAAACTAAATATTTGATGAACAGAACTAATGTTCCTTTAAAAATATGTTTTCTTTGTGTTTAAATATTTTTTAAAATGCTTTATTAGAACTGGGTTTCATTAACTAGGACATACCTGAAGCATAGAAGAACACTTGATACTGTTTGGTAGTGAAGCAGGTGTTCTCAACTGTACTCTTGACATTTGGGGAGGATAAATCTTTGTTTTGAAAGATATGTATGATGTCTGCCTACTAAATGGATTATGATTATCAAAAGCATTTTCAGACATTGCCAGTTTTTGTGTGTGGGGGGGGGGAGAAAAAATGGATAATTAAAAATTAAAGCCCTAGGGGCATGGGTTGTGGCTTAGTGGAAGAGCGCTCCTCTAGCCTGTGTGAGGCCCTGGGTTCCATCCTCAGCACCACATAAAAATAAATAAAATAAAGGTATAGAAAAAATTAAAGCCCTAGACACGTAGCTAGGAAAACATTGTATTATATTAGAGCCTTGTGATTCCTATGTGAATTATCTCCATATCTTTTATTTTCTTATGGTAGTTTTTAGCAAAATGTATAGCATAGGATGATTTTTCTTCAGTCCTGCCAAAGTAGAAGTGGTAAGGTTCCTAAACTGCTTGTTTCAGGAAGCAGAGTCACCTAAGTAATAGAATAGGTGGTAAGCACTTAAGATAAGCAATTACTATGTGTTCTGAGGATTTGCTTCAAAGATGATAGGAGAGAGTACATTAGTTTTACAGATTGAAGAGTCCTTACATAACCACAAATGTGGAGCTTCAGTTATATGGTAGGCATTTATGCATACAGTATAATTAGGTGTTTTGTTGCAAACTACCAGTGTTAAATTAGTATGTGTAAATGAAACCATGAGGAGAATTTGTCTCCTTAATACTGGTGATGATGGTAAGGCATGTCTTCTTCAGCATGTTCTCTCTCTTTTTCTTTGTTTATATTCAGGCTCATTTTGTAATGATGAGGTAACCCACACCCAACTATTACTGTATAACTTCTCCTAGATCCATGTCAAAAAATTTTCATGATGAATCATCTGTGGACATACTGGCTAGGAGAAATAACAATGGAAGAAACTCCAAATTATTGTAGTTTTCTTCCCTCATAAGTTTATGAGGGAAGAAAATGGGAGCTTTCATTTTTCTTAGTTGTCCTTAGAAAAAAATAATCAGATCTTATAAATATGTATGGAAAGTAAAGTAATATCATATTGTGTATGCATCACTGTTAAGGATAGCAAAGAAAAGCAAGAACTACCTTGAAATATAAATTATATTTTCATAGAAATTGATTCTTTCATTATTTTTTTCTTTTTTTAAAATTGCTTTTATTTTTTAAATACACGACAGCAGAATGCATCACAATTCTTATTACACATATAGAACACAATTTTTCATATCTCTGTTTGTATATAAAATATGCTCACACCAATTCATGTCTTCATACATGTAAAGCTGCTTTTTCCTTTTTTTGATAGAATGCTAGAATTCAATCTATATTAAGAAAAATCTGGATTACAGAGGTAACTTTCATCCTCTTAAATCAATAACTTATCATTATTTTTTTGTTGTTGTTGGTCGTTCAAAACATTACATAGTTCATTATTTTTTTTCAACTGTTTGATCTATAATAGTTGCCTACAGAATACTGGAGTTTTCCTTGGGACTTCTAGAATCTTCTCTTGAGTTTTTATCAGTTTTCATTTTTTTGGGGGGGGGGGAGGAGCATTACATGGAAGTTACAGGCGTGTATTTGGCCTGTTTTCGTGCATTATAGAATTAAAAGTACAGTTACACTTCTACCAAAATAACATCCTAAATGTTATGGTTTGTATTTTTAATATCCCTGCCAAAACTCATATGTTAAACAATGCAGGATGTTTAGAGGTGAAATGATGAGCTTATGAGATGTAATCTCATCAGTGAATTCATCCATTTTAAGAATTGATGATTTGAATGGATTACTTGATGGTGAATGTAATTAGGTACAATGTGACTAGAGGACTTTGGTCTCTGGAGTCATGACCTAATCTATATGTGTCCATGGCTCCTTCCTTTCTCTTGTTTCTTGGCTGTCATGAGCTGAACAGCTTTCCTCCTCCACAGCATTCTGTCACGATATTCTGCCTCACCTCAGACCCAGAGCAATGTAATTTGCCAACCATGAACTGAACCTCTGAGGTTTATTTTCCTCTGATGTTTATTTATTCAAAATAAACCTCTGTCCTACTACATTGTTTATATCAGGTATTTTGGCTACAGCAACAGAAAGCTGACTCAACAAAATAAGTTTAGCCAGACTAAAAAAATAGAAGGGAAAATAGGTTAACTTTCATACAATTTTTTAAAAAGTACTATTATCTTAAAGGATTCAATATACATTATTTCTTTAGTTGAAGATACTGAAGGTATTTTAAAGTTGAAACTCATATGCCTTTAGCTACATAGTTTATACAGTGAGCATTCTCACAAAATATTGGAGAATATTTTGAGAAATTTTTGTATGGTTTGGAAGAAGCAGTGTTATTTTAATTTAAAAATATATTGTTCTTCACCAAGTTACAATAATGATAATAGTAACTGACATAGATATAATACCTAACTACATGCTAGAAACACGTTTTAAATTTAGTTCTTATCTCAATCCTATTATGAAAGTATGTTAAACCCATACTAAAGATGAGGAAACCCATGCAATTTCCTATTAGTGACCTAGTGATAGGGCTAGCAATTGAAGTCATAATTTAAGTATTTGGCTTCAGCTTAAAAGCCTGCAGCATGTTGCAGTACCTTCTACTATTCTGTAAAGGTTTCATTATTCATCAATATGCTTTCAGAGACGTTTCTTCTAGTTTGGTAAATAAAATTAAAATCCACATAACTGTACATAAAATACCAACATACTAGGCGATGTCAAAGGTTTGCTAATAAAACATGACATTGCAGGAAGACTTCCAAGGCTTAAACTTCTATAAAATGTAAAGAAAATACATTTGACACTTTTACATTTAATTGGGGAAGTATGGTAATTATTTTGCATGATTGCAGTGAAGTTGTAATGTACTTTATATGGATAGATAGAATCATACCTATATTCTTATCTGTACTGTTAAATGGGAGAAATGAGAAGATAAAGAAGGGCTTAGTAGCATAAACTAGAGTGCAGATACGGCTTCATTAAGGAAGTGATGTGATGTGGAATTTAAACAAATGTACCTGTAATGACTTTCAGGAACTTCAATACCACATAGCTTACTCTTTAATATAATCTTCTTTAGATTTCAGGATGCTTTTTAAAAATATCTATTTATGTATTTGTTGGAGTACTCCATGTCAGTTTGGTGAACTCTCTTTTGGCTAAGTATTTAATACTCTTCTCTTATTAATTATGCTGATGTTTGTTAAGTTCTTCTTCATTTATTCTTTTGCTGTTTTTCTGGAAAAGTTAATAGGAGTGCTTATGCAATACTAATATGTACTGTGACAGAATTTATTCATTCATATACTAGTCTGATATATAAAATGAGTAATTTTAACCTTTTGCATAATTTTTACCTTTTACATAACGCACAGTATATTAATTCATTAGTAAACAGAGTGCTTATAAATTAACCTTATGATTCTTCAGAAGAGAATGTCCCAAATATAAAAATGACAAGTACAACACCAAATTTGTTATTCTGCAGAAATAACTTTGGAGATATTGGTGAATCCTGAAATCTAAAAATACCATGAATTTTCATACTGCACTCTACACTCTAATTAAATTATCTCACATAGCACTATGTGATAATTTTATGCGGTAAACAGCTGGCACATTAGTGAAATATCAATTTTCAGAAAAATAGTATGTTAAATGGCGAGAATGATAACCTATTTCCTGAAATCCCCACAAATTATATTAAGAATAAATATCAATTGATTATACTTTCCTAAATGCAAGGCTTCATGCTGTACCAAAGTATTGATAGAAGGAATTTAACTATGGGACTCACTTATTTCTAAGATCTCAAGTATTCTGTTTTATAAATGAGAAATGTTTTCTTTTCTATTGAACATTTTTTTTTGATAGTAAAAACAGTTGGAACAGTTGGATTTGAGGAAAAGATCATGAGAATTAGTGATCTGAGGACTTTCTGTTAATCTTTTTTTGCTTTTCATATCAAAGCAATAATGTAGAAATTTCTATTATATTAATAAAATCAGATATAATGAATCCTATAGAGGAAATATAATTTCTGTTGGTTCATTTCTAAGTAATTTACATGTCAAAATACATAAGTAAAAATATAAATAAAAAAATAAGTGAAAGGGATTCTACTAGAGTAGAGGATGGAGAATGGGGAGGGAAGGAAGAAGGGAAGGAAAAAGAGGAAGGGAAAAGGATCATGAACTGAAATTGATTTTCATGCATGTTTGAGTTTGTTGGGATGAACTCAAGTACTATGCATAACTATTTTGCTCTAATACAACTATCTGAGTAAATATAAACCACATATGTATTTTTAATTATATAATTTTGTATCAATTACATGTTAAATAGAAATATATATCTCCTAATCTAATCAGCTATTTGGACAATTGTTCTAAGACATATGCCCTAAATGATAATTTTTATAATCTAATTTAGAAGAGGGCAGGATATTTTGAGAATTCTCTGCTTGAAATACAACTTTACTTGAAAGGATAGTGGAAGAAGCAATTAAATAAAAATTAATGAAATTTTCACATAGATATTACATCAAGGTCAGTATGTGAACTTGTTCAGCTATTTCATTTTTTTATGTGCAAAGTAGGGTATTTAACCAACTACATTAAATACCACTTAGGCTATTAGCGATGCAAGCATCTTTCTTTACACTTAGGTATGCACAACATGTAATGAATGAACAGAAAACCAACTAATATATTTGAAAGTTTAAGCAAACTATTTTATAGTTGAGGATATAATTGAGATGGAAAATGTATAAAGCAAAGCTGAAATGGAAGTAACCTGAGCAATACATCAGATCTTTATAAATTGTTTCCTCTGAATTCTAATTTTTGAAATATTTTATATCACTCAACACAATTTGTATGATAAGAGAAGAATTTCTGTCTGGGAAAATCAAAGAACTTTAAAGCCTTTATTGACACCATGTCTAGACATATTCCTCTAACATCTGTATCTTGAAAAGATTCACCTTCTAGCCTCTTACTTAAAGGACTACTAATTTAAACTACAAAATAATCATGTAGGGAAATGTCAAAAGAGATACTCATATCCTTACAAAGTTGGGACTCTTCTTGTCTAATTATTGGCATTCAGAAAAGAGTACCCTTAGCCTTATAATGCCTCAGGTATTATCTTCATTATGGTGACATGAAAGCACAATGGAAAGTTTAAGCGTCAGGTACCTCACTTTTCCACTAGTGTTGGTATACACACAAAGTGTCCATTTCACAAATTCTTATACAATACTTGGTTATCCCTATATTACACAGAACTAAACTGGTCACCCTTGGCCTTTCTGTATTCTGTTGTTTTAAACACATTTACTAGTCCTCTTATTAGTGTTTTGTTGAACATTTACCCCCAAAAGTATTTCAACTTAAATGCTGCAAGAAGACTATTCTAAAAATATTGCTGGACCCATTCCACCTGGTGTCCACCTGTGACAGCATGTCTTCACAATCTGTCATGTGCTTTTCTTCTGTATGTTCTTAACCTCTTTGTTTGGGTACAATTTTCGAATAGCTGTTTTTCCTTATTTAATGTGTTATACATAGTACAGATTGACATTTCCAAATCTTTAGTCAGTTTCTGGAATGATTTGATACTACATAATTAAGATGATTTAATGCACTATCAGTTCTCTATACATAATATTATTTTATAGCACTATTAGTGTAGAGATAAAGTCAGTCATTATATTCTAGTTTATAATTTTCTTTCTGAGAACTTTTAACATTTTGCATTTGGAAATGTGCACATTTACATTATTATTCTTTTCTTTGAAAAAACAATATCGAACTTCTAAATTCACGAATATTTTAGATTCACATATATTTATATAAATGTTGAGTCTAATATTATGTAGTGCTTGCCATTACTTTTCCTGAGTTTACTCTTAATGTTAAGGTACTGTATGCTTTTATCCCATTTTTGTTCATTTCAAGTTTTAGCACAAAAAATGTGAAATAGTATAGGTGCATGTAAATAGTCTTTGATTCACAGATTGTCATGCCCACAACATTGATCAGAGGTCAGATAAATTAATTTATCTTGAAGTATATAAAATTAAAAGGGAAAACAGAAATGTACAGAAGGACGTATTGCTCTGTATGTTTGTTTGTGCTCATAGTAAAACATGTAATGGCCCAATGTATTTAAATTAGTTTTTGTTTACAATAATTGTTATAAAATTTTAAAGAGAATCAGTGAGAAATAAATTGAAATGATCCTTATAACAAAAGGCATTAAATGATATTTTAGTGTTTTCTAATATAAATGTTAATTATATAAGTTTATTTTAATAGATTATCATCTAGTTACTAATTACTAACAATAAAAAGTATTGTGTACTTAATGTATGACAATTTAATTAACCTAAAGCTGGGAAATATTTATGTACATATTTTAGTTTGGATAGGTCATATCTTTGAGGAAAAAACTGTATTTTTTAAAGATTCCAGAGCATAAGAGAAGTATTATTGCTTAGTGCTTAACCCTACACTGATATTTTTATTATAATTTAAAATTCACAGTTTAGTTGGTTCCCTCTCTTGGACCTTCTCTCTTTTCTGTTCAATGGACGTGTTCCAATTATACTCTTCTAAAATGTTTTCCATGTCATTTATACGTTTATATATGTTACTATATTGAGGACACTGATGTAATCATGTTAGAAATCATCTAAAGCATTAATCTAAAAGTGGCTGTGCAGTTGTATGACTATACAGTGTAGCAAGCAACTCCTCTAAGAGTGAAAGCCCATGAAATGTGTCTTCTTACTGATGTATCCCAGGCTACACTGACCACTGATAAGAATAGTTCACATCAAAGCAATTATTGATTATCATGAAAAATCTGGATTCAGTGAATTAGTTTTTAAATGTAGAATGATATTGCAAGATGCATAATGCTGTCAAATTAATGTTTTTCATTCTTTCACTTTGTAAGTGTAGGTTAACATATGGGGTAGATATTGTGTTAGGCATAGGAATTCTTAGATACATATAGTTCCAGCCCTTGAGGGGTTCATAGTGACCTAACAAGAACAACACATAATTATAGCAGTATTAGTGTCATAATATTGGTATGTTTCACAGGGTAAAACTGTTCTCCTAAATAACCTTAGAAGATCAGAAAAAATGGAGGATATAAAACCTTTAACTGATATTTGATGGAAGAAACACAACTATTTTTTTCTGAAAAATTTATAAAAAATATAATTAAGCGGTATTCAACAAGTACCTACATTATATTTTTGCAAAATGCTATGGATACAAAGTTAATGTGATCTGCATAGAGCTGTGTCAGATTATATGTTTGGTGTAAAAATTTTAAAAAAGTAACAATTATTTAAATAATTACTATTAGTAAGGAGTAGAAAGTATGAGACTCCAGTCATAGAATTCTTAGTGTTTCATTTCTAACAATTACATTTATCCCACGACTTGTGTAAGTGTGCCTATGTGTGTGTGTGTGTGTGTGTGTGTGTGTGTGTGTTTGTGTGTTGTCTCTTCTTTTTCTCTCTTCATTCTTTTCTGTAGCCAGCTTCTTTTTTGAAAAAGAACGATTGAGCTCAACAATATCATTTTTATAAGGATTTATTTTTCCTGTTATTTCTTTTCTAAGAATTAAGGATTGAGAATATCCTCATTTTCCTGATGCATCTTTTTTAAATGTCATGCTTCAGGGTAAACTGATTTCTTTATGATCTCTGGAAAATTTTCCACTGACATAACAGAAATGATTATTTATCTCCCTACATGTTCAAACTGCCTTATACTGCTTCAGGGTTATTTGCTTCACAAGGCTTAGTATTGATTCACATTTTATAACTGACTAAATAAGGCAAATGTAGTCTTCATAAAATAGCTAGAAAGATTGCTTTAACTTATGATTTTGTTTTAAACATTTTTTGAGACTCTTGTAGAAAATTGATGATGAAAATCCATGTTGAACAACTTTTCAAAGAACAACTCTTTATTTTATGAAATGAAGATAATATTTTTTCTTTTGAGTTTAGGTTCTGCACATAATTTTTACATAAATATGTAAACCTAAATGTATCATGGGATGAAAATTAATCATTGATGAGACACTCAGAAATTCAAATCATTTGTACTGAATATAATGAAATATTTACTAAATATAATGAAATCTAAAACGTTTGTGTATTTCTTGTTCAGATGAAGTTTACAACTTATACTAACCTGCCCTTGCATTTTGCTGTTGCTGAATCTACCAGTAACCTCACTGGAAAACATTGCAATAACTGCCACAAATAACTTTCCAGTTTAAATAAAATTGGTCAATAATATGTTCCTACCCATATTTCCTGTATGTCTGACTGTGCTGTGTAGTTTTCTCACTTAACATTGATGAAGTGCTACGCTTTGGCAGGAAAGGTGACTTTAGAGTCTGTGTTCACCACTGAAATAGAAATAATTAGGCAGTTGTGAAAGATAAAAATTAAGCACAGTGTTTATAATTTATAGAAGTGATTTCCTTTGAATAGCAAGAATTTAGCTTAAAGTCATTCAACTGGTTATCCATACCATTTAATATTTCTGATCAAAATGGTACTGTAGTATTTAGACATCATGATATTTGCTTTTTAGTTGATACACACCTTTTTAGTCCATTGCCTAGCACTGATAGACAAGCAGTTGTTAGTTGTTTGGTCAGTGAATGCTTCATTTGGCTATATTTAGTTAACAACTAACTTGTTTTTCTACTACATATACATTTAGTTGTGGGAACATGACTTAATGGTTGTCAATGATAGAAATACTAGGTTAGATAAAAGATATTGCATGGAAATTGACATTGCAAAATACTCATATGAGTTAACAATTGAGTGCTTATTCTGTAGTGGGCACTGTGCTATGTTCTTAATTGAACTATATGCTCCAATTGACAATTTTAGGAGGTAGTCTTATTCATTTTTACATTTTGGATATGGGGAAACTTGATTCAGAACTAAAGCAAATTTACATAAGTCACACAGCTAGTAAATTCTAGAAGAGAGACCAAACTCCTCTTTTATAAAAAGAACAATCTGTACTGCTTCATTTAAATGTCACCTTAATGCTCTCACTCTTAATGAGTAATTAAAAAGGCATATCACTCAAAATATGATATTATCTTTTCAGAATTGTTTTGTAAAATAATTGTTTAAAAACAATAGTACTGATTTTTAAATTTTTTAATTCTAATTTGTTATATATGACAGCAGAATGCATTACAGTTCATATTACACATATAGAGCAAAATTTTTCATAACTCTGGTTGTATGTAAAGTACATTCATATCATTCATGTCTTCATACATGTAATTAGGGTAATGATATCCATCTCATTCCATCATTTCTAACCCCATGTGCTCTCCCTTCCCCTCCCACCCCTTTGCCCTATCTAGAGGTTGTCTATTCCTCCCATGCTCCCCCTCCCCACCTTACTATAAATCAGCTTCCTTTTATCAGAGAAAACATTCAGCTTTTGGTTTTTTGGGATTGATTAACTTCACATAGCATTATATTCTCCAACTTTATCCATTTACCTACAAATGCCATGATTTTATTCTCTTTTTTTGCAGAGTAATATTCCATTATGTATGTATACTACATTTTCTTTAATCTACTGAGGGGCATCTAGGTTGGCTCCAAAGTTTGGCTATTGTGAATTGTGCTGCTGTAAACATTGATATGGCTGTGTCCCTGTAATATACTGTTTTTAAGTCCTTTGGGTATAGACTGAGGAGTGGGATTGCTGGAATGAATGGTGGTTCCATTCCCAGCTTTCCAAGGAATCTCCATACTGCTTTCCATATTGGCTGCATCAATTTGCAGTCCCATCAGCAGTGTATCAGTGTGCCTTTTTCCCCACATCCTCACCATCACTTATTGTTGTTTGTGTTCTTAATAGCTGCCATTCTCACTGCAGTGAGATGAAATCTTAAGAGTAGTTTTGATTTGCATTTCTCTAATTGCTAAGATGTTGAACATTTTTTCATATATTTGTTGATAGATTGTATATTATCTTCTGAGAGGCATCTGTTCAGTTCCTGGACCCATTTATTGATCGGATTATCTCTTTTTTTGATGTGTAGCTTTTTGAGTTCTTTATATAACTTAGAGATTAGTGCTCTATCTGATGTGCGAGTGGTAAAATTTTGCTCCCAAGATGTAGGCTCTCGATTTAACCTCACTGATTATTTCTTTTGCTGAGAAGAAATTTTTAATTTGAATTATCCCATTTATTGATTCTTGATTTTAATTCTTATGCTATAGGAGTCTTATTAATAAGTTGGGGCCTAATCCAACATGATGGGGATTTGGGTCTACATTTTCTTCTATTAGATGCTGTGTATCTGGTTTAATTCCTAGGTCCTTAATCTACTTTGAGTTGAGTTTTGTGCATGGTGAGTGATGGGAGTTTAATTTCATTTTGTTACATATGGATTTGCAGTTTTCCCAGCATCATTTGTTAAAGAGGCTATCTTTTCTCCAATATAAGTTTTTGGTGCCTTTGTCTAATATAAGATAACTGTATTTATGTGAGTTTGACTCTGTGTCATCTATTCTGTACCATTGGTCTACCAGTCTGTTTTGGTGCAAATACCATGCTGTTTTTGTTACTATTGCTCTGTATTATAGTTTAAGGTCTGGTATAGTGATGCCACCTGCTTCACTCTTCTTTCTTAGGATTGCTTTAGCTATTCTGGGTCTCTTATTTTTCCAGATGAATTTCTTGACTGTTTTTTTTTTCTATTTCTGTGAGGAATGTCTTTGGGATTTTGATTGGAATTGCTTTAAATCTGTATAGTGCTTTTGGTAGTATGGTCATTTTGCAAAGAGTAATTTTGCCTGTCCAAGAACAAGGTAGATCTTTCGATCTTCTAAGGTCTTCTTTAATATCTTTCTTTCGCGTTCTGTAGTTTTTGTTGTAGAGGTCTTTCACCTCTTTTGTTAGGTTGATTACCAGGTATATTATTTTATTTTATTTTTTTGAGACTATTGTAAATGGAGTAGTTCTCCTAGTTTCCCTTTCAGAGGATTTGTTACTGATAAACAGGAATGCCTTTGATTTATGGGTGTTGATTTTGTATCCAGCTACTTTGCTGAATTCATTTACTAGTTCTAGAAGTTTACTGATGGAATTTTTTGGGTCTTCTACATATAGAACCATAACAGTGGCAAATAGTGCTAATTTGAGTTCTTCTTTTTCTATCTGTATTACTTTAATTTCTTTCGTCTAATTGCTCTGGCCAGTGTTTGCAGAACTATGTTAATAGAAGTGGTGAAAGAAGGCATGAAGGCATTCTGGTCTTGTGATCATCTCAATTGGTGCAGAAAAAGCATTTGACAAAATAAAGCACCCATACCTGTTCAAAACACTAGAAAAAGTAGGAATAACAGGGACATATCTCAACATCATAAAAGCTATCTCTCGTAAGCTCCAGACCAACATCATTCTACATAGAGAAAAACTGATATTTTAAAAGAGTGATATTAACTTGTAAATGTTATCATATTTGTATGGAAAATCTATAATGACCTTTCTCATTATTTTCTTATTGAATGAATAATAATATTAAATTTGCAAAACATATGGTATTGTAAAGAATATTAGAAATGTTTGAAAATAAGCTTGACAGTGGCATAAATATTACACTGTCTGAAATCTTTGTAATGTAATTGTAGTTTAAGAAACTTCTTCATAGAAGACTCCTGTTCATAATTGCATGTGCTCAAGAAAAACTTTTAGTACAACAAAATATTACTGCTACAAATATTCCACTATTTTTCAGTTGCTAAAAATTTGTCATATAACATTTAAGTTTGTTAAGCTTGCTTCACCTAAAATGTTTTACAGTTTTGCTGTAGATTTAGAGTAGAAGTAATATTACTTTTCATCTTAAAACATATATGTAAAGTTCATTTTAAAAACATGTGTGTTGGGGCTGGCGGTGTGACTCAAGTGGTAGCACGCTCACCTGGCATGCATACGGCCCAGGTTGGATCCTCAGCACCACATACAAAGATGTTGTGTCTGCCGAAAGCTAAAAAATAAATATTAAAAAAATTCTCTCTCTCTCTCTTTAAAAATAAACACATGTGTAAACGTTTTATATACATATTATATATTTTAGTGAATCATATAATTTTCACTTGATTTTAAAAACCCACTCTATCTTTATCTGCATGAGTCGAAATGAATGTGCGCATCTTTGGGAACCACATCTATGCAGGATTTGACAACAGTGTTACAGAGCTAGACATGAATCCTAGGCAGAGAGAACCCTGAGAGGTAACTGACACTGTCAGGGATACAGTGCATTCAGGATGACTCTTCTGGAACCTGCCTTTCATACACTTGCTGAGGTACTACTGAAGGACTAAGTGGGTGTATTGCACATTTGACAATGGTTGTTTTATGGGATGGAGTAATAGGATATATACATGGTTTTAAAATAACATTTTTTTTCTCTCTTTCTCTTTTTTTCTTTCGGTACTGAGAATTGAACCCAAGAATACTCTACCCAAAGATATATTCCCAGTCCTTTTTACTTTTTATTTTGAGATAATGTCTTGCTAAATTGCTGAGGCTGTCTCCTGCCTCAGCTTTTTTTTTTTTTTTTTAAAGAGAGAGTGAGAGAGGAGAGAGAGAGAGAGAGAGAAAGAATTTTTAATATTTATTTTTTAGTTCTCGGCGGACACAACATCTTTGTTTGTATGTGGTGCTGAGGATCGAACCCGGGCCGCACGCATGCCAGGCGAGCGCGCTACCACTTGAGCCACATCCCCAGCCCTGCCTCAGCTTTCTGAGTGCATGGGATTACAGGCATGTGAGAGTTCATCCAACTTAAAGATAGCATTTCATTTAAAAACAATCATTGCATAGTTTAACAGCTAGATAAATGATTACTGTGTTATTATTAATACAATCTTTTCAGATCGAAGCATAACAAATAACTACTTTGTTCATGGTACTTGAGAGTAAATAACAAGAAAACAAGGAAATTGAAGCTCAGTGTGAACTATGTTCTACAAAGTGGTGGAATATATTCGAACACAGATCCTTTAAGTTAAAATCCACCTCTGTTTTTATATTTTACATTATTTCTTAATCACAGTCTAATATTTATAAAACAAAATAAGTAAGATAAAAAAGATAGGTAGAACTTGACTTTCTCCTTTTAATAATCATTTTGACTGTGACATCAGAATTATGATGATGTTCTAATAATATAAAGAGTGGTTTAACTCTGGACCTTAATAATATTCTTAGAATATTCTAACTTGATAGTTTAATTAAAATGTGTCAGACTGGGGATGTGGCTCAAGCGTAACATGCTTGCCTGGCATGCATGCAGCGATGAGTTCCATCCTCAGCACCACATAAAAATAAAATAAAGATGTGTCCACTGAAAGCTGAAAAATAAATATTAAAAAATTATCTCTCTCTGTCAAAAATAATAATAATAATTAAAATGTGTCTATGTGAGGCTTTGTTTTATATTATTTTGCATTATAAGTCTTAAAAATAAAACTTTTAAATGTTTCTTGTATATGTTTTATTTGCACCATATAATATCAATAAAATTAACTGCTTAATTAAATAATGCCTAACAAACACACATACACAATACACATTTTTAATGACCTGAAATGAATTTTTATTGTAGATTTAAAAATTCCCAAACTGTTTTCAGGAACTTGGTTACCTGATTTCACAACTTTTATGTTCTGCATATTTTCTAAGCTCTTTCAAGTTAGTTGCAAGTGTAATATGGATGGTGTCTCACAAACTATAATACAGTCATTACATCATGTTGTTTCTATCCTCCCTGCCTGCTGTTCATTCTCAACGTGAAAAATCATAGCATATCAGTGACAGGAGGTCTGGATTTCAGACGGACTTTTGTAATTATTCCCACTGGGGCACTGTCAATAGGATTAAAATACAGATTCTGGATCTGTCTGTCCCATATGAGGTCAGCACTTTGAGCAGTGGGAGTACTATTTCTACAAGCTGTGCTCTCCTGTTTGCCTTATAGAAGCACAGATATTAACATGACAAAAATATTTGAAAGCTCCTATGGAAACAGCCTGGTTTTGCCTGAATTAAGTAAAATGTCCATCTGTAATAAATAAAATAACAGCATTCATTAGAATCCTCAAGTATGTATGTATGTAGATTCTACAATAACATTAAAGCCCAGAAAGTTTCAATTACAGAACAATCCACTTATAGTTCATAATTAATAAACTCTTTGCAGCTGTGGAACTGTGGCCGGAAACATCTGCAAAGCCTCATATTTTACACAGACATATATAATTCCTCCAGAAAAAAGTTCAATTGTGCTTAAACTCACAGGTTTGGAAATGGAGTAAGACCTAAGGAAGCTGAGTTTAGTTGTATTCAGTTAGCTCTCGCAGGGGAGGCAGAGTGGGAGTAGGTAGGTGAAGGAAACCAGCTCTGTCTGACAAAGTACTGTGTGTGAAAAGTAAGAATGTTTAGGAGCTAGTCAGATATTCAATTACAACTATTTTTATATAATGAATAAAAAAAATCTCTCCCAAATATACACATAGTATTGATGAAAAGCTGTTTCTTTTACATTATAAAATTACTATTCATTCCTCAGATAACATATAAACTATTATTTACACAACTCTAAAAGTACACACCAAATTAATAAAAGAGTAACAACAATGCACTAACATTGTTTCCAAGTTTTTAAATTACTCGGGGTAATTTTTTTGAACCTAAATACAACTTTATAAAAATAGCTCAATGGTATACATGTTTAGAAAGATACAATAATTTAGATAAGATATGCTATTTTATTAATGTTTTTAAATTTCAGATTCAAAGTAATATTATTAACTGGGTTTGTTATGAAAGCTCAGTTGAAATGTAATTCACATACCATAGAGTTCCCCTATTGAAGTGTACAATTCAATGGTTTTTAGTAGTCATAGAATTGTAGGATCATCACTACAAATCAATTTTAGAACATTGACATCATCCTGAAAATTAACCCTGTACTCTCTAACAGTTCCTTGCCATTTTTCCTTATATATTCATCTCTAGACAACCAATAATCTATATTCTATATGTGTAAATTTTCCTATTCTGAATATTTCATTTAAATGGAATCATACAGGATAGACTCTTTTATGATGAGATTCTTTTTTGCAGTCAGTTTTCAAGGTTCATCTGCTTTCCTATGTGTCAGTGTGTTTCTACTTTTCATTGGCAAATAATAGTCATCCATTAGTTGATAGATATTTGGGTTGTTTCTACTTTCTATGTACTATGAATATTCCCATGTGAGGTTTTGTATAAATATATATTGTGATTAGTCTTATATATACCAAAGATCGGAATTGTTGATTCTTACATTAACAAGTTTTGGACTTTTGAGGAAAACTACCAATCATTTTCAAATTGGGTATACTATTTTACATTCCCACTAGCAGTGTAGGAACTTTCTAATTCCTTTTTATTCTCTCTAGCATTTGCCATTTGCTTTTTTATTATAGTCATCTTACTAAATGTGGTTTTAGTTTGCACTTTCTTAATGTCTAATAATGTTGAGTGTCTTTCTATATGCTTATTCGCCATTTGTATAACTTCATGGAGAAACATCTATTCAGATTTTTTCACCGACCTTTTGATTGGCCTATGTATGCATTTTAATTTTGGTGTTGCTATTTTTCTTGCCATTTTAATTGATTAACATTCTTGATGTTATCTCATTTTACCTTAAAGTTTCATGTTGGTGACATTTTATTATCATTTACCTTTAGAGGCTGATAGTTTTAAGAAGATATCTGGAACTTCCAGGATGTTGGTTCTGAACACCGGGAAGCATTTTGAAATATAGAAATGTTCAGACTCAGTAATAATTTAATGATTAATATTGAGTCAAAGTAATACACACACACACACACACACACACATACTGGAGATTAAAATCAGGGGCAGTTAACATCTAGGCCACATACCCAATCCTTTGTTATTTTTATTTTTCATTTTTAGACAGTGTCTTGCTAAGTTGATGAAGCTGGCTTTGAACTTGCAATCTTCCTGCTTTAGCCTCCTGAGGAGCTGGGACTACAGGCATATACCACAGCACCCAGCCAATAATGTCTTTTCAAAGATTCACTGATGTGGAAGCTATGGAGAACAGCCAACTAAGATATAGATAATCAGAGTACTCTTGTCCAGAATAATGGCAAGGATGTTGGTAATAAAAGTTGAAGCTTAAGATATTTAAAAATTGAGAGCCTGTTGAGTACCAGCAAGTAATTTTTGTTTTAACTGTAAAAGAAATCTACAGTTACATAGAATTTTTAGGAGAAGACTGTGGGAAGGGAATCATTAGAAATAATAATCACATAGGATGTCACCCAAGCTTACCCATATGAACCAGGGCACCTCTGATTATTTGCATCAGCATTTAGAAGGGATGATTAATTTTACCTAATTATGTACCCTAGATGATTGGATATTATTATGCAGCTTTTCAGATGGTCTTTAGATTGTTCAGTTAGAACAGAGTAGTTGTGACAGTACCATGATTGTCCAATTGACTGCCTGAAGCCTGTACAGACTCTGAGGCCAGATAGCTGTCATTTTAATACTTGTTATGCATTGAAGGCAATAACCTTTAATAACATTGAAGGTGGAATATGGGATTGTTAGAAGGATTTAATAGAGAATTATCATACAAACTTTTAGTGTCAGTTTTCTTACATACTAAATATTTTGCATTCAGAATTTTGGTGCAGTATTATTATTCTTAGGTCATTAAGGGAAACTCTCTTGCCTTTTGTTTTCTTCTATAAAGAATTTAAATCCCTTTTTTCAATAGTTTCTTTTGTTTCAATTTCATTGATTTCCTCTCTGATTTTAATTATTTCTTGCCTTCTGCTACATTTGCTGTTGTTTTGCTCTTCCTTTTCTAGGGCTTTGAGATGAAGTGTGAGCTCATTTATTTGTTGGTTTTTTCTTTTTTTTAGGAATGACCACCAGGCAATGAATTTCCCTCTTAAAACTGCTTTCATTGTGTCCCATAGATTCCGATATGTTGTGTCTGTATTTTCATTTATCTCTAAGAATTTTTTGATTTCCTCCTTTATGTCTTCTGTAACCCATTGATCATTCAGTAACATATTGTTCATTTTCCATGTGATGTAGGATTTTTCCTTCCTTCTTTTATCATTGATTTCCAGTTTCATTCCATTATGATCAGATAAAATGCATGGTATTATCTCCACCCCTTTATATTTACTGAGGGTTGCCCTATGGCATAATATATGGTCTATTTTTGAGAAGGATCCATGTGCTGCTGAGAAAAAAGTATATCCATTTGATGATGGTTGATATATTCTATATATGTCAGTTAAGTCTAGGTTATTGATTATGGTATTGAGTTCTATAGTTTCTTTATTCAACTTTTGTTTGGAGGATCTGTCCAATGGTGAGAGAGGTGTGTTGAAGTCACCCATAATTATTGTGTTGTGGTCTATTTGATTCTTGAACTTGAGGAGAATTTGTTTTATGAATGTCGCAGCACCATTATTTGATGCATAAATATTGATAATTGTTTAGTGAAGCTAGCCAATCCCTAAAAAACAAATACCAAATGTCTTCTTTGATATAATGAGAGCAACTGTGAACAGAGTAGGGAGGAAGAGCAGGAAGAAAAGATTAACTTTAAACAGAGACATGAGATGGGAGGGAAAGAGAGAGAAAAGGGAAATTGCATGGAAATGAAGGGAGACCCTCATTGCTATACAAAATTACATATAAGAGGTTGTGATGGGAATGGGAAAATTAGCAAGGAGAGAAATGAATTACAGTAGATGGGGTAGAGAGAGAAGATGTGAGGGAAGGGGAGGAGGGATAGTAGGGGATAGGAAAGGTAGCAGAATACAACAATTACTAATAGGGAATTATGTAAAATTGTGGATGTGTAACCGACGTGATTCTGCAATCTGCATTTGGGGTAAAATTGGGAGTTCATAACCCACTTCAATCTAATGTATGAAATATGATATGTCAAGAGCTTTGTAATGTTGTGAACAACCAATAAAAAAAGAATTTAAATCCCAAATATTAGTTGAATCAATTCAGTTTATATATAAGGACAAGGTATTCTTATTTAGAAATAGTTTAATATAATCATCATAAGCTATACTTTTCATAGTAAATCTTGCAGATATTTTAGTGTGCTACAATGAAATATATGAGATATATTATAGTGGATGACATTGTTTCTATTATACAGAAGTTTCACTTGTTTCCTAGATTCTCTCTCTACCCCTTTTTTATGGTTTTTCATTTAAAGAACAGAATAAGCAGTAACTTGCTTACCATGTGAAATCTGACAAGATTACAGTTCGTGGCTCTGGAATAACAAATTTATTTTATGTATTCAGGCCCCAAAGACTAAAGAACAACCAAATATGTAAATGTCAGGCCTTTGTGTTCACACAGAAAGATAGTATTATTATACAACGGGGGAGATATTTTCTTACAAAAGTAATTAAATATTTGAAAGAAATTCCATACATATTCCCAATCTTCATCAATATAGCACAATGTTAATACTAAAACAATATGTAGATTAAAAAAATCAAAAAGCATCCAAAGGCAGGAAATTGAAATGTTACATTTCTTATTTTACTTTACTGTCATGAGTGTGCTACATCAATTAAAAGTTGCTTCAAGTCCAACTGCTTTGAACAATTTGAGAAATACAACAAAGGATGAAAAATTTGTAAGACTGCTGTTGCACAATTCCTAAAAAGTTTTTCTTATATACTTAATAATTACGTGTAAAGGGAATTCATCTTTGAGGTTTTGGAAGGCATTTACCTGTAAAGACTTTTTCCTAATAATTTCTAGAAAACCTGCTGCATTTATACAGGGGAGAAATCGCCTGGATTTCCATGAAGATTTTTGGGGTTCAGTTGGAGAGCTGATCTAATGCTCCCTTATGTGTATAGCTCTCAGATACGCCGCTTCACCCGGTTTCTCTCATTGAGTATTGGCCTCTAGCTCTTTTGTGTGGATATCTTATCACAATTTCTAATTTTAACAACATCTGTTACTTGCTTCACAAGACTCCTACCACCCAATTGCTCAGTATTATCCTAAGAGACTCAGCTTTTGTCTTCACATCTTCTTGGCTTCACTTTTAATACTCCTGCTCCAAAGTTTTGTACTTATTTTTAATAACTCTGAATTGGTAGTTTCTTTCGAGGTTAAAATGAAAACTGGCTCATTACAACTTATAATTTTTTATATTAACTCAACAGAAACAGAATATTACTTTAAATAAAAGAAGTTCAAGACTTTTCTGGTATTGCTATTGTCTATTTAATGATAGCTGTACATGTACTCCATAATTTTTCAGGTAGTAATCAGTGCCAAAATTCATGGTAGAATTGAGAATGCCCATTTAATAGCACTTCTTAAGGTGTGCCAGGATATTATTTTACAGTTTTCTAAGTTAAAATAATAGCTTTTAAATTAGTGGAAATGCATGGTAAAAGATAATAAAGATTCATTGAAAATTATTTTAAAGTTACAAAGCCCTTGATATCCATTAAATAAATGCTAAAATTTGGCTGATTCTATAGTGAATAGCTTATAGTTGTCAGTAGTCTTGTGTCTTAAATCCAATTTTAACATAGTCATGTGTAATTATTTGAAGAACTCAGGTTACTTTTTATTCACATTTGTATTCCCATCTGTTAAAAGGAGAAGAAAATTTAATGTAATTGGAAAATTGAGTGATAAAAGTTTCGTATTTCTCAACAGTAGTTATCACATATATGGAATATATATGCATATATGTGTGCATAGATATTTTTGAAATCATTTAAGTTAAACATTAAATGAACTCCCTAATTCATTGGGAAAATGGAGACTTGCCATTGCCTTTATTAAGAGGCTTTTATTGGTGATTCCATTGGAAAGCAGTAGTTTTCTTCATACTAATTGTGGAAACCTACCTAATAAATGTCAAATCATATTGTCATTGTGGTTCCCTGGTTCTCTGTTCCCTAACCTCCCTAAAAATTAAATAAATACACATATAGTCTAATAAAATACAAACACGGTGTATCTTTTCTTTTTTTCTCATTGTTTCTGTTCTGTGTCTCCTTTACTTCTCAGACCCTAAAATTTCAAACTTCAGGTTGTAAGTAAAGCATTACTTTCTCTGATTTTTGGCATAGGATCTTTGATCTTTGGCACAGGATCTTTAATCTTTGAATATAGATAATACATAAAATAAGATATGATGAATATTTAAAGAATAAAGATTTTTCATCTTGAGAAATTTAGCCAAATCCTTTGTCCCTTCCCTTAACCAGTCTCTAATGTGGCAAGATCCCATCTGTAGGTGTTATAGTTTTGTTATTGTATTTTTATAATTTATCTAATTATTTTCTCTTAGATTTACAGTAATCGCTACTGAGAATATGTGAAGAGGCATGATGCTTCTTCATCTAATTTGTTTTTTAATTGTTATCCATTTGTATGAATTTTTAGAAGCCAACAAAAGGTAATTAGCAAAATGGCTTCTGATCACAGCACTGGATTATGCATTTACAATGAAGTGGTGGTAGTTCTGCATATCTAAGTGTCCATGTATCTAAGAGCTATATATCTATGTTATCTATCACACTATAACTGATTTTAATTAAATTTCTCTAAGTTATATAACTTTGATCATGTAAAATAGTCTTCTTAGAGCATAAATAATGATTTTGAGCTCTCAGATATATTAGAATTATGTATTAATTATTCAACATGTAAGCAAAAGTAAAGAATGACTGACATTTTTTTTTCTGGAGATTATGCCATCTTATCTCATCTCAAAAAATTGATAGGATTTTTCCCACTTCCCACCCTATAAGAGTGAAAATGTAATTAATTTTCTGACTAATGCCCAAGTAAAGGACATTAAATAAACTTGCCAATAATAAGTTAAAATTTAAAACTGAGTTGTTAAAAAATATTCACTACCTCTTCTTTGTGGATATGATTTATTGTTTTATTACAATTGATGATCACAAATACTTAAATAGATAGTCATTTAATAAATATTAAGGGTATACTAAATTTATTTAATATATTCAATGTAGAATATCATCAATTAATAAAATAAAAAATAATGAAAAAATTCAACATGCTTATTTTTTAATTGAAGATAAACATAAATACATAATATGCAGGGATATGAAATCATACATGGATAGCTAATTTAATATCAGAATCTAAGTAAATATGAGCAGCTTCATTAGGAGGTGGCAGACATCAGTATCTCAGTTCACTGCTAAGAGCAGTTGCTGGGTCAATGTGACTGAACCCTTAACCTCTCTTAGCACAGGAGAGAAAAGGTTATTATATCTCTAGCGTGGATGACTTTCCATATTTCTGGTGGTTTAGCCATCTGCTATACATAGGATTTTGTTATCTTTTGTAACAAAAGCCACTCACATGTGGAAAGCACCCTGCTTGATAACTTGCATGGTTGAAATTATATCTCAAAGTTCTTGAGAAGTTGGATACAGATAGATCTGTCATATTTAGGTGAAAGATTTTACATCTTATTACTAATTTGTTAATTAATATTATACTAGTATTTTTAACGCAAGCCAAGTTAACACCTTAATAAGTTAATTTACAGCTACAGGAGACTAAGGAAACATAACTTTGAATGTGGTAGTATAGACTGACAGAATCAATTATTGCTGAAATCAAAGTTAAATTTGACTTAAATATCTGCAGTAAATATTCTAAGATTTTTTCTAAATAAATTAGGCTAGTGTTCAGTTTTGCACTGTAGACTTTGGACTATTGCCAAGTAAAGGTGCAAGTTTGGCTGTATCATTTTGTTTCCATTATTTTGTTTTAAGATGTATTATAACATGAAGCTATTGACATATACTAAAACATACCTTGAAAAACTTGTTTTTATAAAACAAATTTGATACTTTATTCTTGGCTAAATGTTTCTATTTTATTTAAACACTCTATTTACTCTTATGTTCCTATTTTCACTTTCTCTTGCTCACCCAGCCTGTGGCCGTGGGTTCTACAAATCTTCCTCACAAGATCTTCAGTGCTCTCGTTGCCCGACCCACAGTTCCTCTGATCGAGAAGGATCCTCCAGGTGTGAATGTGAAGATGGGTATTATAGGGCTCCATCTGATCCACCGTATGTTGCATGCACAAGTAAGTTCATGATGTGAAATTAACAAAGGGCTTTCAGAGCCCTTCCATTTAGTTGTGAAATGACTGAAAGCTATTGAATTTGTAAAAAAAAATTGTTAACTGTTCTTAAATATTCTGGAAACTTTTCATGAACTAAGTTAAGTAATATAAAATAGGTATATCATATCATTTTCCATGTAGTATTCATTTCTCCGAAATTAGGATATATTTTTATAACATTTTCACATGTACTTAATAGAAATCATAAAATTAAAAGTTCTTAGAGCCTTGAAGGGATATGAAATGTGATTAAAATTAATGTTTTCTGAATTAAAATCACATTGCTAAATAGAGCAAATCGCACATTGGTGTTTCTATTAAGAGTGTTTTAGAGGCCCAAATCCAAAGCCAGTCCTGCACATTACTATAAATTATTCCTGAGCACATTATGAATGAATAAATGTTTTTTTCTCTTATACGGTTAAAAGGAAAACTATTTTTGAACAACTGCACAACTGTTTTTCTAGGTGCCTTAACTGTTCTTTTTTTAATTGCTTGGAAGAAAAATAGCTAAAGACTGTGGCAAAAGTACAAAGACAGTTGTTATCCTGTTTTCATTTTGACATATTAAATGGAAAATAAATAAAGCCTCTTGCCAAGTGAATTCAAGGAGGCTTTTATATAGCTTCTCTAGTAAAGGTAGTGAAATGTTTATTGTGAAAGAAAGCATTTCAGCTAGTTTCCTCTTTGGTAATTGGGCCACTAGCTTAATAGTCCCACATAGATTTTGTTGTTCATTTTGATTTCTCTATTTTTGTTTATTCGTAATTTACTTTTGGTTTCTAAAGGGCCTCCATCTGCACCACAGAACCTCATTTTCAACATCAACCAAACCACAGTAAGTTTGGAATGGAGTCCTCCTGCAGACAATGGGGGAAGGAACGATGTCACCTACAGGATACTGTGTAAGCGATGCAGTTGGGAGCAGGGCGAATGTGTGCCCTGTGGGAGTAACATTGGGTACATGCCCCAGCAGACTGGATTAGAGGATAACTACGTCACTGTCATGGACCTGCTAGCCCATGCCAATTACACCTTTGAAGTGGAAGCTGTGAACGGAGTTTCTGACTTGAGCCGATCCCAGAGGCTCTTTGCTGCTGTTAGCATCACCACGGGTCAAGCAGGTATGTTTTGTGTTTGTCTTTATGGAATGAGCAATGTGTATGACTGTATAAATACGGTTTCTAGCTTGTATATTTACTTAACACTGCTTGATTTCTGAGCTGGTTGATTATTTACACCTTTAACGTTTTTCTCCTGTTGCCTATTAAGCCATTACTGTACTCATTAACATCTCCATAGATCTTGCCTGAGAAATAAAAGGGGATAAGTTGTAAACCAGTTGAGACTGCTATTAAATCAAACAACTTTTTTGAAAGCTCTAGAGAAAAGTGAAAATATTGGTCAAAATGAGGTATAGGGATGTTTCTCACATTTTTACCTTTCGTGAATGATACATGCTTATAATCATAATCTACATATAATTAGGAATAATGAAAAGAGTTGGCTTACTGTCTTACAAAATGTTAATAAGCCCTATTTTACTGCATAGAATATAATATGTATAATATATGACAAGTCTGCATTTAAATATTCATGAGGGGATTTTAAGTTCATCAGTAGACTTGTGATCATATGAATGTCCACAATATTGGAATAAGTACTTGGCAGATATATGGGTTTCAAAGAAATGGTAATGATAATTGTGAACTTGTAGCTTAGTATAAAATAGTTTTTATTTTTTTACTGGAATTTGAGGTGTTCTCCCTAGTCATCCTTTGTTATGGTTAAGCATTCTCAGGGAAATACACACTCGGAAGGAAGTTTCAGATTCAGGAGATTCCTAATCTTCAGAAAATCCTTATTACTTCAGCAAGTTTCAGAAATCAGCCTTTCTCAATCTTTGGAAAAATTCTTGTGGCCGAAGGATGAGGCTCTGTAGTAGATGTAGCCAAGTGTTGTCTTACTGTCTTGAGTGAAGTTGGACCTAGACTAGAGTAGGAGTTGTGTGGGCATCCTGGTTTGGCTTATCATGAGGTCTTCTTGGTATTTGGCTGTCAATCTTAAACCGACCAGTATTATCCAAATTCCTGGACAAGTACTAATCTAGTCTTCATTTCTATGCCAATTTTAACAAAATGTTGCCTCTTTAAATTACATCTGCAAAAAGAATACTGTATTTTCTCATGGACAGATGAGTGGGTTCTTATTCTAAAGGTTTCATTCTGACATTTATTTTAAAAGACTGTTTCACATCAGATCTCCAATGTAAGAGCAGAGATCAAAAATAGAAACTTAAGATTTTTAGTAACTCAACAAAGGAAATAGCTGAGGCTGAGTTAACTGACTTCTGAACTTATTCAGTTTGCCAATGGTATTTACATGGTTTTCTATTAAGATGCTTTTGTTAGTAGATATTTTCACCTGTGTTGCATTATATTGAAACTTGTCATCATAAATTTATAGTGAGTGGGTTGAAGCATTCTAGGTTTGTGACATTGACATTAGGGCTATGTTTTGGAAGCATTAATAGAAACTCTTGGGTATATTTAACTAGAATAACTTTGTTTCATTCCTATTAATACCAAGAAGTATTTTTTTTTATTTTTAAATATGACCCAAAGATATTAAACTGATACCACAAATAGAGTTTGTAAAATATTTTTCTTTGTTTTGAGTCTCTCTTCTTGCTCCTTAAGTGTCTGTTGCTTAATTTTTCAAGTTAATACAGCATGGGCTCAATAGGTCATAGATTTTCCCTAACTTCTCCTATCAAACATTTCACAACAGTAAGATAAAGTATCTTTGAGTGTTGATGCTTTGCAGAGTAGGAACAAACTTGGGTACAACTACATCACAGTGAATCCCATTATGCTGTATGATTAATATACACTTAGAAAAGAAAAGAGAAAAATTAGGTTTGGTAGTTTTGGACTTTTTTTTCCCTTTTGCTTTGCTACTTTTGGGGGATTAATTTAAACATGAAAAAAACTAGATTATGAAAATAACAGTACTGTAAATATAAAAAAATATTGAATCATGCACTTAAATGAGTGAATTTTGTGCTTCATGAGTTATAACTCAAAAAAAGAATAGGGAAACATGATAAACATAACAACTTTATAGAAAAGAAAAAAATATAAAAAAAGGTTAAAAATTAGGTGTGTACTTTTATTATGAAATATTAACTCATGATTGCCTAGTGTTTACTATCTCTCAAATGCTAAAACCCATGAATTTACACTCACTTTTTTGACTTTCAAAAAAGAAGCACATAAACAAGACAGTCTATGTGATAATTTTATCATAATTTTATTAGTATATTATGATTTTATATAATGATATTTTTAAAATTTTATAGAAAAAAAATGGCATACATTGTTGAATGTCATTCTATTCCATTTATATATTTCCTTCTAACACCAATATTTTTCTTCTTTTTAAAAGGAGGGATGATTTGGAATTTTGTCCAAGTTTGTGACTATCCAGAAAACCTTGAGATCCTCATTCTCCATGAAGCAAACAGCATCACTTAAACCTAGTTTATGCTGCCATTGCTTTGATTATGAATTTAAAACTGGATATTTGGTGATTCACTTCATAAGCAATCCACTGATGCCTAGTATAAAAAGGCTTATTAAGTGTATCTCCATGGGTCTGGAAAAAAATTAAGAGAAAGGATAGAAAATAATTGGCCAGTGCTTGAGAGATACTGTGTATACTTTTTTCTTTGGAACTACATTGAAGGAAGGAGAAATTGATTTTTGATTGGCCTATAAACAATAAGACTATTATCTGTCACCAATTATCTTAATCAATACTTTTAAGTTTAAGATGAGACTCATACAGAAGCATACTATGTGAATATTCATATTTATATAACTTTTATATTTATTTTTCTGGTACATAAGACTTACCGAATTTGCTGAAACATATTTTTTGATGTTGTTTTATTAGAAATTTTATTCTAATAATTAGAAATTATATTGATTATTAAGGTGGGTGTCACAGACATCAAGCCTATGTACATTGGAATTACTTATTACCTATGTAAATGAAGAGGAAATCATATGCATTTGATTTATGGCATTATGATCTTCATTCATTCTTACATTTGAAGGCAGTCTGAAGCAAATACATAAGAATAGTAAGGACTATTTAAATTGTTAAGGACTATTGACTGCTGCTTTTTATTTGTTTAGCCTTCCTTTTTTTGAGATAGACAGGTGCCTGCACTGATTTTGAACTCCTGGGTTTAAGTTGTCCTCCTCTTAAGAGAGTATCTGTGTATCCTCTTGAGTAGCTGAGATTATAGGTGCTTACCACTGCACCTGGCTGAATGCTATTTTTACAGACTAATTCAGACAACCATACTAAGTATTGAGTGTGTGAAACACCATCAGGGAATGCTGAGGACAAGAAAGCAAAGAACAGTCCTTCGTTGTGAGTCCATACTGCAGCAGACATGTGCTTACATACAAAAGTAATAATAGTACCTTTGACTATATGTAATACATATTGAGTGAAATACAGAAGCATTGAAGATAGGTTTCTTTCTATGGTTAAAGAGGAGTTACAGAAAAAGATGCCAGTTGATCTGGAGTTGCAGGATGGATATAGTTTTACCATATGAAGGACAGTAAGTCATACTCTAGACCATTAGGAGAAACACGCTGTTCGCCTAATTATGAGATTGTAAATTTGATTAAAAACCTTCCACAGACCAAGTGCTGTAGTGCACAAAAGGTTTGCGAAAGTATAAAGTTATTAAAAAAAGAGATCACCTGAAAATTATTACCTCTTTCTGTTATATTTTTGTTCATTCTAAAATTATTTAAGCAGTTCAACTTTTTTTTTTTAACATCATTAGTAAAGACGATGCAAAATTATACAATGTGATCTCTCCCCAAAGGAACTTAGGGGATTTTTAGTTATCTTCCACATCAGAAACTGTGTCATGTTTATATGTGTTACCACCATCTAGCTTAATTCTTTCCACATGCAAACTGTAAAAAGAATGTTGTGTAATTAAAACCAAAGGGAAATCTACTCATATACAAGAAAAATTAAATGATTATATAAGTGTGAAAGCATTGAGACAGTGTTCAAAAAGACATAGTTTGATGTTAGCTGACATAATCACATGATTTTAGACAAGTTACTTCTTTTGAACTTCAATTTTCTCCTGATATAAATGGCATAATAGTTTTTGACTCTGCATATTATAAAAGCTGTTTGTGACTCAGTAAACATTATAGTTATTAAAACAAAAATGGTGTGTGTGTATATATATACATATATATATAGTATTATAAAAATAATAATAGCAATAACAATTACTGTTTACTGCACACATACTATGTGCCTGATACTTTTTAAGTGTATACTTGAAAAGAGTGTCAAAATTGAGTCACCTAACTTCTAAGGCCTCATGTAGTCTCCTAGACAATCAAGAGGCATAAAGTAATATAAAACCCCTTGTCTTTCAGCCATAACAAATGGACAAATAATAATACAATACTAATTATATCATTATTCAATACAGAAGTCACTGCAAATTATTAAATAGCTGTGTAGAGTGTGTGCATATTCTATAATTTTTAATGGGATTAATAACTGCTAACATGCTCTGAAAGCTTTGAGAAGGAATTAGAATGAAAACTTAACACTCCCTGAAAAGGATCTGGATGGTTTCTCAAATATGGCTTTCCCAAAACCAAATATGTAGGTGAAAGGTGAAGTTCATTAAGGGGAACACTTGGGATCAACATAATCAGAACAAAAGGGAAGGAAACAAGACTAAGCAGAGGGCAAATCTAGCTGTGGTGTTGTCTCTTTGGAATCTGCAGCTCTCTCTATGTGGAACTCTCTACCTGTAATGAACTTTTAGGTCGTCCTGACTTGAAATAACCTCTTTGTTGTCCAGATCTAGGTTGAAGAATTTAATAGGAAGCACAAGGTGTTATTTTTATGATGAAAACCATTCTAAAGGGGCAAGGAAAGGAGGTCTGCTTTCTGGCAGGTGTCACAGCACTGGGGCAAAGAATTTCTTCTTTCCTCCAACAGGAAGAATGTGGCCACTATATCCCAATATCCATTATAGATAGTTAAATCATAAAATATAAGGGGGGGCAAGTTTCAGGAAAGAGAGGCAATTATATATGCTGGGTGAAATGAAAAGATTTAGTGGGGGAGTTTATTTTTAGGCAATCAAACCTTTCTGAGAGATACTAGGGGAAAGCTGGATGCTTCGGAATAGGCAAATACATAAATTGATCTGTTTCAATTTTAACTTTTGCATATCTTCCACATTACCTTTGATGTAGTGTTTATAGTAGTTTGTTTTAAAAATGATCTGTGTAGATTTAATTTCTGGACATATTATGGAAATATGAGATAGCATCAGAAAATCTTCTACTATGGTATAGACATTCTAATTCTCTTCAGAGATCTATTGTCTCTCTAGGAGGAAAAAAAACTTTTTTCATTCCCTTTTTAGCAATTTTGTTGTGTATGAATGAATGGTTTATATGGCACTCACTCATTATATTAAATTTTGGAGTAAATTTGTGAAGTTAAGACAAATTCTGATACCATTTTACAGATTAAGAGTTGAGGTCAGGCTGGGATTGTAGCTCAGTGGCAGAGTACTTGCCTACCATGTATGAGACACTGGGTTCCATCCTCAGCATCACATAAAAATAAACAAAATAAAGGCAAAAAAGAAAAAAAAGAGTTGAGGTGAGAGTGTGTGACTTTATAAGGGACACATAGTTAATCATATAGTGGTAATCCAGATTGTTGCAATCAAGTCCTCTGCTTAATTTGGATGTATTAAAAGTATTTATGTAAATATATCAGAGACTACTATCTTAAATAATTTAGCTCTATAATCTATTACATAGGAATTTGCAAATTGATTCAGTCATCAGGAATAAGAACTACTAAGTGAAAAGAGAGCCTCCTATGAAATATTATATTCTCAGGATATTAATAACAAATATAATTTCTGGGGGATAGGATGGGTAAACACAGTATTTTACATTTGCTTACAATTTTATTGCACTTCTAGAAACTTTAAAAATAGTCCTGCACATTTTAATTTGAATAATTTCCTTTATGCTTTTCAGTGCCCAGATCTGATTTCTCAGTTAAAATAAAGATTTATTTCAATGTTTCTTTTTCTTTGATTTGTGATGTTTATAAAATGTTCCAAATGAAATATAACCAGACAGTCATATGATATAACTTTATACAAAAGCAAAATTATACCCCAAAATACAGTAACAAAGTCATCTCCTTTATTTGTCAGAAATAGCTTCATTCACATGAATTAATGAGTCAACTGTGACTATTTTTCTCATAAATTAACCCAGATCATCTCTTTTCAATGATTTAAAGGGGACACACACAGTTATGTGTCATTTAAATGAAATGAATTGATTCCATTTCAGTTTGTATATTTTAATATTTCTTGGGTATTTATAAGCTTGATTTATTTTTTGGAAATATTATATTAAGAAAATCTATTTTCTTCTTTGAGGGAATTTACTGATTATATAAAGTAATATATAGCATGAGAATGTTGCTTAGTGGCAGAATATTTGCCCAGCATCCATGAGGTCTTGATTTGAAACCCAGCACCAAAAAACAAAACAACAAAAAAGACTAAATAAATAAATAAATTTTATATTAAAGTCAGCACTATTCACGGCGTGAAGCAGATATAATTACTTTAGGTTAAAAATGATACACACACACTCACATATGCACCTTATAGAAACAGTATATCTGTTACCCAAGCATACATATAAGCATACCTGTGCCATCTGCAGCAGAAAAATCAGATAAACTGATGATATGGCAAAAGCCTACAGTCCACCCTTGGGAAACTGAGGAAACAGACAACACTTGAGCCCAGAAGTTTGAAACCAGAATGAGAAACATAGTGAGAAACATCTTTAAAGAAAGAAAAGAAAAAGTAAGATAAATTGAATATGATTCCTGTAAACTGTTCAGAACATCCAGTTCTATATTTATAGTCATGTTTTAACCCTAAGGTCTCTGAAAGATCAGGATTTAGTCTTGTTAATTTATGCCACTGGCCACAATATTTTAGTAATTCTTATATTTTGATTAACAAAGTAGAGTCTTAGACTTATGAAATTTAATTCTTAAGTATAGAAATATTATTGTGGCACTACTAATTTAAATATATATATATAGATGCATTTATATTTTTTCTTTAGTGACTATTAGTAATTAAAACATATATATGTAAAGAAAGATCTTTAGATAATACTTCAATAGAATTTAAGTAGCGGAAATAGAACCATCATGACATAAATATAAATAACTATTACCTAGTAAATGCGTGGTTCATCCTCACTACATATGTAAAATTCCATCTGCATAGACATCCTATACTTATAATGCAAGTTTGGAAGAAAATTATTTTTTGTGCTATATGTTCCTAGAGTAACTATCATGTATATTTATAGCATTAATTTTATTATCGGTTATAAATTTTTTTCTTCCCTCTTAAACATTACTTCCTAAGAATATAGCAGTATCTTTCATCTTATTCTCTATCTTAGATCTATAACATATTGAGTCCAGGGTAGGTACTTTGGTCAATATTTGTTCAAAGAATATATAAATTCTTTGTATAATTAAATTTGTATAATTAAATTATAAAGTGTTATTTAAACTATGCAATGAATATATAAGATAATACTTTCAAATATAGAAATTTTGTGAATTGATTCTTGAAACTACATATATATACATATATATATTTATATATATATATATATATTTAAAATATTAAACTGATGTTTTACTCATAGCTAGGTGTTTAAGAAAAAAAATTGAAATAAAGAATAAAGTGATCTGATTATAGAATATTGAAAACAAATAAACTTTGTGAAAATTTTATGATTATCCATATTTTCAAAATTTGCTGCAGATATAACCAGTTTCAATCTTAAACATGAAGAAAGGCCAATATTGGAGAGTCTTTTGATAGTGCCCAGGACATATGGTGCCAGCTTTTTATACATCATTTTAATATCTTGGTAGTTTTTGTAATTTGGCATAGTTGTAGTTTTAATATATTTCTAGTTTTTGTAGTTGTGCGGCAGGTTGAGTCTATGGCACATATTTGTGCTGTGATCCTTCTCAATTAAAATTCATATAAGGAAATGTCTCTAAGCAAACCGTGTTTTTACCTTTACATCTTCATCTTCCCATCCCAACTCCAGATTCCTGAGTCTTTGTATCTTTATGAGATCTCAAATATACACTTTTCTGTTAATGTAAATATTTGTATTATACTATTTATAGTTATATTGGGGCTAGAGTAACAAGTGAATCTATGTGTTGTTCAATGTCCTTTTAGACATTTGAAAGAAACCTATTGGATGTTTTAAGTAGCCTCTCACATTCTCAATTAATACCTCTATATATTTTCTTAAAATTATTTGCTCTCAGAATTGCTACTTTGTGAATAATTATGTTTAAGTATCTGGGAAACAAGGGCTAATTTGCAGTAACCCAGGTATATTGCTATGGATGTAATTGTGTCTGACAAAAATCCAAATGTTGAAGATTTAACCCCCAATGTGACCATAGTTGGACATTGGATCTATACGTCAGTAATTAAACTTAAATGAGAACATTGCATGAGGCACTGATCTGATAGTGTTAGTGACCTGATATGATGATACACCAGAGTGCTGTGCTCTCATCATTTATCTCAGGTCTCCCACATACCCTGAGGAAAGGCTATATGAGCACACAGCCAGAAAACAGCTATCTATTAGCCAAGAAGAGAGGCCTCACCAAAAATGAACACTGTTGGACCTAGTTTGGGAGCTTCTAGCCTCCAGAACTGTAAGAAAATAAAAATTTTAAGGCAACCTGTGATACTTTGTTATAGAAACTTACCAAAGTAATACAACTATTTATCCTTGAAAAATATTGAATTCCATTATTTTATGTTGAAGGTAAGAATTTTCAATATGCCTGAGATTAACTAAGGCATATAAACTGTTTTACATAGGATAAGGAGGGAGAGCTGTATAAATTTTATGTATATCTGTGATTTTTCTTCCTTAAAAACTACTGAAGTTGCTTAGTACCCTGCACAGGAATAACCAATATCAACGTTCTGTTTTCAATATCCAAGATAGGTTTTTGTTTAATAGAATTTATTTATTATGTTGTAAATTATAGAAGATGCTGCATGGATTGTAGCAGAATATGCAATACAAAATTAATTATGCATTTTTGTCTCAGAATTTTCAAGCTTGAACAAGTTTGTCATATTCTTGGCAATTTTAATCTAGTAATGTGTACATATTTCTTAATAAGTCCTGTTTTTAAGATTTTCCTGTGTAAAAGTTTCTAGCTCTGTATTTTTGAGACTTATAAATAACTTGCTAAATTTAAGCTTCCTCTTTCAAAAAAATTCCAGGATCATTACACTGGAATAGTTCATAATGATGGAATTATATAAAATAATTCTTCTAACATGTGTTGCCTTTAATAGAAGATCCTTCCTTTTGATACTGTGAATTTATTGGACAGAGTTTATAATAAAGTGAAATGCATTCACTAAAGTAATATTTATAGAGAAATAATCAATTTATTTTAAAACAAAGTTTAAGTGAGATACAAAAATTCTGTATTAACTAAAATGCAGCTGCCTAAACCACCCACTCTTTACTTTTGTGGGAGAAAAAAAAAAATCAAGTTCATAGCAGAGACTTTAATACAATATGTGAATCTTTTCAGGTTACAGTTTTTGTTCTATGTATTGAATCCATTCTCCTTTTCTGAAGATACTAAGCTATTATGAATAATAAAAATAACAAGTAGTTTATATAATAGGATTACTATGCAAAATCTACAATTAATATTTGTAAAAGGTTTCCAGTATGAGTTTAATCAAGTTGTAGTTTTTGCTTAGTCTTTCTTTGACTAAAACCAGTTACTAGTCCTGCTGTATGACTAGGTTTTGATCCATTAGAAGTGAATTAGTTATTATGTAGCAAGCCATCACGCCCAAAAGCAGTACCATTGTGGAGACAAAAATACAGTTTCAGAAAAATTACATTTAAGACCAAGAAATCAAAAAGCTGCATTTCAGAGAATGAAAAGCCAGTGGATATTAATTTCATACATCATTTATGTATAGACAAATATACATAATGTGAATCAGTAATGATGATGATAATAATAAAAACTTGGGCACATAAATTTGAAGTACATGAGTTTTCCTGCAGTCCCAATTCCTAGGCACTGCTAACCTAAACTATACACACCATTTTAAACCTTGAATCAGCTGAGGAACATTGCCTTGAGAAAAGAAGGAGATAATCTTTAAATTGGTAAGCATTTAGTTGTTCTGTTTTCAGTACCAGTGTACTGAATGAGAGAGTAAGTGTTGATTATTTATTCCTTGCTTTGTTGGTGATGAATTGAGGCAAATTTGATTCAGACAAGCAATCCTGTGGAATGATGCAGAACCATCCAAAGAAAACATCTGTACTAATCCACCAATGCAGCAAATTAGAGCTACAAGGAAAAGACATTGATCCACGAGGATCGTTAACAGTTTTAACCAACTGATCCAAGTAATAGGGTAAAGGAGAGAACACTATCAAGATCCTGCTTTTCATATCTGTGGATTACAACTGCAAAGCCTTACTGTGACTTTTTTCAATTTCAAATCATTTTTATGACTTTGGTTCCCTTTGCACTATTTGAAGGAAAGAACAAGGATCAATTAAGAGGTAAAGAGTGAGAGAAAAATTATCCAAATTATCTGCACTTAATTTACAAAGAGGTCAATCACAAAGGGAGAGATAATTGCTGTAACCCAACAAAATTAATCGGGAACAAGTCAGAGTGGATGATATATGTCCTGTAACAAAGTACATGGCAGAGATGTACATACAGACCTGGAGCTGTTTGCCTTAAGACACAGTGGCTACAGAGGAGATTTGTGAAGAACAATTAGCATAGCTTTAAAGTATGTGGTTCTTAATTATCCATAGAATGTTGACATCAGATAATTAGTGTCCCAATTTTTTAATAATATTTGGTCATTAACTTTAGCTTATAGAAAGAGGCAAATCATAGAGCATAGCATTCATATTGGCAATTGTGTATGATAATAAAAATAAACATACTGGGTGAGCCATGTCTCTATTGTATTAATCCAATATTGCTGATACACTTAAATTCAATGCCCATAATTCTAATTATGTCAGTTCATACCATAAGTGACCTATTTGATCTATTTTATTTAGTGTATAGACATGTAGGTAGACAGTAATATTTATATTTGACAGAAAGGTTTTGAGAAAACCATCTGTTAGGAGAGAGAAGAATACCAACAGCACATGATGAAGACCAAAATGAAATGGAGAGAATACATGTTGGATAGGAGAGATGTCACATTCACCAAAGCAGGAAAGTTTTCTGAGTCAGTTAATCAGAAAATCAATTATTAAAGGCTGTTGCTAGAATGAGGATAGGAAAAGAATATGCTGGATTTAAAATTTAGAGCCATGAGAAAGAGGTTAGCTAGAGAACCTGAGACAGAAAATATCATAATAAAAATCCCATACTTGGAGACAAAGCCTGCTGTGGCATATGTGGTTTTAGTACTCAAAGTTGGCTGAAGTGAACTGTAGTGGATTACTCTTTATGCTGATCTCATACAACATTTATCAAACTGGTAAAGACTGTAAGGCTGAGAGTGAGTCTAAATTTTGTTTGGAAAAATTACTGCCTTTGTTCTTTTCTAATACATTATCATAACCTTGTTTTCTCCTTGTTTCGACATCTCATCCTATTTTCTCACATGCCTGACATCACCAAGAACCCAAATTTAGCCTCACATAAATTTCATTGTTGAAATCCTGATAATCTCAGAATAGAGGTCATAACAAAAGGACAGATGTTAATTGTATAATGCTAAACTATGCATTTATAACATTTCTCCTATATTAATTATCATTTAACATTAAATACTGTAAAATCAACGTATCTCATAGACTAAGTTTGTTATGACACTGTATGTATAGATATAAACTATATTTATATAGTTTCTATTATATTTTTTAATTTTATGTTCATGACTTTTCCTGGTTTCTCTTTTTCTTTCTCCCAAATATTTTAAATTATGCCGCATGCTATATGCTTACCTATTTTTTTAAAGTAGAATTAAGTTAGGGAGGTTATATAGTGGTAGCATGCTTACTTTGCATGTGTGAGGACCTGAGCCTAATCTCTAGCACCAAACACACACACACACACACACACACACACACACACACACACACACACGTGGGAGAATCACCTAAATGTTTGGAAACTATATTCTTGCTGTTTTCAGTATTTGTTAATACCAATATATTCTCTTGTATCTTTAAGAGTTAAATAAACAACAGAAATCAATGTTGCTATTTCAGCAAACCCTGGATATTAATATAATTTGTAAATCACTTCTGGTGCACCTGCTGCATTAAATGCTGGTATTAGGTTTGGAAGGACACTAATACCTCCTTTAAACTGCTGTCTGACTACTTTGATGTTTCATTATTTCTTCAATCCAGGGTTGAAATGGATGAATGAATTGTAATTATAGTATCCTGGTGACTCTCTTTCAGACCATTTTTTCTGGACAAGCATCAGCTAATCTGACAAATCATGAGCAGTTTACTGTATAGTTTGGTTGGGATTAAGTTACTAACTGGAACCTGCAGGAATTTAAGACTGGTGTTCCCAATAAAATGCATGGGACGTCTGCTATGCCTGTTTTCACTTTTGATCTGTAACCTCTTAGGAATGGATAACTATAAGCAGATACTTATTTGTCATGTGTGTTTTTATACACTTACCTATAGCATTTCTAACACAAACTCAGTATATCAAATTTACATGTTTAAAAACTGTAGTGTATGTTTACCCATGATTTTTTTTGACTTCTGAAATTACCAGCATGTGAAAAGAACTATATAAAATGTATTTTTATTTAAGTTTTAGATATTTTCTTATTAGAATTATGTTAAAGCATTTGTAATTTGGTTTTCAATTGCTGATAGGCAATGGCGCATAACAGGTTTTCCTACTATGATTATTTTTTGAAATTTGAAATATTTTGTTATATGGGGATAGATGGATTGTTGACAATACTTAAATTTGAATGTTGTTCTTTTTCAACTTTAAATAAGAATTATACATTTTTAGGAAAGTTACTGAATGATTTGAGTTTTTATAATGAATCAATCTTCAAGTTTGCCAAATAGCAAAAATTTTTCAGCCTTTATGTTCAAGTTATTATGATCTTTTTTAACAGCAGTTGTCTTTTTTATGAAAACCTTATGCCATCTACCAGATCAAATGGGTCTCATGCTCAACATTAAATTTGTTCGTGTAGACAAGAAAACTGTTATGAGTGTTCTTTATAGAAGACAGTAAAAGTCAGATGTGTTCGTTCGTTAGAGCAGGAAAGTGAGTAAGCATGTAAAGCCATATTTTCCAATAACTATCATTTAATTGGACATTTTGTTTTATCTATCTGCTCTTAGGTGTATAATAAACATATCCAAGAAAACTCAATGTAGAAATTAGATTTAGCATCCCTCTGGGTAGCTGAAATTACCCTGCCATTGTTATAAAACATGGTTTTTTATTGTTCTTAGACTGTAAATAAATGTATTGACAGTAAAGAATTAACAACACATCCAGGAAGACTTTATTTAATAATGATGATGTAAAATACTTCTTGTGCCATTCGATTTATCTAATTTATAACTCCGTTTGATTGCCACAGCATGCCTTTCATCTGTAAGAATTGTCCCCTGGGGACCAGTCAACTTATTAATTCATCACTTGCCTTCTTTTATGGTTGCAATCCCCATTATACTATGAGCAGAGTGATTCTCTGTTCTGAAAGCTGCTAGTCAACTGGTTCCAGTCCCATTGACCTTTTGTGTGTAACCATGATCCTAATGGGTTTGCTATTGGCTTCTTTTTCTAATAGGCTACATTACAGTCTACCTTTTTGTCTTAAGGTATCTTGATGAGGATAGGCCAGTAAGAGTGAATTCCACACCCCAATTACAGAGCTTTAAAAAGAGGAAAGACTGCTTCAAGTTAACCTGTAGGCTTTTCTTAAAATGCCTTTTGATTTATCTGTCACTTGATCCATCAGCAATGAATAATTTTCATGGAAGGTGCACTTTAATTACATTCCCATTTGACTTGCATTATCAACCCCTATCTAGGTAATTAATCTCACCAAGTATCCAATTTCGGCCTTTATTGCTGGCAGGCAAGCCTCCTGAATTATGTGTGCTTGAATGGGTCTTGGGTCTTTCACATCAAGCAGACCCTGAAAGAGATCTGGGGCCTCCCAATCCTTGAACTGTGCCTTAGATTTTTTTTCTTATATATTATGAGTAAATTTTATGTAGGATCACAAGTGTACTTCATAACCAAAGAAACTTTTAATTTTTGTAATCATGATAAAACTGCATCACCCTTCACTTCTTGTTGTAGCAAATCTGTATGTCATTTAGTATGTGAGGGATGTATGTTAACTTACAAAGTGCAAGTCTGTTGTTTTAAGATTTTCAAAATTACCCTTTAAACTTTCCCATTCTTTTAGTTCAGGTTTTAAGATTTATAAGAATTGATGTGACTATTTGGGTTGAAGTCGGTTAGATCAAAATTAGAAGCACTTAAATTATTTTCTCCTTTATATTTAGTCATATACTCTGTCTTCTACAACTTCCTTCATTCTAAGTTAACACCTTTTTTCCTATCTTGGGATTTTGATAATTTCATTTCTTTATTTCCTGCACAGATTAATGTATAAGATCAATAATCTTAATGTGGTTTGGTTATACACATACAATAAGTCTGAAATATATAATTTACCTTTCTGTTATGGTTTTGTTTTGTAATCTGTACAAAACAAGCATAAGTAATTTACATTTTCATCATTGGAAATTAAAATTATAAAATAAATAGAGTTCGACTTCTCTATTCTGAGGACATTTCAGAAACATGAAGAATTTCTTGAAATCAAATTGAAATATAGAATAAACAGGTTGCCTGTCTATATGAAAGTGATCTAAACATACAACATTATTTTAAAGCTTGATCATCTGATTTGTAGAAAAGACAGGCCAGTTATTATTAGGCTAACTAGGTTATAATGCCTATTACTATGTACAGTAAAATATTTTTGGAAAAATTTATATGATGATATGAAAAGCATAAGCAATTTTCTATTATCCCTTCTCTTCAGATACTCTGTCTCTTCCTATAGTTCTTTCATATCTCATGAGCTCCTGCTTGTATCTTCAGATTATGATTGCATTTATAAGTATTTAACCATCAAAGCAGACTCTACACAGCAAAATCTAACTTTATTTTTTTAATTTCTTAATGTTTAACTTTAAATTGACCTTTACTGTTTTTATGAAAATAACTGAACACATTTTAAAGTTACATGTAAATGTAGATTACTAAAATATTTAACACCAATAAAAAATCACATAGTATTTTTTATTTTGAAAGTTAATAAATGTTCATTTTTTTACATAGGTTTAATTGCAAAACTATATAGGAACATTTTACTACCCATAATGTTTCTAGAATCAAGATGTGATAATATAATATTACTTGTATTAAATAAGTTCATATTAATTGTTTACAAACTACATGATATTTTAAATTAGAATTGAAATGGGCCAGCAAGATTCATTATTGAATAGTGGACTATTGTTAATTCATCTGTAAAGCATATATGCAAAAGAATAGATACACATGCAAACAGATACAAATTCAGATATTATTTATCATATTGTAAAATGTGAATTCTTATTATACTTTTAATAATTTTTTCTCTATAAATATATTATTAACATATACTTCCTCCAATACTAATTAGGCATATGTGCCAAATGAAAATCTCAGGTTTTTAAATTTCTGTGTCTGTTAAATTTCTTTTGGAGCTGCTTAATTATGAAAGTTTGTGTTTTTTCAGTATTTGTTATTGTTCCATTTAACATAATTTTAAATTAGAATTTTAAAATATAGTTAATTTAATGTTTAGAAATGAAGGAATTGAAGCTAAAATAAGAGAGACATCATCATACAGTGAATCAATCCAGTCTAGCTTAAATTTAGGGAATGCTTGATATACAGAAACATTCTGCTTGAATTATTTTGCTTTTCTTCTATATATTCTTTGGACATCATTATTTTTTTAAACATATCAACATGGAAAAAACATGCTGCTTGGCCTATTTAATGTAGTCAATATGTATGCTGAACTGAGCAGATTATTTTCCTACAGCAAAATAAAGTCAGTTTTTTGGAATAGTGTATCTAGAGAACAAGAGACCTAAAATATATACAGACTCTTTATGCACTGAATGTTGTCTTTTATCTCTCTAGAAGTTGAGAAATAAATCACATGACAAAAAATTGGTTCCTTATGGTACTATATATGAAGATATATATATATATATATATATATATATATATATATATATATATAATTTAACATGTATTTGTCATAAAATTTAATTCTCTCAATATATAATATGCATTATATATATGTATAATATATATATGCATATATATATATATGCATTTATAGTTTGTTATCAGAGAACAGGATCTATTCTACCATTGCAGACAATTTATATTATATTATGAGGGTGAAATTATATAAGACTGGGAAATAATGGTTTTATAGGAATAACATTAGAAAATTCTGAAGATCACTAATCTGTAGTTGTTGAAGTTTTTCAGAGACATTCTGTGTCTATCACCAGTAAACAATAAGAAAACGTAAAATGATCTATTTAAGGTTTTTTTTTTTTTTTTTTTTTTTTTTTTAAAGAGAGAGTGATAGAGGGAGAGAGAGAGACAGAGAGAATTTTTCAATATTTATTTTTTAGTTATCGGTGGACACAACATCGTTGTTTGTATGTGGTGCTGAGGATCGAACCCGGGCCGCACGCATGCCAGACGAGCGCGCTACCGCTTGAGCCACATCCCCAGCCCCTATTTAAGGTTTTGATTACTATTTAATATCAGACATGGTTGACAAATTTGAGGAAATTTTAAATATTATGGGATACACACACACACACACACACATATATATGTATGTATTTAAATCTGCTTACAGCCAAAATGGTATAAGAGAAATATGATTTATTGGAATATCAATTTGGAGAGAAAGTTGAATTTTGATGGTTCAGATATGGCAAAGATTACAGGCAGAATATTTCACTTTCTTTTTTTTCAAAATCATTTTCATATATATTGACTGGGTACCCAGAAATGGTTCTCCCACTCAATATATTTGATTGGTTTCTATTTTTCCTTTTTAGCTCTTTCTCTGTTGGTGAGAAAGGAGTCTTCAAATAACACTCCCCAGAAACACATTTCTTTAATTGCTTGAAATTAGTAAATGAAAAAAATCAAGAATTAGGAAGCCAATGTATGTAAAACACAAGAAAAAAGAGGAAGGAGAAGAGCATGATTTCAAATTTGCCTAGTACCACAGATGAAAACAGGTTCTTACCAACCTTAATCTCAGAAAGCTACTTTCTCCTCTATTGCATTTCTGTTCCCCGGGCTGTTGGTTGGTATAATTTGAAACATTCTTGGCTTTTATGCTGTTTAACTAGTTACTCCTTTCCTTTCTCTCTCAATAAGTCAATCTCTGCCCCCCCCCAGCCCCCTCTTTTTTTCCTCTTTTTTTTTTCATCTTTCTTTCTTCCTCTCCCTCTTACCCTTTCCAATCCTTTCTGGTGGCAAGCAACTAGGTGCAGAGAAATAAAACAGGCTACAACATGAAACCATTATGCTAACATCACAACAATAATACAAATAGTGACCAGAGGGGCAAGTTCTTCCCTGAGAATTTGTTTCTTTGACCCTGGGGTGCTGCTGCTTTTTCTTCCCATGATACTTACTTCTCTTTCTGAGATGCATCCAACTTGAGAGCTACATTCTTTGAGATCAGTGATGAGGATAACAATTGGTTTTTCTATGATGTTGTACTCTTTGATATGAAAAAAATACAGAGTATTTCTTTTCCTTGCCAGTTCCCTATGAGGGATAGCTCTCAATTGTTTACTGGATACATTTATACAAATCTGAATAAGTTTATATTTTTTAAAAGGAGCTTTTTGAAAACAGGTCTCACTCATAGCCCAGATACTTGGAAAAAAAAAAATCTCAACTAAAATGCAACACAGTGCACAAACTGGTTTTATATTTGTAAAATTAGATTTTTCTTGGGGATTTGGTCAATGAACTCCTCACAGAAAAAAAAAAAAAAAAAAGAAGGTCTCATTTCTAATCCATACTCAAAAGGCTGGTGCGGGGGCAGTCTTTTCTTACAGCCTTGTTCAATCAGTGTGTAAATACATTCACTTACTAAATAATCGTGATTCTGACCTTTTGGAAGTGGTGTGCGCTCAGTGGAACCTTGCTTTTGATCACTGGTAATCTTTGACATTATTGAGCAACCTTATCCTCCAGGATCTTTCTCTAGTGTTCGGGGTCAGTCTCCCATGGGAGAAAAGTGTGGGTTTGAATTGTGGATTTGAAAACAAAACAGTATCACAATCTCCTGTTGTTCGAATGCTTTCTGTGAAGAATCTCATTTAGTGACTGTGCCTTCAACCAAATAGGCAGAACATCATCAGTCCTCTGTTAATTCCTCAATTATACTTCACTTGTATATCTGTTTTGTAAACACTTCCAGTGCCAATGCCTAATGGTGGCAAAAGATAAATAAGCAGGTTGGTCAATATAAGGCTCTTTGTTTTCCCGTTCTTTTTATAGTGTTTTCTAAAAGGTATCCAATTTATATTGCTCTAAATGTCCTCCAAATTTGTAGTTAATTTTTTAAGTTGGAAGAACGATGCCATTCAAGGCAAGAAGTTACTCTTAACTACTTGGGCAGAATCTGGGACCTGGTGTTGGGGTGAAATTGTTCACTCCTATTTTTATAAGGAGGAAAAGTCTTTGAACAGCTGTATATTTAACTGCCCTGAAGGCTTTCAAAATGATGTGCACGCTACCTCCTAACAGCTTGTAACATATGGCATATGAATAGAATCTGAAACTTTCATGGATGCTTTGCATACATGTTGTTAAACTCAACCAAAGAGTGTGTAAGGCATAATGCTCTGGACAGCCTTAAAATCTAGTGCATTGTTGTACATAAAGTTATGTGATAGTTGTATATTATTTTTCTTTCATGCTTATTTAGGTCTTTTAGTACTTGAAAGACAAGTTTTGGTATTCAAATGCATAACATGAACTATTTTTTCCTATTATAATCCTACATTAAAAAAATTTCTAAAATATTTGCATGATGCCAAGCACTGTGGTTCAAGCCTATAATCCCAGTTAACTCAGGAGGTTGAGGAAGGTGAATCACAAGTTTGAGGGCAACCTCAGCCACTTTGTGAGACTCTGTATCAAAATTAAAAAAAAAATGACTGATAATTTATCTCAGTAATACAGTTCAATCCTCAATAACAACAACAACAACAAAAATTAAATTACGAGTAAACATCTGTTTTTATTGAGTAGGAAGGACCAATTCTGTGTTCCTTTTTGATGTTACAGCAGCAAAGATATACAAAGTATCTTGTATGCTATATTCATGTATCCATCCAACAATTTCTATAGACTGTTAAGCAGTGAATAATGGAGAATCCACTGTGGTTGTTTAAATTTTAATAATCATTTCATTGCTAAATAAAAAGTGTTTATCTCTTCTAATATTTTCTAAATGCAATGGGAAATAATATAACTTTAGTTATTCATGTTTTGGTGAGAAGATATTGTTATAAGAATTAAGAAGAGTTAATAGTTTTTCAGTCTCCATTTTAATTGCTATAGATACAAAGGCATGGGATTTTAAAAAACTTTATAAAACTATTACAAAGTCACCAATTATTGCTGTTTAATTTACAGGTCCAATAGTTTTTTCCATCTTGTTCCTTTCTTTTCTTTCTTTTTTTTCTTTCTTTTCTTTCATTTAGTTATTTTTACTACTCTGTCTCTTTTCTGCTTGTCTTTTACAAAGTACAGGTGCTTTTAAAAATATGATTATTTCACTGCTTATTAAAATTGTAATTCCCTATGTTCTTACTGACACCCAGATCTTTAACAAATCCTTTGGTTTTATACTGTAAATACCAATGAAACTGTAAAATTTTAAATAGAATTCATGGCTCAGGTTTGGTCAGGGTAAGAAGCTTATATTACAACTCTAGACAGATAATATATCCCATATGTTAATGATTATGATTTTCATTCTAATACTAAAAACAGAAGTAGGGAGAATTTTTACAATATTTCTTGAGTATCCCTATACATACTTAGAGGCAGAGAAATTTAGACTGGAGTCACATAAATGATCAAACTATTCAGTCCTGCCTTTTAACACTTTATTGACTCCTTAGGAATCAAACTTGCTACAGTTTAGTATGAAAACTGTTATTTTCAGAATGCATAGAGAAGATGAACATGGGGCTGGGGATGTGGCTCAAGCGGTAGCGCGCTCGCCTGGCATGCGTGCGGCCCGGGTTCGATCCTCAGCACCACATACAAACAAAGATGTTGTGTCCGCCGAGAACTAAAAAATAAATATTAAAAGTTCTCTCTCTCTCTCTCTCTCTCTCTCTCTCTCTCTCTCTCTCTCTCTCTCTCTCTCTCCTCTCTCTCACTCTCTCTTTAAAAAAAAAAAAAAAAAAAAAGAAGAAGATGAACAATTTGTGCAAAGTGATAAGTTTGTAAAGTATAGTTGGATCAGACTCCTTATGAGGATAGAAAGGCCCTGTGGCCTAGGTTATTTATCTTTTCCTATCCTTCATTTTTATACTTGTGTTGTCGTATATCTGAGAAAAATCAATCAATTGTAATAAACACATAATGATATTCATGTTTGAAAAATTTTAAATATGTGCTACATATCCAATCCTTGCTAGTTTTGGATTAAGTGTTAAAATGAAACATGCAAATATATTCATGATTATCAGTAAATGAAATGATTTACATTATACTTCTAACCTTAGTATTTGTAATTTGATCCAGATATTTTCATTATAATACATACAAAAGCCACAAAATATACAGATTTCTATGAAGAGTAGTAGAAATTATAACATCTTAATATGTGTCTTTGGACATTTTTCCAACATTGCACATTAAGTTTTATTCTCTAGCAAACTTTTCCGGTATTGTATATGGAGGCTAGATAATTATCTCTAGAAATGTAAAATTAATATACACAGAAATGTAAAATTAATTTCTATTATTTTGATATATTTGAACAGCATTTTTGTGAGTTTTTTTCCCATTTAATATTTTAATTAGGATTCATAACACTACAGGAAAAGGCAATATCTAAGGAAGTAAAAAAAATAAATACGTTAACTAAAACACATTTCTTTTTTCTTACTATAAAAATAAATAAGATCATTTTGGAACTTCACAGATCTAAAAGGTCAAAATAATAGCATTTTCATGTTTAAGTTAATTCAGGCATTTAATCTTTGCCATATCACATTGCTAACCATATCAGTTTGCTGGAATATTTTAAGTAAAAAATATTCTATATAGTCGTCTTATTTACTTGTGTTGAAAATTTGAGCCACTTTCTGAAGTATTTCTTGTTTTTGTGTTCATATTGAAGATAGATTAATAAGACATTTATGAAACCAATAATAAAGTTTATACATTTTACTCCTCATCTCTCAGCAGTCCACTGAGCTCCACTCCAGTATACTTGTCAAAACTACAAGAAATAATTGTAAATATATTTTGAATCTAATTATTTGAGAATTTTTAAAAACAATTATTTTATTAAAAGTCTTTTCAAAAGTCAAGCACCTAACAATACCAGGTGTAGAATAACTGCATAATATATATTTCTTGAAAAAAAATAGATTAATGTGTTACTTATATTGAATTGAAAAATTGAGGTAATATGACTTGGTGTTCTCTATGTTTGCCTTAAGGCAGAGTTGTATAATGAAGGGTGTATTCCTTCACTATTGGCTTGTGGTGCCACAGAACAGATAAAATGACCATGTCCACTGAAATACAGAAAATACCACATTTGAATGAATCATTAAATTGATCTAATTCAACAGGTTGAATGGCTGTTTGATCTATATATATGGATTACATTGAGGAAGTTACTGGGTGAGAAGTAAAATTGCTTCAATTGTTTGTGTATTTCAAGTGAAGTGATTCTTTGTCCTTGGTTATTCTGATTATTTCTTTAATTCTATGATAGTGTTTTGAAAAATGTTTATCTGTGCACATGAACTACACATGAATTAAATTTAATGTTCATTTTAGAAGGGATCTCTGTTTCTTAGTAAGTTGCACATGAAAAAAAGGTCTACATTTTATTTAAAGGAGTCCAGAAAATGTTATTTATATTGGTTTTCTGTTGAAGTTATAATCTTCATAGTTCAGGAAGGTGTGTGGTCAGGAGTTTCCAAATTTGGAAAGGGTTTAAAGATGAAAAGAACTGAGGAAAAAAACCTTTGGATTTAGCTAGCAGGCTATCAGTGAAGACCTTAGAAAATATGATTCATTGGAGTGGTGTGACTACATGTGTAGTAAGGCCATCTACGTTTACTGCTTTTCCTAAAATACAGTGACATTCTAAATTTATTTATAGCATTGTGAATTATATATTCTTTGCAGAAGTTATGCCTAAACACTTAAGAGTCTCCTACATTATCATGCTGCTTCTTGAACTCTTCATCACCTGCGGAACTTTTCTCCAAGTAGTCCATTGCTTCATATAAATATAAAAACTCCTATATATAAATATTCCTAATATATAAAATCCCTAAGGAAACAGAAGTTAAAGTTACCAGTAATGCCTATACACTTGATGGTGAACCTGAAGAGTTCTTAATGAAAGGCCACTTAATGTTTAGTGTTATGATTAGATGTGTCTTTCTCTATGCATCAAAGTTCTAAAATCAAGTTCCACAGTGAGGAATCACTGACTGTTTGACACCTTTTAAGATGTCTTCTTACTGATACTAATGTTCACATGGAAGAGGGAAGAATAACTATCATGCTTTTGTGAAGGTGCTATTGATTGCCTTAACTAAGAGCTACCTTCCTCCTTCAATCACCCTTTTAGGCATTGTTTTAAAATTTTTTAATTGCTATATTTAACAGAGTATATTAACTGTGACATTTTTTTCTATCTCTTCCAAAACTAGCATAAAAGGATAGATCAACTAACAGTTCAAATAATAATTTACATTGTTTATTATTTAATTCATTAATATGATTGCTCAGTGTCTTCTGCTCCAAGCATGAGGTTTGTTGTTGTTGTTTTGTTTTGCTTTGTTTCCACCAAGGATTGAATCCAGGGGAGCTCAACCACTGAAAACATCCCCAGCCCTTTTTATTTTTTATTTTGAGACAAGATCTCCCTACATTACTTAGAGCCTTGCTGAGTTTCTGAGGTTTTGAACTTGTATTTCTTCTGCCTCAGCCTCCCAGGTCACTGGGATAATAGGCCTACAACACCATGCCCAGCAAGTCTTTGATTTTTCTAAATGACACTTCAGTTGTTGAGTGTAGTGGAAAGAAGATGGACCCTGGAGAAATAAACTTGGTTTATCTTTCTAGTTGGACCAAATTTTCACTGTATGAAATAAACCATGCATAGAACAAAATTATTATATCCATATTATCATCAAAAAATGTTTGAGATGACAAGATTGTGAGAGAATTTCTACACAGTCACTAAGTTCATTTAAACTCAACCGTACCTTTTGTAGATGGAATGTATAATTTAGGAGATGTCTCCTTATTCAAAAAAAATCTACAAAGAATTGCTATTTTGGAAATATATTTGAAAAATCAAATACATGAGAACTGATAGTTCTTGGTACAGCACTCACATTCTTTATTAGGCTCGAGTACATTCTTGGAAGGGTTCTCGGACCATATGCTGTTACTGTGTTAGCACATCTAAAAATGACAAGTTTATTTCTATATTTTCATTAATATTGCTTATAGTCTGGCTTAGATGTTAATTGGCAAAACCTTTCTAACTTTCATGTTTGAGGTAAAAAATGCTAATGATTGGCAATTAGCATATTCGGGACTTCTGCTTAAAAGAAGTATGATAAATGTTTACTAGCCACTGTCTCAATTAGAACTCTGGGACATACTTTACCATTATTTGTTAGGTGTGTATTAGTCACGTCTTCACAACAGATGTGAAGAAAAGAAAATATTCACTTAATATAAATATAAAAACTCATAAATATAAATATTCCTAAAATATAAAATCCCTAAGGAAACAGAAGTTAAAGTTACCAATAATTTTAAGAAATTTTAAGTAATTTTACTTCATTCCCTTGAGATCCTTGAAGAGTTTGTTTCTTGTACGTGTGTGGTAGTAAGATTGCATCTTTACGACGTTGTTCAAGTCATTTTGATGATGAAAGATGAACATGATTTTTGTAATGATGTTTTGGTTGATTTATTATACAACATATGACCTTGGCTTGATCTTTCTTCTATTCCTTTATCAACATTTTTATCTTTAAATTAGAAAATTCAGAACTTTGCCTGTTTTTTGATTTTATCATATAGTCAAATTATTATTTGTCCTATACAGTACTCCTAAAGACACCTGCCATCTCTCATCCCCCTTTCCTCCAGTGAATCTTTCTTTTTAAGTTGTGTGCTTAAAGGGGGCATATTGATTACATAGGAGTTTCATGAGTTTCTGTAATGAAAATATACTACTCCCCAGATTGAACAGTTTTCCTTTTAAATATCAAAATTGCTACAACTCGGGAATCAATGTCCTAGGGGATTCTGTCACACCAAACTCTGCCCAGTCAGCTGACACTTGAAAATTCACCAGTGACACATTTTCCCTTAAAATTCTTATTCATTCTTGTATCATTCAAGAATATTTATTCATAATTCATAAGTTTCATACATTATACTAGGTGCCAGGGAAATGCAGTAGAGTAAAAAAAAAATCTATGAAAATCTATGTCGTTAAGAAGTTTCTAGCAAGGGTGAGATGGGGGGTGGAACAGACAAAAGTATGTTAAATGTGTAAAGTATAAAGCTCAGATGCTGCTGTTTAACAGGTTATCTAAGAATGGCAGGAACAGAGGGTCAAGAGGGGTTACAGATTTAATTTATAGAGATGTTAGGAAAGGCTTTCTTGAGGAAATGATGTTTGAATAAAGGCCTGCATGATATATGAAAGGCAAGTGAAGGAAGGGTGTTCCAGACAGAGAGAACATCTTACAAGGTCCTAAGCAAAGAGTCCAATTGACATGTTGCCTGGAGATGGGCATAGCTGGCCTAGCAGTGAAAGGAAGAAAGCAGAAGAGAGGAAAAAAATGATGTGGGGTTATTGGAGGTGGCAAAACATTGTTTTAGGCCTTCCATGCTTTAGATGGGGATGGAAAGCCATTGGAATTTTTGAACAGAGGAGGAACATGAATCTGCTTCCATTTTAGCAGTGTCACATGGCCACCATGTTACAAATAGATATGAAGCTCAGGAGTGGAAGCAGGGGATTTTTCTGAGACTATATTTTAGTAACCTAGAAGAGACTGAGGTGGTTTCCAGTAGGGTTGTTGCAACGGAATGTCAAAGTGGTCAGTTTGGGATGCATTTTGAATAGGCAGTCAACAAAGTTAGCTGGCTGTTTGTGGAGTATGACAGAAAGAGAAAGACCAGGTGTAGTTTTAAGTATTTTAGTCTGCGAAGCTGAAAAGATGAAATCATTAGTATTTCAGAGTTAGAAGTTTGTGGGAGGGATAGGTTTGAAGAAATTTAAGAGCTCCATTTTGGGCATGCTAAGTTTAGTATGCCTCTATCTGGTTACACCTGTCTATAGTTCATGTGCAACTTCTGGGTTAGTGATTCGAATCTGGTGTTCTCAGGATAGACATGGAATTTAAGTTATAAAACTAAGTGAGATTTGTAAAAGAGTGAGTGCAATTAGAATCAAAAGCAAATTGTGATCTGAGTGCTACCAGGTGTTGAATAACACACAAAAAAAGTGACAACAAATAGCCGGTAAGACAGGAAGAAATGTAGAGGTTGATGCTCTGAAAGCAAAGGAAGTATTTAAAGGAGGAGGCAGTGATCTATGTCCAGTGTTGCTAACAGCCCTTCGAGGTGAGGAGTGAGAATGGAATTTTGGTTATTATCGCCTCAGTATGGGTATAGTGGCCATCAGACCAACTCATGTGTTTAGGCTGCAGTAACCTGTAGACTAAGGGTGGCTGATGGTCAGCTCTACTCCACACATGTCACCTCCAACTGGGAGTATTGTGCCCAATTCTAGAAACCATGAGTGAAAAGCAATACAGACATATGTTTTAAGGCGATGAGAAATGTGAAGAAACACATTTATGGAATTTTTTTATTGATTATTTAAAGCATTACATAGCTCATGATATATCATCTTTCATACATTTGACTCAAATTGTGTTTTGAACTCCCATTTTCACCCCAAATACAGATTGCAGGATCACATCTGTTACATATTCACATTTTTACATAATGCCATATTAGTGACTGTTGTATTCTGCTACCTTTCCTATCCCCTACTATCCCCCCTCCCCTCCCCTCCCCTCCCATCTTCCCTCTCTACCTCCCCTGCTGTTGTTCAATTCTCTCCCTTTTTTTTCCTCCCCCTTGCCCCTCATAACCTCTTATAATTTTATGTATCATTGAAGGTCTCCTACCATTTCCATATGCTTTCCTTTCTCTCTCCGTTTCTCTCCCCCCATTCGTCTTTGTTTACTGTAGTCTTTTCCTCATGCTCTTCCTTCCTGTTCTGTTCTTAGTTGCTCTCTTTATATCAAAGCAGACATTTGGCATTTGTTTTTTAGGGCTTGGCTAGCTTCGCTTAGCATAATCTGCTCTAATGCCATCCATTTCCCTGCAAATTCTATGGAATTTGAATGGAGTTGGAAGAGTAGATTTGGCTAACTTAGAGAAAACTAAAGAAGTATAATTGTAACCATCCAAAAATTCTGCAATTTTATACCTTAAGAAGTTCTTTCTTATGTTAAATTACAATATGTCTCTCTGTTATTTCTCTCCATTCATTCATTTATTTAATCAATATTGGTTGTCTATGAGAGGCAAACTCTGTGCTAGCTGGTGGAGATGAACTAGTATGTAAGGAAGATATGATATTATGTTACTCAGTAGATTTTTGGATTTTTGTCCAAAAATGTGATGTGCCATGATGACATCCCATGTACTCTGGGCATTTCATAATAGCTGGCAACTCTCTCATGGAAACTGATGAAGAGAAAAGAGATAATATAATCTTACCTAAAAAGTCAAAGAACAAATCATGTGTTAGTTTCAAAATTGCTCTCTGTACCTGTTTCTACTTAAAATCTTCAGTGAATGACACAAAAGTCAGTCTTCTAAGTAAGTTCTAGTCATGCTATTTGTTAGATATTGAGCTTTCATAAGAAATTGTCTCCCTATATTTTATATCATGAGAGCATTCATTTAAAAATCACTCTTTCACATGTTAAAGAGAACAATGTGTCATGCAGTGCCATATTGAATTGCGAGTTTTGTTTTCACTCTTCTGTTAAATAAATATCAATTGAATGTCTGAGGTATGTCAGGTAATTTGCTTGGGGATAGGGATTAAGTGGTGAAATGGACATAGCCTTTCATGGAACCCAGACTGCAGAGAGACACAGATAACATTTTCTTTCCTTTTTACATCCACTAATAATATTATTCTTTAGTGTTCTTCTGTGATTTTTATTATCCAATTCTGGCCTATGATTAGATTTATCTGTTACATAGCTAATGTTTGGTGAAGACATCAGGCAGTTTGTAGATCTAGAACTGTTATTCTTGATTTTTTGATGGATCTCATTGATGGCAAAGAGAGGATGTTGTGTCATTTCTTTCAGTAAGCACCGGCAGCAGCACTACATCTATCTTGAGCCAGAAGAGAAAACAAATAATTGTTAAATCTTGTGTGTTTGATGATAACCAGTTTTCTTGGCAAATTCTTGAATTAAGCAAGTTCACTTCATTGATGTTCACATGACTCTAAATCCTTTTTCCCCCCTGACAATTAGATATATTTGGATTCTTCAGACATGTACAAAAATAATAAAAATGTTATTTCTGGGTAAATTTAAAATACCAAGTACACCAATAGATTCAAAATATTTTTTACTATAATCAAAATTGATTAATGTATACGTACTTATAATCTTAAGGAAAGTGATAGTCCATTTTACTGGGCTATTTTTAAAATTCTCTTCATTTGGTTTGTCCTTTATTTTTACCTGGGTACTCTATGTGGATGTATTTTGGCAATAAAGAGTAGGTGAGGAGGATTGGAAGCAAGAGCGTAGCGTATAGTTCCAAAATGCATACTTTTACCATTTTAAACAGAGTTTCCAATTACAGAAAGTTTTAAATAATTAACCCTAGTAAAAATAACTATTTGAATCAGTTAACCAGTATTTTTTTTTTGTTTTATTTTTGTTATCATGCAGCTTCATATGCCTGACATTTGTTTTAATAAAAAGATATACCATCTTATTAGAAGGTCAAGGTGATTAATTTTTCAATTGAGTTTTCATTGTTTAAAGACAACAGAATAAGTGAGATAAAGTTGAAATGTCTATGATATACAAATCATTTAAGACTCATTCTTTCTAAATTCCATCAGTCCTCTGCTTTGAATTTAAGATTAACATTGAATCATATTTCATAACAACCATTTCCCTATGTGCATATATCATTCCTGAAAATTCTATTTTTTTTCAGCTGGCAGGACATTAAAGCATATTTTGGCGTACACCATCAGTGGTCTTATTTTTTCATTTTTGCATTATGGTTTGTAATATTTATTTATTTGTTTTTGCTTCTCCCTAGGGGAGGGCAGAGAAGGAGGCTCAAAGGTATTTCCTGGTAAGATACTTGTCTAAAGTAAACCTTTCTCTCTGTTCTTGCTTTGTCATTCTTCTCCCATTTACCCTTGTTTTTAACACCACATACCTTGTCCTGAAAGGATGCCTTTTCCCAGAATTATTATGAATTAGTAAAGAATAGAGCAGTAAGTAGAAAGTCTCTGAATAAAGGCTTGCACATAGGATTTCTCCCTCCTAAAATATGAGATTCTTTTACGTCTGCTTTCTGTGAATGAGCATATATAAATATTTTCCTCTGCTTCCTGAGTAAGGTCTTGATTTATAAGAAATTTCAAAGTTTTGGGTGCATAAGTGATAAAAAATGATGAATTATTTCTGTGTATATACCTTTTAGTCATTGTTGATTTCGTCTTTTCTTGATCATGTTTCTCAAATCGGAAAGAATGGACCTACCTCCACTCACCCCAACATACTCGCATACGATATTTATTAAAATGGAATGGCAAGCGTTATTTAGAGGTAGTGTACACCGTTCTGACAGGTGAAGTTTTCTGAAACTTTCCTTGTTATTCACTAATGTGTCATGTGAGTTCTGTCGTCTTGTATTTGCCTCAAGAATAATCCTGCTATATTCTTCTATTTCGTATCTGTAATCTTCTCTCAGTTTTTCCAGAACTAAAGATGATTTGTGGAAAATTCTTTACCAATCTAGAATATTAAACACCACTGAGATTTATGGAATATTCCTTATCATCACCTTAGATGTCTGATTTTCAGGTTGAAATTAAAAACAAGTACTTGAGATTTTCCTGGTCAGTCTGCACACTTGGAGACCTAATTCCAAATAGTCAGATGAATATTACCAGGATTTAATCACAAGCATATTTTATGAGAGTTAATATACATATGTAGGAAAAGGAAATTATCCTGGGATCAATATTCCAGATTTTTTAAAAAAATTATCCCATTAACATTAATTTTTTTCTAAGCAAACACATCAATATTTCTGCTTTAGCTAAATAATCACAGAAATGTTTCTTGTGCTCAATAATTCATCTTACCTTTAGTGGATGGCTTAAGATAATTTGTCAATTTAAAGTGGACCACTGATAATACTTGGAGGTAGTTCTGTATTTGTGATTAAATACATGTGAAATATGTAAGTGGAAGGACTCCTGGAGTTAAGATTTTAATATTTCAGTTGTAGATAACTCTCTTTGAAAACATAGCTTTTTATACAGATTTGGTGTGAAAATGTTTAGTTGAGCAGATGGAGATCCAGCTGGTAGAATATATGTTTGTCAGGGTATCTGGCATTTAGCTACATCCAAAAATGATATCAAACTGAAAGATGCTAAAGAGCAGCACTGTATGAAAGCCAGTGTGATCGGCTAGGGGTAGAGTGCTTTCATTTTTGATTTCCTAACCCTGAAGGAATACGTTTTAATCCAGATGGAATTTTCAGCTTTAAAAATAAAATCTGAGAAAATGTAAATAAAATTGTCAAACAGCTGCCTTTCCAAAAACTTGATTATAGTATGTCAGTAAAAACATGCTACTTTGTATGTTGAAATTAAGTACCTAATGAATAGTACATATCTGTAATGTACAATAAACATGTGCATTTCCAGAACATTATATTCTATATACTTAAGCTCATTATTTTGGTTTCTTGAGCTGAACTATAAGAAGTAGTGGATGATGATGACTAGAATGAGAGAAAGGAGGACTCCATGTGTGGAAGAACAGCAAGAGCTCTAAATACATTTGAGAGTATTTTGCCCTGTGAGGCACCAGTATTTTAACCTCCACTGAAGTGAAGAGAAGGTTAGGGATGAAAAATAATGTCTTTACTATTGAATTCTGAAACATATCATACCAATCATCAAACCATACCAATTTGATTAACTCCTGTTAAACTATTAACTCCTTTAAGCTATTAATTCACAGCCCAGTAAAACATACTTGTGCAGTGAAATGTCCCCTGAATCCTTTGAGCTACTTACTGTTGTGAGTAAAAGTATCTATAAGTGACTTTTGGAAGGTTTGCCTTAGGGATTTATTTCAACCACTAAATTCAAAAGAGAGGTTTGATCTTGATTTGATTCAATGACCTCTTCATAAAGACGGGTTCTAAATTAAAGGTATAATCAAAGTAAGATAGTTGCTAATATGCCCCTATGATTCTACCATCCATATAGCCAGAGCTAAATGCAGTGCTTTAAAATATCCCCTTACCAAAAACTTGAGCTGTAAAAAGCATTTTCCTTAATGAACATAATTTAACAAATTATGCTTCAGAATTAATGAAATATTTATCAGAAAAGCATTCCTTCAAAATAGTAAATATTTTGTCCTTCCAAGAAATGTTCATATCTTTTAGAACAAGAAAAAAAGATTATAGACTAGCAATAGACTATAAATGATACTTGCTTTTGATTTTCTTATAAGGCATTATTAAACTATTTCTTCCTAAATTTTAAAAAGAACAGCAATATGGTATTCCCTCTTTCCAAATATGCATCTTAAAATTCGCTTGCTTTATAATCCTTTCTTATGTATATATTATATAAGCAGGTATTACAGATATATAATACACAAATTACATGCAGTATAAGTTATAAATATATTTATATATGTATGTCTTTATGTACTTCTAAGTGTGTGTATATATATGTATATATACACACATACATGCATCTGTGTGGTGTGAAAACCTGTGTGCTTAATTTGCATCATAATGTCTCTATAATAGGTTCTTTGCATTCCTTATATAAACAAAACCTCACAATGCCCTGCAATGTTGTTATTGTAAATTCACCCATTATAGAGATAAAGAAGTTTAGAGAATTTGAGGACTCCATTTGTACAGAAGCAGGAATCAAACCTCAAATCATGCTCTTAATTATAATTCCTCATGTCCTTTGCTACTTTCTAGTGTTTTAAAAGTCCAATCTTACAGGGTATGGTTATACATTTACCTGAGTAACTGACCAATTTCTCTAACAAATTATTGAACAGCTAAATGATTGGTGTTGAGGCCAATGTGGAGTTGTGTGGACCACGGGGACCTGAAAAGGGAATGGCCTCTCTGAAGCAAGCAGTCACCTCACCTTTCCCAATGAAAACACAAACTTTTCCAGGGGGGCCAGATAGGTAAATCCCAAAACGCAAACAAAATCAGTGATTTCAGTGAAATCTTCAGATTTTACAATATTTGTCTAATAATTAAGTTCAAAAATTAGGAGCACCTTCACTGTGTCAAACCAAACCCATATATAGGATTTGGGGGGGGGGCGGGGGGAATGCATTAATTTGTGAGCTCAGTCATTGCCAGACATTTGCAAGTTGAGTTCCAAGCATAAACAGACTTTGAGACAGAGATATGTTTGTAGGCAGAAATTTTATTGGTGACTGCTCTTGAAATCAACACCTTAAACACTGTGATTAACATAGGCATCACTGAAAAATAATGTGTAACTCTTGCCCATTATCTGATTATCTCATTATCTGAGTTTTATTTCCAAACTTCCTTTTAATGCAGGTTCTAGGGCTCACACTCAGGAAATCTAAATATTGTAGGTAAACAGGTACATCCAGTTATTACTATTTTTATATGAAAACAGGTAGATACTAATGATTTTAATATGCATGCCATATATAGCAGTTTGAGATATACTGACTTAAAACAAATACATAGAAATCAATTTCTCCTCTTTTCTGCATGGCATGGGTCAGATATCACACAGCTTTTTTTCTTTTTTTTTTAACTCTTCAAATAACACTTGAGATAAGTAAAATTTTATTGCCACATTTCATTTATTTATTGTTGCAGCAGAACAAAACACACAAAATTATTTTGTAAACCATGAAGCATTTTTAAGTGAACTATGTTTTAGGTAATCAAAATAATTTTTTAAAACTTCTGACTTGGTAAATCCTACCATCCTGTATTTCACTATTTTCATGCTGCCTTACTTAGGACTTAGCTAATTGCATTGGTCTATCTTCTCTCTAAAGCAACTATCAATGCTGTGCAAGCTTTAAGTATATTTTTTCCAAATAATGTTTTATAAATAAGGCTTATGAAATTTCATGTTTTAAAAAACATAATAAATGTTTATTATAAAGTATATCTATCTCCTTCACCTTTAATTGCACATCTGCCCTGTGTCTAATAGCATTTTTTAATACTATGAAAGAGAATGGTTACTTCTGTAAAAATTGTTTATTCTGGGTTCCTTCTTAAATATATTTACTGATTGTAGAAAGGAATTGTTTTTTTCCCAAATGAAGTAAAATTGCATTTCTAATCATTTTGAGATAATGATAGTGTTGTTTTAGAATAGCATGCATGTTTGGTCTCTAATCATTTTGCCTATCATTGTAATATAATGTTGATTATAACGAATTCTCTTTTGGAATGAAAGAACTAATATGCTGAATCTTTATTCAAATTTTACTTGTATATTAAAATTCATTGCTAAGCCTTTGTTAATTCTTCAGAATATTCCAACATGCTTCTTAGTATTATGACATTATTGAAACACTTTTGTGTAAAATAAACAGTAATGAAAATATAACATTAGACAGTTTCTGTGGTTTTAAAAGAAAGTTAATCAGTGAAATGGAACAGTGATTTCCTTAAATGATCAATCCATTAATATATATGTTAGAAATTTGCCATTGGGTCACATATTTAATGACCTTCCATACATTCTTATTGCAACATTTCACCCAGTTTAATACTAAATATGTAGTAAATATGTACAAGTACAAAGAAGCCTTAGCATAGAAAATTTATTTTACATCTTAAAGGGACCATGGGGTGGGAGAGGGGAGAGAGGAGGGAAATGCTCAGAAGTGATATTGAACAAATTATATTGTTATGTTGTGTACATATATAAACATGTAACACCAAATTCCATCATATGTATAGTTATAACAATAGAAAAATGCAGAAAGAAAAATATTACTTCTTATCACAGAAATTGAAAAATGTATAAAATGAACTCTTTGCTTTATAGGTATTATTTTTCATTTGTTTTTATAATTTTCAGTTATTGGTTATTAAGGAGGATATAATATTTTATTGTTAACATATACAATCTCTCAGGAAATCCTGCTGAATCTCACCTCAGCATATTTATAATAGATGTGACCTGACAACTTTCTTTACTTGCACAGTTTATCTACTCCAGCATTTCTTAACTGTATTACTGCAAAAATTCCTAAGAGATCTCTGATCTCCTACCTTTGGCCACATAATGTTCATTCTGTATCCTTTACTAAACCATGGACTGTTTTTGTCCTCTGCTCAGAAAGCCACTCACTGAGATTCTGCATCTTACTCAGAGAAAGTGTGAAAATTGGCCTGGCCTTATGTGATCCACTTTGTGCCTTACCTCCTTAAACATTGTGGTCCCTTCTCTTGCCTTTCTACCCTCAATCACACGTTATAACCATGTCATTCTCTTTGCTGGTCCCTAAGACACACCAGAAATGCACCTACCTTCAGGCCTTTGTTCTAGCTACTCCTACTCTCTCACAGTTGTCTCCACCTGGCATTATGATTTGGATACAAAGTATCCCCCAAGTCTCATGTGTTGAAAGCTTGGTCCCCACTGCAACAACATTCAGAGGTAGGGCTTTGGGGAAATGTTTGGGTCATTACCTCATGAGTGGGTTAATCCATTGATAGCTGTATGGACTGCCAGGAAGTGGTAGAAACTAAGCAGGTCGGGCATGGTTGGAGGAAGTAGGTCACTGGGGACTTGCCCATGGAGAATGTATTTTGTCCCTGACCTCTTCTCCTTCACTGTGTACTTCCTGGCTGCTGTGTGCTGAGCAGGTTTTCTCAGCCCACCCATTATGTTGTACCTCCTCTCTGTCCCAGAGCAGTGGAGCCTGCCAACCATGGACTGAAACCACTGAAACTATAAGTGAATATAACCTCCTCCACTAATATTTTTATATCAGTTATTTTGGTCAAAGCAACAAAAAGCTAATTAACACAATCTGGTTATCTTTTGGGTTTACTAGTTACCTTCAAGAAATGTTCAACCCACATTGTCAATGAACTCTTTCTTGACAGTCTAACTAATATGACAACATGTAACTTAATATTCCAGACTCCTGTACCCTACTCTCTGTTTCTTCTTTCTCACCATTTTCAATATGCAGTTTTCTTAGTAATGCTTTATTGCATGTTTTTCTTCATGATCTTGTGAGCCTACTTAGGACAGAATGTTTCTTTTACTTACATTTATGATATATGAGGCACTTAATAAATATTTGTTATTGAACTGTAATAGAATTCTCACTTGTGACATTATTAGGAAGACAAATTATTAAATGCATATCATTTATACTTAATGATGTAATTCTGCATTAAACGACAGCAAAGATAGTGAAATTGAATCATCAAAAAAGTTTCTGAGGGCTGGGGATGTGGCTCAAGTGGTAGCGCGCTCACCTGGCATGCATGCGGCCCGGGTTCGATCCTCAGCACCACATACCAACAAAGATGTTGTGTCCGCCAAGAACTAAAAAATAAATATTAAAAATTCTCTCTCTCTCTCTCTCTCTCTCTCTCTCTCTCTCTCTCTCTCTCTCTCCTCTCTCACTCTCTCTTTAAAAAAAAAGTTTTGGAATTTGTAACAAAAAATCTTCATTTTTTTTCTAAGTCACAGTAATGGTTTCCTGGTTTTATAATTTTATGTAGCTTTAAAATTAAGAAGAAAAATATTTTTTTTTAAAAAAAAGAGCTAACAATTTACTATGGCCTTTTAAATATTTTATTCTTCTTTATGAAAACTGCATGAAGGTTTAATAACTAATCTCATTATGGCATCATTGCTATAAGGGTCATGACATATACAACAAAGCAAAAAGCAACAAAACCAAAGAAAATAAAAAGACAGTATACTTTTATCTTCATTATTTCTTAAAATCACTTGCATTTAAAACTGTATAAGCAGAAAATGCAATTTAAAAATTAAGGACATCTATTTAAATTAAATATACTTACCTTTATAAAAATGTATTAATTTGTTGCCTTATCTGCCTTAATTTTATTTCTGGTGAAAATTACATTAAAAAGATTGTGTTTGTCTGCAAATCTGAACTTAGATACCATGAATTAGTGAACTCTTTGGCTTCAGAATGCCTGGTTCCAAGTAGCATTTTCTGTGCATATCTTTCACTTTCTCACCAAGCAGATGGCAGCATAGTGGCAAGCAATGGAGACATGCAGGCCAATTTATTCTGCCATACACTGAAAACTGTGCTAGAATTTGTGGGCAAAATAAAAGCAAGAGAAGGAAACTGACACTCTTTAAGAGCCATAGTATATACCAAGCACTGTGTTAATGTTTTCATATACACTATTTCATTCAAGAAATCCTTGAATTAGCAAGAAAGATATGTTAACACTTAGGAGTACAGTATGCCTTATAAGTACAGTTTTCTTTTGATAAGAGTAGTGCTGTTAGTGCATTATTTGTTTGAACTTGGACAGTGTATGGAAAAAGCGTAGAGCACTCCAGATAATGAAAATGATTATGAAGGTGTGGAGGTGTAAATGAGAATTATGATTATTGGATGGCTGTCTTTAAGGATGGTGAGGAGTTCCAACTCATATGTAACATTATTAGATGTGCCACTTCATCTTTTTCTGTAGCTAATTATTCTCCAAGGATTTCTAAGCCAGCTGTGATGGCAGCAGGAGCCATTTCCATATACTGCAGGTGCTAGACATGGTCAAGGATTTCAGCTTTTGTAGCAGCTGAAGGTGTGGGGGGGTGCTGATTTGAGTCAACCTGGAAGAATACAACTTAGTTGTTTTAATTTTTTTAAAATTGGATCTGCCCAAACAAGTAATATTTTAACTTGTGATTATGTATAATTCTGTGACCAAGTTTAAGTGCAACTTAAGACTAAGTCTGTATGGAAAGGAATCCTTAAAAGAAAGTTCATAGTTGAATTAATCACTATGAATGTTAAAAGAAAGTGACCTGAGAAATGTGCCTGAGTGTCCAAGATGGCTTATACGACAAATATAAAATATTCCAAGGCCATCACAAATCTGGATCCTGTAAATTGCACAATTGCAATCTCCATATTAGTAACTTTACTACTTGAACAGCTCTGCCTGCCCTCCAGGCTGCTTACCCTTATTACTTATACCATGCATTCCTAGGACATGCTTCTATATATCAGATAGAGGGAAATACAAATTCATTTCTACATTAGTTTATTTAAAACATAATTAAAATAGTAAGTCTTCTGTAAAATACTTGCAAAATATTCAAAATCACTAAATTGTGGGGCTTCTGGAAGATTATTTTGTATTAACACAGGAAAACATACAGTTTATAACTCAGAGAATAAAATTCTCAAAAGTATTTGCCAATAAGCTTGCTTTCATATTAGCAAAAGGAAAGAAAGTGGAGAGAAGAGAGAAAATTCAAAATGCCAGAAGATTATCATATGTTTAGAAGAGAGAAATGACCATGGAGAAATGACCCTAGTAAGCACAGTGGAGTAGTTTCACTAAATGTGAAGCATGAAATAACTGTATTCCGTCTTAGGACAGTGGTCCACTTATCCTGTTTTCAAGGCTAATTATTGCCTTCCATCTGGCTTTAAAATATTTTTTATATTTGTATACTTATATCATTTGTACATTTACAAACCATACTTAAATAAAATACATAGAGACTCTGAAAAAACACCATCAATTTATATAATGTAGAAATTCAATATCAACCAGACATTCTTGAAAATATAAAATTCTTCCAAAATATAATCAGATGTAGTAAGAATTTATGCCTTAGGTTTTCACATTTATTTTTGCATGTTAGCATAGAAATTATGCAATTGATATTTTATGTATAAATGATTCATTTTATGTCAAATAAGCAAATTGTTCCTGATGTGTAGACACTTAAAAGAGTATAGTCTAGAAATTCTGTTAATGTAGTATGTACCGGCATATTAGATCAATAGCTTCCAAGGTTTCTGAAAATATCTGCAGCTGCACAGAAAAATCCTAAATATTTTCAGGTTAATTCTGTAAGAGTAAATTCTAATATTATAAGCATATTGACATATTCAGGTGGTCAAAATGAAAAACTTATAAAGTTTTAATTTTCAACATTAAGTTGTTATAATATGAGAAATTGGACATTATGCTATTCTTCTTAAATATAGATAAGCTGCTGTATATACATTATTAAATGCAAAAGATTTTTTTTAAATCAACTCCTGCCTGCCTTACCAATTAGGTTCTGAGAGTGAAGATCTGGTGGCTTCAGTTTATTACTATCAATAACTATGGCAATGTAGTACCTTCCTGTGTTAGCATAACTAAACCATTCGCTTTCTTTAAAGTTGTGCATTTTCATTATATCGTGTGATCACTTTCAGAAACTGGCTTACCTTAAATTCTTATTTGAATAAGAGGAACTTTAATTTTTACAACAGGACAAATGAAATTGATTTTTCCTAAACAATTCAATGTGTATTTTAGGGTACACATTCCAGAGGTCTAGTTGTAAAGAAAGGTTCTTATAATAAAACATAAACTATGATTTCCTAAATAAGTTATCAAAAACTGAGAGTACATGATTAGAGTTTTTATTGCAAGTAAAGAACACATTGTGAAAAGCTTATAAAGATTCATAACCATGAGATTGAAAAGACAAAACATAGCACTCCATGGATTAAAAAGTTGAGCAGGGAAAAGTCATCAGACAGTGAAATGTTGATTTTAGAGTTTAGGATGGTACTTTGAAAAGTCTTCAAAAGTCAGATAACTTATCCACAAGCAGAAAATTAGATTTCTCAAGTACAAAAAGAAAGAAGAAAACAAAAGAAAAGAGTTAATCATTGTTTTTCACAATCAGAGATATTAGTCAAAACCAGAGTAAACCATTATTTAAAAGGGAAGTTTGTAGCCAGTTATGGTGATGTATGCCTGTAATCTTAGCAAATGGGAAGGCTGATGGAGGAAAATGGTAGGTTCAAAGCCAATTTAGCTAGATCCTGGCTCAACAAAAAATAAATAGGATGAAGGATGTTACTCAGCGGTTAGTGCCACTGTTCAATCCCCAGTACCAAAAATAAATAAATAATTAAGTAAAAGAGAAATTTGTAAATTTGTTATTATTTAGGAATTTTAAACATTAAGTATTTCCTCTTTAAATTTGCCTTGAATTTGCATGATTTGGATCTTTGAAAGACGGAGGTAAACCACAAAACTGTTGAATATACCTATGATGATATTCTTTATTCTGTAAACTGGTATACATCTTTGAGATATTTGATCAACAGTTTAGAACAAATTAATCTGATTGGTTTTGAATTTTCAGTGTCTTAAGAAGTTCAAAATATAAGCAGATACTTCACTCCATTGAAGGATTTAATATTACAGTTTATCAGATTTTGAAAATATGTATACCATTAATAAGCACTTCCCATATTTCATTTAAGAAAATTATTGTCTATCAGTTTTATTGTAAACTCTCATTTTTTTTAATATCATAGTGACTAAATATCAGAGTGACTTGTAATATTTTCAGGAAAAAAAACCACAAACACCATTAAAATGTGAATTTGAAACTAAAATAACACCATAAGAAGGTATATTATGAAGCTAAAATATTTAATTAAATCCATACATCAATTTGAGGGATTAGTAGTTAATATGTATCTAAGTGTGAATTCAATTTTCGTATGTGAATATTCCATCCTTTTTGAATCCTCCCCCACAATTTTTTTTTTTTTTTTTTTTTTTTTTTTTTTTTAAGAATGAAGCCTACTAATAAGAGTTTTCAAGTTTCACTCTAAGTTTTGGTCATGGTCATAGTTGTGAATACCTTAGATATGTGGGAATACCTAAGTTGAACTTGTTCCTATGTTGACTTAACTTAAAGCTCTGCAAATGTTCAGTCAATGAATAATTAAAGGTCATGTGGTAAGTTAGGAGAGATGTGTGTCCAGGCATGTCTGGGAAATATTTACCCCTTTTCAGTCAGCCATCCTTATACTACTTTGTTAAATATTCACCCAAGCCTGGGTTTCTTCATCTCTAAAGTAGGAATCATGATAGTAATTAGGATGATTATTATGCCAAGTAGATAATAGATAAACAAATAAATAAAAGGTAAATTACTTACTACATAATATATCATAGGATTTAATAGTGGAAATTGGTGTATTTTATATGATTTTTTCTGTATAATACTTTTTAAAAGAGAAAAGAAATCCAAACTTAACCAAGCAAATTTCTCAATATTTATTTTCTGATATAACTAATTTTGGTATATTGTATCAAAGTCTCAAGATTGTTTTATGTAATTTCCTTAACGAAAAACAATATTTTCTTGTGAAACTCTGGCTTAACCACAGGAAAATATGTGAACACAATATGATTGCTTCAATATGACTGCTTTGTAAAACAACAGAAATAGCCCGCACTCCTGAATGTGGAGGTGGCTCTTGTGGCTATTGCTAAATGAAATTAACATCTTATGAGAACAAGATGATGGAAGCAAATCAATGAAGAGAAGCATAAAAATGTTGATAGACTGGAAAATAATGGAGAAAAAAACTCATAGATTAAAAGAATAAGAAAAGAGAGAAGAAAGGGGTGTAGTATAAAATACAATTCAGAAATAAAGAAAAAGAAAAAAAAAAGTAAAGAAAAGAATGATTATCCCTAAACTTCTCATTATCTCTCATGCATTTGCTGCCATCTTATATCTGGCTACTAGTTAGCATTAAACCTGTTATCACTGCCTCTAAATTCCCTTCTTACCTAGACAAAGACCACCTTCTGTAGTCTTGTCCTCTTTCTTTAGGATAACTTCATTAAGGATAAAGAAACTTCTGATTGAGCTATTACACTGCTTGTGCCATCTCTTTAAGGAATACTTAACCTTGATAATTAACAACTTAAAAACAAAACTGTGTTTCCTTGAAATGAGAATTCAGAGTTGAGGATGTAGTTAACTGGTAGGGCATTAGTTTTGTATGCATGCACAAGGCCCTATATTCAATCCCTAGCAACATAGCAAAAATAAATAAATAAATAGATAAAACAAAAGCAATCAAATCATATAAAAAATGTCACGCATCTAATTTAGCAATCTTAAAACATCAAATTTGTAATTACTTATAAAGTGAATTATTTTTTCTGTCTAGCAAGTCCTATTGAGTTTTGTTTGTATCTTGATTATACCAACTAAGAACATTTTTACTATTTAAGTTTCTCTTATAATTACATTTATTATTTCTAATTAAGAAATAATATGTATTTGCTACAGAAAAGAGGAAATCTACACATGTAAAATGTAATGAAAAGAATATTCACCATTAAAAGCTTTCCTAATTTTCATCCCTATAATATCTTTGATTTACTATACTACTTTTCTTCAATGCCACATTATATAGTTTTTCTTGTGAAACAAAGTATTTATTGAAAAACATTACCATCAGGGATTTTATAACATAGTATGATACTTACATTGTTTTCAACTTTTCACCACTGCCTGCAGTCTCTTCCTTTTTTATTAAAGTCATACTTTTTACAAACTGGCATCTATTTAGGATACATTTACAGATGTTCAATTACACAGTTAGAGACTTAGTACTTGTTAAGTTACTTTACAATGAGATTATTTCATTATACATTGTAGCTAGAGTATGGTGGAGACTACCTATAGGGTTTTTTGTTTGTGTTTGTAAACTTTATGAGACTACCAAGTGAAACCCTGTATTTAAAAAAAAAAAATGATGTCATCTCTTTGGGGAATTTTTCCATTGCTTGTTTTCACTGGAATGAACTTTCAAGATGAAACTGAAAATTTACTTTTGAATAGAATGAGTACAACTTTCTGCATTGAGGCCATAACCAAAATTTATGTGAGCTTGACTTACAGCATAGACCAAATAATTTATTACAAAATGTACCAGCACATTGCAAATTCAATTCATTTAAATAATTCATCTTTACTGAAAATTATTTTTAAAATGTAGCCCATTTTAGTCTTGGTCTTTTTAAATGCACTTATTAGATGTCTGACAAAGCAATAACATAAAGGATTATTAAGGAATATTAACCAAATGTAAAATGATGAAAGTAATTAAAACCCACTTCCTAGACAGTAATTTTCAATGCCCCTGATCTCACTTTTTTTGATTGCTTTTGAAGAAGCAAAAATTGCCAATGGGCAGCTGGGCTGGTTCCATATATTGCTATTGTGTATTGTTAGGTGCCTGTTTGCAGATGAATGGATAAAGAAAATGTGGTTTATATACATAATAAGTTTTACTCAGCCATAAAGAAGAAAGAAATTGTGGCATTTGCTGTTAAATGGATGGAACTGGTGAACATCTTGCTAAGTGAAATAAGCGAGACTCAGAAAGTAAAGTGTAGAATATTCTCTCTCATATGCACAAGACACACCAAAATAATGGGAAAAAAAGCTTGTAGGGGGACCCATGAAAAATAAGGGAGATCAGTGAATAGGCTAAACAGGGAGGGCAGAGGAGCAGGAAAAGGGAGGAATGCTAATGCCGCAGTCCAGCTGCAGCAAAATAGCAGTGGGGGGGGAGTGAGGAGCAACTTGTGTACATTGATACAGCAGGAGTGGGAGCCGTTTATTGTAGGACAGGAGGGGTATATATACATTCCACACAGCTTATCTTAATTAACATAAACTAGATACAGCAGTCAACCAATAAGGAATCTCCACACTTAATGACTCGCTGGCGTTACTTCACAAACCACTCCCTCTGGCAAAATGTCAGGCGCCATCCTGACCTGTTTGCAGACTCTAACATGCTAGAATGAAATTCACCAAATAACGCTATGTATATAAATGGATATACCACAGTGAATTCTGTCTTTATATATATCCATGAAATACCAATTAAAAAAATATATATAAATGAATAGAAGGAAGACCAGAAGAGTAGAAGAAGTTGAACAAGGGGAAGGAGGAAGAAGAGTAAAGGGAAGTACTAGGTAGTGAAGTGGTGCAAATTAATTTCCATGCATATATGTTTATGTCAATTTGAACCTCAATGTTATGTATAACTATAATGCACTAATAATAACATAAAAAGAAACCTTCAAGAAACCAAAAAATCTGGAAAAAATGTTAATTTCTTACCTTAAAGAAATTAACAGAACATTACTACATTGTTGATTTAATTTTGCAATTATTCATGGTGTTCAACACAAAAAGTTATGTTAATGATTTTAATTGCCAATTTCCATAAGAACATCATTTTTACTCATCACCTACGTTAATGTCAAGAGTAAAATTTCTTATCCTATAACATTCTTTAATAGTATTATAATGCATACATATGAAATTTCTCATATATTTAATTATACAAACTACATAGTACCCTACTTTATGAAGTTTAAAAAATAGATTTCTTTTAAATTGCATATTTAATAAAGACATTTTAATTGGTATTATTTTATACCAGGTTATGTTTTTAATACTTAAATAATAGTGATAACTTCCTTCTAAGTAATTATTTTATTACTAGATTAGTTTGTCATTAAAACATCATTGTGATGAATGCAAACAATGTCATCCAGAATAGTCCTATAGATTTGATAACTACAGCAATTTCATATTATCAGCATTTTAAATGTAATACATTATATTTAATAATTATATTTGTATACATACAGAATTCATTTTCATAGTAGCCCTCATGGCAAGACAAATACAGAAATAGTCTTAGTTATGTTATCTTTCAAGGAAAAGAAAACTCTGACATTTATTTAATAAAACATACTTGAATTATTTATAAATAATTGTGAAACTCATAGGATCTTTCTTGTCTAATATGTGTTCAAATTGCTGTAAACTTTATTAGATTTAATGGTGAGTTGATTCTTGTTGTAGAGCAGAAATGAGTTTTTTTCTTTTCATTATTGAAATCTCCTTCATAACAGTCAGAGACAGTGTTGAAGGGCCTCTGTGCTCTGATCATCAAGCCTTAGAGAAAAGGTTCTAGTGTCCTGGCAAGAAAGGAAGGTGATGGTCAGAATCCCAGAGAGAATTCAGCTTACTATGTAGCATGTCACTCAATAGAGCTTAAACCTCAAAAGATTAAAAATGGTCAGCATTTCATTAGGTACAAAGAATATGCTCTCTGTTTGGACAGCGTCAGGTTTCTGGACTCTGATACTGTTGATACTGTTGGCTCATTCTCCTCACTGGCTGCTCTCCCAGCACACACCCTTTAGCAAGAACTCTGGAAAATGAGAGGATTCGGGATCACGTTCTCTCTTTGTTCTGATGGTGATGACATCTGAACAAAAATGCATAAATTCATATTCATTGGGGAAAAGTATTGATATTTGAGAACTAAGTAGAAGTTGTTTACAACTTTCACTATTTTCAAGCAATAGAATGTACTTTTGTTATTAGTAAATTCACTTGGTTTCATCCAGACTCAAATCACATATGACTAGTATTTTTCTGAGAATGAAGAGGACAAAAGTGTTCACACAGTGGTCAGGGGATGACAAACACACTGATTACAGTTGGACTATGTTAATAGGTATCATAAGTGCATACATAGGTACTGTAATTGTTTTTTTTCACTGCTTCACTGTTTGATTTTAGTGACATAGAATTTAATTTGTATTAATCAACCTAAGTGGAGTACAAATAAGCTTAACACAGAATTGTATACTTTACAATGTCACATTTAGGAAGTATTTTTTAAATTTTATCAAGTAGATTGATCATCTTAAAACTTTCTGTTTTCAAAAGAAAAAAATTGGGGAGTGAGATTAAATGGTCTGCTATCCCCCATAATACTCATTCCTAAAGAATAGTAGAAATTCTTAATAATTTGGTTCAGAGAAAGCTCGAAATTATTTTATAAAGTTTATTCAAATAATGGTTTCTAGAAACCAAAAAAAAATAGATTCATATTATAACCTAAATAGATTTTAAAAGTTTATTATTTTTCAATTATTTATCCTAAATGGTGTGGGCAGCATTTTTTTGTGTGTGTGTGTGGGCAGCATTTTTAAAACAGAATTATGTGTTCATATTTATTATAATAAAAAAGGTAAGCTTTGTATTTTGGTAGCAGATATTGTCACACTGGTTGATTTTCCTAACAAAATATAATGAATCTGATATGTGATCAATACAATGATGTTATCCTTACTTAAGTTTTTTATTCAGAATGAAATGCAGATTTTATATACTTGATATTTGACAGACCAATTCAATTTGTATTTTTTAAGTTTTAGTCTTTTGTTCAACAATAATATTATTTGTAATCATAGTTTTATACATAGTAATCTTTTATTAAGGTTAAGTGAGGATATAAGCAACGTGTCTACTATGTTATATTCTGTTATAATAAGTTATAAGGGCTACTAAAATAATTTATTTGGTCTAATTTCATAGAATTTGTTCTTCTTATCATTAGTATTCAAGAGAGCATTGATTTATTTTGCCTGATGAATCAAAACCTGTCGTTCCCACAGTTCTATGGAAACCTACTGTATAATCCCATAGAATTAATCTCATATTTTAGTCTTGTGGAAATGGTCACCTACTTTTGAAAATGTTGGATATTTATACAGGATATATGTATATATCATTTACTTATATAATAACTTGGTTTGAACTATACTTGAAATTTAGCTTAGAAGTCAGGTAAAGAGCCTCACATGGTGGTGAATGCCTGTAATCCCAATGGTTTAGGAGGCTGAGGCAGAGGAGGATTGCAAATTCTAAGCTAGCCTCAGCAATTTAATGAGGTCCTGACCAACTTAGAAATAACCTGTCTCAACACAAACAAATAAAAAAAAAATAAATGGGCTTGGGATGTGGCTCAGTGTTTAAGTTACTCTGGATTTAATCCCTGGTACAAAAAGAAAAAAAAAAGGAAAAGTGAATATTCAATTCAGCATAACACAGGTTATGCAAAATGCCATGCAGCCATGGTACTATACTGTGCACATATTTAAGGGCTGACTATTTCAACACAAATTATTTTTTTAAACTAAATCCACTTGTATATTTGATGAGTATATTCCTAAAATTTTTAGTATTTTATATAAATTTGCTACTTAGGAAATCCCCTTAGAGTATTCTCTATATTTCCACTTCCATGGAACTAACATTGTAACATTCCCTTATCCGACTAAATGAGATAAAATATTAGCTTCCCAAGAGAATCCCAAGAATATCAACAAAAGAAAGACTCATTCAAATGGGATTCCTAGGAAAATTTATTAAAGTAAAGAAAAATTGTAGGCTGCTTCCAAAATTCTAGTTAAATCTTAATTTAAAAAATATTGTTTTAGAGTTAGAGACTTATTTAGGCCAATTTAGCTCAAATAACATAATTCTTACATAATCCTTTCCACATAAGTTTTTTTTAATGTGAAAATATTAGGAGCTATTTCTCTTTTTTTAGATGAAATAGATTGTATTCTGATATTCTATTGTGATACCAATTATACTGGTTGAATTATTATAAAGCACAAGGGTTATGTATAATAATTGAATATCTATTAATGATAATAATAGTGACTGTATTAAATACTGTTACATCTATGTGAACATTCAGGATATATGAAGGCAAATTTTTCCTTGAATCTTCTATTTCCTGCTGTAATTTAATTTCACAAAGAGGGATTAATGGAGATATCAACAACAGCAAACAAACCAAAATCTACTCCCACGCATAATGAAATAAATTAATTATCTAAGGTTTTCATTTGCTTGGGAGTTTAGTTTGCATTATTTTTCACAGTAACCTAAATATGTCTAGTAAATCTAAAATAGCATTAAATTTTACTGAAGAAAGAGAAGCTTCTCTCAGAATCTCTAGATATTGGTCACATAATTGCATGAGTTGTGGTTTTTATGATTATCAGAGAAGATTTTTCTCTCTCACATGAACACTTTGGTTAAAATTACCTGTGTGAATTTTAATATTTATAGAAAAAGAATGATTCCTTTTAAAAAGTGTTTTGTAACAATTTATTATCAGGCATCATAAAAAGCTATGAAATTCTCTGTAGCAGAACAGTTTCAGTCTCTTCTGTTATTCCTTGGACTTTTACTTGTACAATCTCTATTTTCTATTGTCATTACCTTTTGATTTTTTCTTTGTCTTTTGCTATATTCCCTGGCCATCCAAATCTTACCCTCTCCTTTAAGGTCTATTTCTTCCTTTTCTTCTACCTAGTCTTTCATTTGTACATTGGTTCTAAACCTGTATATTTTACACTAAGAAATTATTGAAATTGTGAAACAGACACACACACACACACACACACATACACATACACACACACAAGTAAATTTCAGCTTTCTGTAGCTGAATTTCTAGTGAGATTGGGGAAACAACTAAATAAATTAATAAACAATATTACATTTTAGAAGGCGATAAAGAAGCATGTGGGTAGCAATGGAGTGGTAGACAATGGTTGATTGACATTTTGTGGGGGAGGTGCTGGAGATTGAACTCAGGGGCACTTAACCACTGAGCTACATCCCCAGTCCTTTTTTATATTTTATTTAGAGACAGGATCTCACTGAGTGGCTTAGCACCTCGCTAAGTTTCTAAGGCTGGCTTGAACTCAAGATCCTCCTGCCATAGCCTTCTGAGCCACTTGAATTACAGGTGTGCACTGCCTTGCCCAGCTTTGATTGACAATTTTAAACAACACTGTGAGGGTTATATTTAATAACATAGGAGAGGAGATAAGCAAATTGTGCATATCTAAAGGAAGAATGTCACAAGACAAATTTAGCACTGCATGGGAAACCATGAGGCTGGAGCATGGTGATGATCTCTGATAACAGTCAGGTGCCCATGGCTGAAAATACAAAGGAGTGAGAAGGAAGCAGTGAAGTCAAGTGTCTGCTTTTGGAATTTGGGCTTTTCTACTGAGATAGTTGGGAAGCTATCAGAGGGTTTCAGCAGAGCAGTGACACAATCAGACTCTAAAGCCATGAAATTCATAAAACCTATCATTTTTATCTTATTTTCTGCACTTACTTCTGACTCTCCTAACATGATTATATGCTACTTTTAGTCAGTGCCATGAGATATAATCAGTCATTTTATATGCCCCGAGCATCTAGAATAATGTAGGTAGATAAAGTGGCATTTGATAAAGAATCATTGATTTGGTTTTGGGAAGATGGAAGAGAATGGATAAAATCAGCATTGCAAGCAGCATTGACACATCTTGAAATTTTTCTGCATGGATCTGTTAGTTTACCTTGTAAATACAAACAGTCTAAGAGAAAATTACATTCTGTCTTCAACCTAGAACCAAGAATAAATCACAGACCCTCAGGCACCTCTTTTATCTTTCATAATCTGTAAATTGAGCAAGTATCCAAAATTTGGGACTTTGGCATAATGGCCCCTCCCTCCTAAAATGTCTACTAGTCCTTTACTCTCTTCCACGTGCTGAGTCTGTGTTTAATCAGAACATTTTCCAATTCTGCTTCATTTGAGTGCAGGGAAGCCTGTCTTAAACAACAGATGCAAAACCATCTTTCTCCTATTCATTTCTCAGACATTATGTCTTGCAGCATGTGAGAAGCATATTAAGTGGTATTCAGGTAATAGAAGAAAGGTTTCTACAGATAATGCTTGACAATTCAATCAAAGAAATCAGGGGAACAATTTATGGGAAAATGTGGCTCATAGAAGATAGATGGAGTTTCTGTGGACATTTTTAGAATAAAAAGTATGACCCTTTGTCTTGATTTTTGTAATACAAAAATAAAATTTCACCCTGCATTTTTATAGAATCATAAATCACCCAATATAATTATAAAATTATACCACTTACTGGAGGTTTTTAATTTAATTTAAAAATGCATTGTAGGTACACATGATCATGTCTATTTCTTTTCCATTTTGATATGGAAGAGTATATGTTAATTTTTTTTTCTTATACCTTAAGGTAATCTGTCTGCTAGATTTAAATTGAAGCCATTAGCAACATTTCCCCTACCGAGCTTTATTTTTTTTTCTTTTTAGTGCTTCTTATTCTCATTATTAACGTAGTATGGATTTTACTGGTTCATCTTTTTCCCTGTCTCTCCCACCCTCATTAGAATGTAAGATACTTGGAAGATCACCTTTACTATATTCAAATGAAGGTGGGAGCAGGGAGGCATGTGAGAAGCAATGGGAACATGTATTGCCATCTCTTAAGGTGGGGGGAAGAGACTTGATACTACCTGTGTTTTGAAGATTGAATCAAAAGGGTTTGGTGATGATTCACTGGGTTGTAATAAGCTCAGAAATGTTCAGTGTAACTCCACATTTTCTGATCCAAGTGACTGTGAAGATGAAGTTTCTATTGAGACAGTACTAACTCTAAGCAAAGCAGATTTGAATGAAGGCAACTGCAGTTACAGTTTTACATGTGATGAATGTGAGACAATTATTTGATACCTAAGTAGATCATGGTCTTGTGCTCTCTGATCCTTTCTCTGATCCATTGGAGGGCAGGTGAAGGCATAAGGTCAGGCCACTTCTCCTCTTCTTTCTCTGCTTTATGTGTGGTCTCCATCAGCAGCTACATCTCTTCCATGATTCCAAAGTGCTTCCATGATTCCAAAGCCAGTTGCTTCTCATTAATCCTTTCCCAGAAACCCTGCCTTCTCCCTTTTTCCTTTCAGTCTAAGGATGGTAAAACATCTACTGTTGCCTAAGACTTGTCAGCTCTTCTAGCATCTATAAAAAAAATTACATTAATTAACTCACCTGTCTTTCAAATACATGATCTTGGCATTAGATCTAGACTTAAACAGTTTACAAGTAGAGAGATATCAGGTAAAACAGTCCGTGCCAGAGCACTTGAAGAATTATGACAATCAGGATACGTGAGGGAGTAAGATGAAATGATGGGAAGTCAGAAGGAAAGAGCTGGGAATTGTTACTATCAAAAGAGTAACGGTGAAGTCAAAGCTATGACATCCGTGGGAGAGTGGGAGGTTGAGATATTTGGAGACAAGAACACCAGAGAACCAGAGGTCAAGGAACCCAGTGGTCATAATTTAGTAAAATTATCTACCTGGACATTGATATCTATAAATATTATGACAAGGATATTATGAGTGAAAATGTCAGTAAGCCAGGGGCTAAAATCTTCCAGGAATGGGAGGGACTAACCTAGAGTCTGTGGATGACACAGCTCAGAGGGATAGAAGTCACTTAAATCTCTTGCCATTAACATAGTAGCTGTAGGTTTTTATGTAAAAATCAAGAAATGGCATGATTTTCAAGACTATGGAAAAGAAAAGAAAGGAACAGAATTAACCCCAAATTCTGACCTAGAGGTAGGAGAAATATGGAAGAATAAATAGGGCTTAGGGAGAGGCTATATGAGTTCAGAAATAAGCTCAGTTTATGGATTTTAGAACAAGAGAAGTAGGAATATTCTAATGAGAGGGTGAGGATTTTGCTGACTGAAGACAGAGTGAGGCATTTAAATCTATTTTTCAAATTATTTTGTGGACTTTATTAAGTATTCATTTAAAAATCTGGAAGCTGATTTACACAAATTTTACTTTTAATTATTGATTACTTATTTTTGCAATTTGTAAGATAGTTTTTAAGGTAGAAAGTATATTTTAGATTCTAAAAGTTTCTGATTATATATCTAAATTCTGTGCATCACTTCATCAGCCCAGGGGTATATTATTCTCATTTCTTAAAAGAAATTAATGATTTTTTCAAAACAAATTTAAATATTCTCCTTATGTTTTTAGACTGAAGTGTCTAGATAAATCTGGAATATTTTTAAATATATTATTTAGATAAAAAGTATATTTGAAGAGTTTTCATATTTTATTTGCTTTATAGTTAATAAGTTGCAAATTATTGAAGTATTTTCAGTGAAATATTACTAAACATGGAGGACTCTTAATTATTTGCATTTATTTATAATGATTCTTTATTAGAAAAATACAGGTATTCCTAAATTCATAAAAAATGAGAAAATTGTAGGAAAATAAAAATTGACCTAAATCCTGCTTCATATATCCTCATATTTCTATGTTTGTGTCCTGAATCTATGCTATGCCTCAATTTTTGTTTTTATTTATTTTTGACAAAATTGAGACCATTTTCATTTAACAGTACCTTCTGTGTGTTGCCAGGATGTTTCTAACTATTCTCCAAGTACATGATCTCAACAGCCATTCAGTTCTGCTCTGCAATTGTACATTATTTATTTAAATATATTAGTGTTGTGTTGTAGATTGTCTATTGACCTGGAGTAAAGATTGAACTGCCAGGAGCCCTCACCAATTCTGAGCACTGACTTTTGTTTTCTAGTATTAACCAATGTGATATGAAAATAACATCTCATTTTAAAACCAGTATTTCTTAATGCTTCTAATAGTCTAGTATTAAGGCCTAATTTTTTTATGTGGTCACTGGCCATGCAAGTGGTAGAGCACTTGCCTAGAATGTGTTAGATCTTCAGCACTGAATCAAATATGTATAAATTCTTTGAATATTTTAATTATTTTTTATGTACATATATATGTTTATATATTATATATACATATACGTTTACACTTGTCTTTCAGTTTTCATATTATATATGCTAGTCTTTGACAAAGGAAAATTTAAATGTGTTTGAGTTTTTGCTTAATATTTTATGGCTTAATGGTTATCAATATGCTTTGAAAATCCTTCTCCATAACAATGTTAGGAAAGTACTTATTCATATATACTTTTTTATTATTGACTTAAATTATTTTTGTTAAAATTTTAATTAATCAAGAATATATTTTGTGTATCCTCAAGATGCTTCCGCTCCAACTAATCTTTTCAGTCTCTTTGATGCTGTTTACTGTGAAATGCTTCCTTCCCACAGTCTTTTGAAATGCTAATTTTTTTTCCAAGGCTATGTAGTGACTGAAGCCTATTTTGGGGCTTTCTTATCTTATTAATTCTTCATTCCTTATTTTGTCTAATAATAAAACATTGTCTTAGGTATCATAGATTTAGGTGTTTTTATTTTATAATTTGTGTCAGATAATTACAATTATCTTTCTTAATTTTATTCAAACTCTACTCAACCATTTATTTGATAGCTATATTTTCATTTCTCCATTTTAAGATTTAAAAACAAAAACAAATCTTCTGGGCTAGGCACAGTGGCAGACACCTATAATCCCAACAACTCAGGAAGCTGAGGCAGGAGTATTGCAAGTTCAAGGCCAACCTCAGCAATGAGGGAGGGCATAAGCAGCTCAGTGAGACCCTATCTTATAATAAAAGGGCTGAGGATTGGCTCAGTAGTACAGTGCCATTGGGTTCAAACTCCAGTGTAAAAAAAAAAAAATCATCTTGGAGTTTACATTTAGTTGCCATTTATTAAAATTCAGATTACTTAGGTATAATTGATATCTGCCCAACACTCAGTTTTCCCATTAAAGAACATATTATATTCCTCTATTTAATTATATATATATATATATCTGCAGGACTATTATTTTCTTCATGTAAGTCCTATTGATTTTTTAGTTTTATTCCTAGGTGGTTATTCTCAACAAATTTGTATGTTTTAAGGAAAATAAAAGTGCTGATGACTTTCACATTTGTAAGACTAAGTCTGCAAAATGAAACCTAATTTTTAATTCATAGCATTTACAAATATGTGCTGTGTTTTAAAGATCATAAAATAGTTCACCCTAAATAATTGATAACACACTCTTTCTTGGCCAGTTTATTCAACTAAGGGTTTTTTGTTGATGTTGTTGTTATTGTTGTTTTTTTAATATCACAGTGTTTTTTAAACTTTGCAACCAAAAGTCACCTAAATGTTTGGATGTTCTTAGTTTCTATTCCCCAAAAAGCTGTTCTCAGTGTTTTATGGTTTCTGATCCATGAATCAAAATGGTGTTGTCATTTGGCTGCCTAGTTAGAAGCAATTTGACATACTGGAAAACACATTGTCCATAACACAAGAAAAACTGAATTCTCCTGCTAAGTTACCATTCACCTGTTACATGCCACCTGACTTCTTGGAGTCTCAGTGTCCTCAGGTATCAAACTCAGACTGTTGAGAAGATATTTTAACTCACTGGATCTGTTCCCATTGTATTCCTGCTACTGCTCCTTGTTGGATATTCAGCAATCAAAAGACAGGCTCAGTCTTTTCACCTATCTAGATTCTTGTGTGCTTAGGACAACTCTAAAGTCTGGGGGAGCACCAAATCATTTAGTTATAAACAAGGAATTTATTGTAGTCAGTTAAATTCAAGCATAACAATTCTCTGATGACAATTTTTTAACAATTTACTAGGCATTTTAAACTATACTTTCACAGTTTTATATCCTGCTTCTGCACAAGTCCATGTGCAAGTCTAGCTACCTTTCTTGTCCTCAAAATGCTCTTGGGTATAAAGGTTAAAATAATAGCTATCTCACTGCATTATTTTAAGGACTAAATGAAATAATAGTGTGAAAAAACTAATATGGAGCCTCAATAAATGATAGTTTTTATCCCCATTCAGAATGCCCTATTTTTACTATCATTAGAGTTTTTTTTCATTATGAATTTTATCAGTGTCAATTCAATATCAAAATCACTATAGGTTGGGCTGAGGTTATAGATCAGTGTTAGCTTGTTTGTCTAGCATGTTTGAGGCCCTGGTTTAATTCGCAATACTGCAAATAAAAAAAACAAAGAAAAAAGAAAAATCAAAGTAGGTTGAAAACAAAGGAAACATGAACAACAGAAGCAATGTCTATATAATTGGATAGTGACCCATCAAACACCTCTTTAAAAAGATTCTCCAATGTAACACGTGTCTATAGCTAATGCTTGTTTAGTTGAGGACTAATTTTGTTCTTATCCAAACTAAAGATACTTTCACCTTTAATCAATGGAGAATTACATGCAAAAATATTATAATGGAAACAAGGTCTAACTTGGGTATTTTTGGCAGAGACATCTGCTGAAGTAGAAACTTTAGTGGCTTAAAAAGCAATTAGCTCAAGCCTTTGTAGTACAGCTTGGTCTAGACTTGGAGATACAATATATATGGGCCTCAATTACTGAGTTCCTGTTTTTAGTAAATAGCTGCCCTGTAGGTCACGAAGTGTTATTGCTGACAAGGTTGTATATGAGAAAGCTTTTATTTTAATAACCAGTGGCAACTTGCACTTATAAAGAACCATCCATTTCTCGAAATTCTTCTTTGGTTCAGAACTACTGCACAGAATTGCAGTCAGCTTGGGGAAAGTAGGCCTAAACCAGTTATTAACAGAGGACTAAATTGAACATCAGAAAAGTTTTTGAATAGAGACAGAGAACCAAAACTTATAAAAGTCTATACAGCTGCATTAAACAAAGAGAGCTTTGGTTTAAAAACATGCTTTAGTTAAACTTAACACACATTATCCTGAAAACAAATAATCTTACTTTTCAGGAAGAAAAATAAAGTCTGCCTAGTCCTTGTGGAATCTACATGGTAGGGGCCACATTTTAGAGTCTTAGATTCAGTGACCTGGGGAGTTATTTAAATTCTTGTAACCTATTTCCAATTGGTAAAATAGTGAAAATGCCTTCTTTAAAGATTGTTTTGAGGTTAAATTAGGAAATTATTTTGGAAAACTTCTTAAAAGTGTGTGGCAAATGGAATTTGGGAAATGAAATGTAATCAATAATTAAAGCATAACTTTATTCTTATTTTTTAAAGGATTTTATTTTATATGTCAAAGGAATACAACTTGAAGTTTGGAATTAATATACATGGTAAATGCTGGGGCAAATTAACATATTCATCAACTCACACTTCCTCTACTCCTTTTGGTGGCAAGAGCAGGTGAAATATATTCATATAGCAGGAACTCTAAATACAGTACAATTTTTTTAACTGTAATCCACGTATTCATTCTACATATATGCTATGTTGTGTCTTCTGACCTGCATTTCTCCATTGCCTATCTCACCCCTGTCCCTTGTATCCACTATTCTATTCTTTATGCATATTTTTTATATTATTTTTTTAGATTTCACATGTAATTAAATCATGCAATATTTTTTCTTTCTGTGACTGACTTATATCATTTAGGATAATGTATTTCAGGTTTATCTATAGTGTGAAAAATGGCAAAATAATATTCTGTATTGTATTCTTGTAAATATATATTTGTATGCACACACATACACATACACACATACATAAACAAACACATATGTAGATAGATGAAAGAGTTATGTGCCACATAGACATTTCAGTCAATCATGATCACTTAAGATGTAAGTAAGATTATACTGGAAATAAAAAATACCTTTCTTCTAGCATTGTTACTATATGTTTTCTATATTTAGATATTCTTAATTACACAATATATAGTACCATAACATGCAGTACAGATTTGTAACCTAGAGGCAAAACATAGGCTATGCCATGAAGCCTAGTGGGTGTCAGTTTATAACATCTAGATTTGTGTAAGTACACTCATCGTTTTCACACAATAGAATTGCCTAAGTATGAATTTCTCAGGACATATTCCTTTGTATAAGTGGCACATTTCTTTGTGAGTGTTTGTGTGTGTGTGTGTGTGTGTGTGTGTGTGTGGTGTTCTGTAAGACTGTGCATGCACATCTTAATCAGTTAAACGATCTTTTGAATTAAATAGCGAAGGGAGATGACTAGGAATAGCTAAAACAACTTTGTAGAAAATGGTGTGATATAATGCTATGGAATTAAGAAAATATCAACATAATAGGTAAGTAGCATAGTAGAATAGAAATCTCAAACATGTAAACATGACATATGATGGAGGTAATATGATTAAATACTACTATGACATTTATTATAGTACATAAAAGAATGAAAATAAATTCAGTGAAGACAATATTAAAATCTATTGTGTGACTTTTGGTTAGAGGAGGAATTCTCAGAAACCCACTTTTTTTTTTTTTTTAGAGAGAGAGAGATAATTTTTTAATATTTATTTTTTTAGTTTTCGGTGGACACAACATCTTTTATTTAATTTTTTTATTTTTATGTGGTGCTGAGGATCGAACCCAGTGCCCCACGCATGCCAGGCAAGCACGCTACCGCTTGAGCCACAACCCCAGCCCCAGGAAACCCACTTCTTAAAGGAATATTTGATGAACTTGAATATAAAAATGAAAATGTAAAACTCATAGTAGGAGAAAATGTCATATATTTTTTAAAAAAGCAGTATCTAGTATACATCATTTTAACAGAAGAAATAGAAAATGAAAGAGAAAGAAAAATAACCTAATCAAATGGGTGAAACTAAACAAATAAGAATGGTTAATCAATCAATTAGGTGTAGAATACAAAATGGAAAATTTCATATATTTCTTATAAAACTACAAATTGTTAAAACTGCTTAGATTAGCAACTCCTATCAAAACAAAATTTATCTTATAAGTGAAATTCAAATACATGATTTCAAAATGATTCACTGCATTTTTCTATAATCAATAAATTACAATTGAAATCTCAAATTTACATAAATGTCTGGTAGAAAACAATGTGATGGCATATTTTTCTTTCCATTTTCATAATTTAAAAAAATCTTCAGGAAATTTTTTATAAAATTTTTGCTGTCTCTTTTTCTCTTGCTCCTTTTCCCCTACTTTACCTTCTTGCTCTCATTTCCTCCTTTCTTTTTCCTCAGTTTATAAAAGTAATCACAATCACACTATAAAATTTGGAAGTCCCACCCCACAAAAAGTAAATGCAAGCCCTTTAAATTATAAACTTTTAAAGAGATGACCATTAAACAATCCAATCTTATTTTTAAATGGAAATGTCATGTTTTAGATAAATTTAATAAGATGCATACAAGTAAAGCAAATTTATTGATTGCATTCTATTTTCTGTGGCCCTCTGAAATATTGATTTACTATTAATATCATACATGAATTCTTATCTATTAATATACTCATTGAAAAAAATTGAATTTTAACTAAGCATATAAAATAATAAGTGTGTTCATTTTGAGAGGTGATAAACTTGGATTAACATTGTCATTGTTTCCTATGATGATACACACTTTATTTATACAT